>NC_141150.1:117691282-118059615 GCF_053477565.2 Lygodium microphyllum | reverse complement strand
AGCAAGCTACCACATGAATCCAAAATTCAAATTTCTTCCCATTATCCAAGCAATCTTCTTTAGGGTGCCATCAAGGCAAAGAGACTACCATTCTAGTTCTTGTTGTTTGTGGTAGTGCTTTTTTGGGTTGACTTGCATGATTAATTTCAATTGTAACACAAATCATCTCCTATATCAATCATCACAATGAGAGATTGGTTGGAGTGGATTGGAAAATATCCCAATTGCTAAAAAATGCTAGCATCACCATAACAAATTAGATTAGATTAGAAAATAATGAAAAGAATAAGATGGTAGATTTCGCTAATGGGAGAGTTGCAATTTTGCAATCTCACATAGATGAACTTCTTAGGTGTACAGTATCAAACCTCAAGCTCTTGCTTGCCACCAAGAAGTTGTCCATGGCATTACAAAACTTCAACCCAATGCCACAACACACTTGTAGTCGATCCTGACCTTCCCTTGTTCTATTTCCAAAATGCTAACTCCCTAGAGTTTCTCATGATAACCAAGAAATCTACTATCCCCAGTCCTCTCCTCTCTAGGAGGCATTAGGTGAGGAGAAGAATTAACATTGTATTGCAGCTCGAAATTTGCCTTCACGAACCTTTAAAAAATTCCCCAACTTGCTTCTTAGGTATCTCTTTCTCCTTTATAAGGGAAGGGCACTCATGGTTGTCATTGTTGTGTGCAATATCCTTTAATTTTTGAATGTTGTGTGAAATATCCTTCCATTTCAAATGTGAGAGCAAGAAAAGGGGGGATGAGCTGTCCTCATTCAAGGCACCAATTTCTGCACATCAACCATCAGCCAATGGAGTTGCCAAAATTACTAGCCCACTAGTGTGAAGGTCCATCGAGGGGTTGCATAATGTCATTTGAGCATTTGCCACCATTTCATAGGTGCACCCCATCTAACACAATATACAATGAGCGAGATCAAGGTGATCTCAATAATCATATTTGGTATCTATGACAAGCTACTCAACTACATATAGTACTCAAATATGTCAAGGACATTAGGAAAAGGGCCAAAGAGTTGCATCTGTGAGAGACAACTACAGCAAAAAACAAACTCTTATTTTCAATTGTGAAGATGCATTCAAAAATTTAAGGGAAAGATAGCTATGACCCCCTCATTTGTCATTACCTACGTCCTACCCACAAGCCTCCATCAAAACAATGTTTCAATTTTCATTGGTAATTACTTCTAAGGAACAAGTCATTTTGACCATGGACTTCAATAGATATTTGAATGATGGACATAGAGCTTCTAAAGATGCAAGATAGGGTTACTGACCTTAGTAGGTCTCTCACACAAGCAAGGTATCTTGTGAGAAGAATGGTTGGGTGACCACTTCTTTGCTCGAGGCATATGCCCCTTGGAACTCATCCTATTCACCATTGATAGATTTCAGTACACCTTTTCAAGCTCTATCGAGGTACTACTTGCTGCCATGCTGAATCGATGTAGAGAGAGAGAGAGAGAGAGAGAGAGGATGCATTAAACACTCACATGTGCATGCAGAACAGGGGGAATATGTATGTATGTATGTATGTATGTATGTATGTATGTATGTATGTATGTATGTGTATGTATATATATATATATACATACACATACATACATACATACATACATACATACATACATACATACATACATACATATACATATATATATATATATATATATATATATGTATATGTATGTATATATATATATATATATATATATATATATATATATATATATATATATACATACACATACATACATACCACTCACATGTGCCAACGAGAAGAGAGGGGCAAAGACCTATGGCTCAAAAGTACTATATGCGTGTGCATAGGTTCAATAGTAGGCTTGTGAAATTCGTGAATTATAATAGTAATAATAATAATAGATAATAGATAGATATAGATTTGATTTCATATATATGTATATGAAAGTAATGCATGTCCTCTCTCTCTCTCTCTCTCTCTCTCTCTCTCTCTCTCTCTCTCTCTCTCTCTCTCTCTCTCTCTCTCTCTCTCTCTCTCTCTCTCTCTCTCTCTCTCTCTCTCTCTCTCTCTCTCTCTCTCTCTCTCTCTCTCTCTCTCTCTCTCTCTCTCTCTCTCTCTCTCTCTCCCCACCCCCTAGTGTTTAAATTTGAAGCCCATTTTGGGCGCTTGAGGATTTTGGGCATCAATTGACACCTCAAGGGGTCACAATGAAACCTAAGAATTAGAGTAAAGGTTTCAAATGAAGTCTACGCCTATGGGGTAAGGTGTCACCGTAGGTATATATTAAATATATATACATATGTAAAGTATATACTTGAGAACTTAAGTGCTAGGGTTCAACGTCTTCGGTCGGCTTTAACCTATAAGCTATATCATGGTAGGCCTAAAGGCTAAGGAGTAGCAAGGAGTCATGACCGATGCTTAAGGTTTTAATTAATATTTTTAAAAGATCATGATATTGTATATTTCTTTTGCACTGAACTGCGGCATGTGACCTAGTGCAACCTTTCAATTTCCTGCAAAAGTCAAAAGCAACAGAGAGTCGAGACTAGCAACTTCGCAGTCAACAGGCCACAATGCTAGTTTCTGTCGTCATTTTCTCCTTCAAAATCTTTATTCATCGCCTTCAAGCTTCTTCTCTTTCAAAAGATTTATTCTAAAAGCTTTAATGTGCTTTGCGGAGCCCTTTTTTTCAAACCCACCCATCCAGTGGTTTTGTACAACAAGGTAGTTTTAGACCAGAGAACAAGAGAAGGTCAGGGACCTAATTACTCATATATTATGTGAAAAGGGACTTGAGAGGCCCCGTGCAAGCTTATAAGTTGTTGGACATCAATGGATTAGAGATCTTGAGTGTGAATACTGAAGTTTTGAATAGTGAATAAACTCCATTCATCATTAATCATTAATTGTTCTGCACACTTATAAAGTTATAGCATACCTTGAGCTATGCATTCACGAATTATGGTTCTTGGCTTCCGCTCGATATCTATAAACTATGTTGGTCTTGCATTCATAATTTACACTGCCACTTGAGGCATTGTCGCATTAGGGCTCACTACTCAGTCTCTTCATGTCTACCATCTCGCTTGGTTTGGAGCACCATTGCAAACATTGTTCGCTACTATCGAGTTCGATTTCAAATTCCATAATTTTCATGCCACATTGCCCAATGGTGATGTTGGATCATACTTGCCGCACAAAAGTTTAGAAATTAGAAGGGAAATTATTGAAACTTAAAGCTTGCTTGCCAATTATAGAATTGAGTAATGAGAAGTGAAATCTTTAATGTCGAGGAAGTAGGAACTAAAGCCAAAGATGGGAAGTCACTAGTTAGAAGAGGGATTTCCTCAATAGTGTGACTCTATAGGATTGAAGTCTAAGACAAGCATATTTACATAAATCATACATATGATTTACAAAACTAAGAATTTGGAAGCACCAAACTTGGTAGAAAGTATTACAAAGTTTACATGCATGTCAAGGTTAGACAAAAATTCATGAAATTTTTAGTCCTAAATATCAAAAGTATTAACATCATAGACTTTTTCTTTTAAACTACAATTTATTTTTTTGCAGGTTACGACAAGAGTTTCATTTAGAAGAGTTCGTCTTGACAAAAAATATGTAATGCTTGAGAGAAATTTTCATAATAAGGTAAAAAAGTACCATACTTTTCATTTGTATAATGTACTTCTCTAGTTTATCAAAAGATATTCATACAATCTCAAAACACCCTAATATAGTAATATTTACAAGTTGAAACTTATATGTCATTTCAAGTTCTTAGGCTTTTGATCAAGTTAGTATATCAACCCTTTGTGAGGATTCTAGGCAACTTACAAGACACCGTTTTACATGCATCAAGGTAAGAGCTCTAATTCTTCCAAGTATCTGTCTATTCAAATTTTATGAGAAAGATTAGAACTTTGAAAACCATTATTGAAATATTTCTTTTTAACCTTGTTAATAGATAAGTCAACAAACCTTATTTGATATACTTGGAAAGGGAAAACAAAAGGAAAGAGTTAATTCAAATGTCGACCTATAAGTGAATCCGAATACAGATCTAAATGTCAATCTAGATCTTCATTGTCAGCTCTTTGGTAATACTCCAGAGCATGATGAAGATGAAGACAACAAAATTGAAAATGAAAATGATGATAATGAATTGGAGGATGATATGGAAATGTTTGATATGCCTTGTAGTAGCACTTCAGAAAATGCACCAAACACAGGGGACACCACAACAACATCAAAAGAGTATTCTAGAAAATTTCAAATAGAATATACTAGAAAATATAATTTTCTAAAGGAAAGGATGAATATATGAAGTGTGAGCTATTTCCCCCCATATCTATACTCTCTCATGGCTCTATTGTGACCTCTTCTCTGTGTTTATGCAACCTTCATTAACAGAGTGAATTACTTACACCCTCCTTTCCCTTGGCACCTTTGTGTGCCTCTCTGTGCATCTCCACTCTACCTCTTGTGACAACCAAGTAGGCTCCTCGTTTCTATTAATAGTAAAATGAATACAGAAAAGAAGGAGCTGCATATTGAGATAGAGATTGAATATGCCCAATTATTCAAAAGAACCCAGCGTACCAGTGTTAACCCTTAGGTTTTGCAGAGTTACAGGCAAATGGGATTGAAACATGTGGATTTGTGGGTTGATGGGGGAATCTACCCAATTGACCCCTTAAACAATAGACCTCCAACTTTCTTAAGAATCACAAATTTGTTGAAGTATGTGTGCGAGGGTGAAAATGGGTTACTCGGTTATACTAGGCGGATCAATGATCAGGTATTCAAAGTATTTACAACTTGCCAAAAGCAACCATAAAAAATTGCCATGATATGATCGTTGCGCATCAACTTCATATACAACAGCTCGTAGGACAAGTGGTACAGCTGAATGACACTATAATTCAACAAAACAATCAAATTATTTCAATGCAGGCCACTATCCATGACATTGGTATCTCATATGAGGAGGCAGAGGCACAATTGAACGACTTGAGAAAGATCAATAGCAAGCTAACACATGAGCACGAACGAAAGAAGAAGCCAATAAATGAGTTAATTGTGAATAGCGGCCAGTGGAAGTGATGTATCAAAGCACGTAAGGTAGCTTAGAAAGAGAACCTAGGTGAGGGTGAGGTTGGATCGTGTATTAGTAGATTGTTGAAGGCAAGTACATTGGAAAACATTTTGAGCAATCCTAATTTTAAGGCTGTGAAGGAAAAGGTGATTGAGTGCACATTAAAAGATATGTCAAATGAGTTCTCAACTGTGGATGCACAATCTATTTGTGACAAGGCCAGTATTAGCACAACGACTTACTCAAAGATATTCAAAGGTGTGAAGGCTGGGTTTGGTCGTGTGCTAAAGAGAAATAGAATCGTGCCTCTTCTTCAACCTTCGAAGTTAATAGAGGCCCGACAGCAACTTAATACAAAGGTTTTGGAGTCGATAGGAGATCCCACGCATGTTCAATGTGTGGAAACACTAAAGGTTGGAACCAAAAATACATATGAGGTGAAGTTTACCGAACTCAACAATTACTATTTAGATTTGAACAAGGTGCAGTCAGCAATGGTAATGTACTACAATATGTCTGTTGAGGAATGTAATGGTAAATTGCAGTTTGTTATGAAATTAGATGAAAGTGAGGTCGTTAAAGGAGTAAAGCTTGAAAGAGTTAGTGTAACTCTGATAAATAGAGCTTTACAATTCGATAAGAACAACCCAAGGAACTTTAGTATTCAATATGAGTACCATGTGTGGTGGCTCGTTGCATTTGAAGTTCCTAAGGAAACATTTGAGATGTTGTAGCTGTTCTTTATGCACACAAGCATTCCAAGCATCGTCGATTGTCAGGAACATGGTGAGATGCACTCGGTTGAAGGGTATGGTCAATACTTGGTTGAATGGCATCTTGCAGGAGACTTGAAAACTTTAAAATACGTGTGTGGAATCTCCAATGGTGCAAATACAAAGAATCCATGCCCATATTGCTTGACAGAGAGGGTGGAAGGAAAGGATGGAAAGAAGAACTGGCGAAGGGTGACAAGTGCTGCACTTACGCGCAATAGAGAAGATCCCACTTGGAAGCCCATCTTCAACATTCCCTTGGATCGTATTCACATTCGTTCATTGCATGCTTTTGTCATAATCATGGAGAAACTTGTATATGAATACATTTGCTTTGCTTATAGGATGCAACCAAAAAAGAAGCCATTGCAATGTGTAGGAATGTGGAGCGAGTGCTATCAGAAATTGGGCTACACAAGCATCAAGTGACGATTGAAAAAGATGAGAAGAGGTCATGAAAATCTGGTAACTTTCCAAAAAAAGCCTTACTTTGGAGAAGCAAAGGCTAGGAAGTTTCTCTCAACACCCATCAATGAGGAAGGGAATGTCATGGTTTGTAGGCCGCATGACTACAATGGGTGAAAAAAGTTATATTTTGTAGTTCCTGATTAAAGTAATGGAGAAAAAACAAGATTGGTCAAAGCTAAGGTTTGGATAAGTCTTAACAATTGGCTCCCTTACTTCACAAGATGATGTTTAACAATGAAGATAAGCAAGAATTTTTCAATGTTGTGCATAGCTTCTACGAAAACATGGTGAAAGCATGGGGCAAAAGCTCTATCACACATTACATGGTACGTACTAAGTTAATATTTTAAAATTGTATGAATTGTATAAACTATTGAGCATAGTTTTACTCATATGTGATATGTGTCTTTGCTGCATATCCTTGAGGCACATGGGCCATACTTTGCAGAAAAGGGAAGCATCGGAATTTGGTCCACACAAGGGATGGAAAATTCACATTGGATAGTGTATTGTGTATACCAAAGAAAAATTGATCATGGTGGAGGGGTGAATGATAGCAATCATTAGGAAAAAAATGAACTCACAAATGGGCCCTTAAAAATAATATAGTTTAAGATGTGGGCCTTTTGGATTGTCCAATAGGAAGGCTAGATATTGACATCCATGGAGGGTGAATCTTCTCTCTCCAAATCTTGGGTTTTCTATTAAAAAAAGGAGTAGTGGGGGATTAAAAAAAGGGAGAATGAATAATACACAAAATTTGAGTTTCTTTCATCTCGTATTTTCCACCTTTTTTTGGAGAATTTTCAATTTCAATTTTTTTCCTGCTCACGAAATCACTTTGACCCAAAAGTTGAGCAACATAATACTTTCCCTCTCTTCTCTATACTCGTGAACTTTCGTCTCCATTGAAGCTCCCTGCTAAGAGTAATTAGGGTTTTGAGCGTTTTGCTTACCTTTGCACTTTCTTCTCCACGCAGCTCCAATTTTTGGACAAAACACAAGTGGCCATCTCTCTTTGTATTTTCTCTTGTTTGCTATTTTTTCAATAGGGTTTGATGTCGTTTCTTACTATTGTTGTTTTATTGCAGAGGTTGTTTGGGACAGGAGACAGAGGTGCTCATCTCTCTCTCCTTTCTTTCCCCCCTCTCTCTATGTGTTGTTTCTCTTTTATTTTGTGTTTTCAATAGAATTTGATGTTGGTTCTAATTGTTGTTTTCTTGCAGAGTTTATTTGGAGCAAGAGGCAAAGGTGTTAATCTCTCTCTGTTTGGTTGCTTTTTTGTTGATATCTTTTCAATACAATACAATGTTAGTTCTAACCCTTGTTGTTTTATTGCAGAGATCATTTTGGGTGACATTGCATAAGTGCATATCTCTCTCTCCCTCTCTCCTTCTCTCTCTATGTTTTCTCTTTTCTATTGTTTTTTTAGTATACCTTCATGTAAATACTAACTCTTGCAAAATTGTCTTTTGCAGAGAGCAATTTGGGCAAGATTGGATAGGTGCTCATTTCTTTCTCTCTCCCATGTACTCACACACTCTCTCTTTCTTCCTCTCTATATTATCCCTTTTCTACTATCTTTACAATAGGGTTTGATGCTAATTCTAACTTAAGGATCAATTGTTGTTGCAGCACTTAACACAAAGTAGAGCAGAGATTCTGTAGCTCATTTTACAAGTAAATCTGTCATATTTTGTGGTGCCAAAATTTATTCATTTAATTAGTCTTTTATGTTTGATGGGATTGATATTTGTCCATCATTTGCAATGGGTTTTGATTAGCAATGATTCAATCTTATCTTCAACAGATCAGCTTATAGGTAAAATTGGCCATGTTTTGTATTGCTTCTATTCATGTAGTTATATAGATATTTTTTGCTAAAAGGGATTCATGCAAGTATTTTTGTTAAAAGGGATTCATGCAGATGTTTTTTTGTACATGCAGGTATTGTACAAGGTTTAGGTGAAGCATATAATTCTCGATCAACTATTTTGATGTGGTGAGTGATTCCTTTGTGTTGGATGATATGGATCTGCTAGAAGTCAATGGTTCAAAAATCCTGGGCTTTATTGGTCCTATGTGTCCATTTGGATCCCCATGCCAATTGGCAATGATCCATGAAACTCTTGTATCATATTATCCATATAACACACAATGTGTTGAGTCTTAGAATATCTCAGGTGTCAATCCAATGTGCCTATTAAGATTTGCATGCCATATGGCTGCTATCTAAATGGTATGATTAAAGTGACGTCTTGAAATTAAATCTATACTTTGTGTTGATGTATATGTCCACATGCGTTTCGATATCGATGTTTATGTATGTTTATAAAAGTGTAAACATCTCTTAATGCCATGTTGATTTGTATGGCATATTGGTGATTACTGGACAGACTTAAAATGCTTATTATTTAGGGATTAATACATACTTCTTTACATCTAATGTGTAGGTTATAATGCATGAGAGAAGAACAAGAATTCTCTCGATAGAAGTACGTAATAGAAAAGATAAAAAATGGAATTGGATCACTGATACGTATCATTGCTCGTCTTTGGGTACATATGCGTCCAAGTATAAAGGGAGCTTTCAGGGTGAAAGCATCTGCAATTGCAGATGTATCAAAGCACTGGAAGGGTAAAATTTTAGCTCTCAGGCAAAGGAATATTAGTTCTCACCACCTTGGAACAGAGGCATTTGTACATCATGTATTCATGCAAAAACAAATACATATTGCATCCACTATGTCCTTTCAACGAAACATTGTAAACAGTAAGTATTTGCAACTCGTTGAGAATGAGAAATTTCATGATATATATGTAACAACTTGTCTCATATTTATAGAAGGATACCCTTCGGATTGTTGTGAGTGGCAAAATGTTAAGAGTTTCACTAGTTCTTTGAAGTGTTACCACCTCAAAATTGATAGCTTGCTATTTAAGGGGCATACAACTAAGTAGCTCATAGAGGACCTTGTTTTTTTCTATGACTCCAAGTACATATCGCCCAAGGGGAGTCGAGAATATGAAACCCTTGAGTCTAAGCACATATCGAATCTCAATAGTATAGAATGGCCATTGTGTAGTAGCAACATTTTGCACATGTGTAGCAAAAAAATTTCAGCAGACATATTGAATCCTATAAAGCCAAGCATCGGCTCAAAGGATGTACATCTAAGCTGGTTCATACCGATTGCAATTTTTGCACACATGTTCAAGGAATGTAAGGGTTTGAGACGTATCAAAAGCATGTACGTCATAAAAAATACATCAAAGGATTATGTAACAAGGATTCTAGACAAAACTTGGACATAAAAAATAACTCACAGTCCTGACATAGTGGAGTGTCGAGTCACAACAAGGGACATGGCTTTCATGTAAAATTTTTCTCTTTTAGTTTACTATTATCTTACTTTGGAATGAATCGGCTAACTTTCCTTTCTAATTACAGGTACTTTGTCGCACGATAGACTTTATGCCTATTGTTCAAGTAGCATAGATGGAGGATGCTCAAGGATAAATGGTTGTACCTTGATCAAGACATGCGTGACAGTGCAGCTGTGGATGTTACTGTCATTTGTGAGGGCCGCGAGCCCCAAGTGTTGCAAATGGAGGATGATTGGTCCTTGAGTATAATGCGCTAGGAAATTACAATGTTAATGTAAAATCCACCTATTAGCTTCTATTTTAAACTAGATAGTAGGAAAATTCGAAGCCGAGCTAATGATACTGTTACCAGCAGAAAGTGTGCGGCTCCACATATTTTAGAAATTGTAGAGTCTCCCTAAAAATCCCAACACCACAAGTTGATCTGTTGAATAGAAGTAATACAAAACAGAGACAATTTACCTATAAGTTGATCTTTTGAAGATAAGATTGAATCATTGCTAATCAAAACCCATTGCAAATGATGGACATAAGAAAACATCAATCCCATCAAACATAAAAGTCACTTATTAAATGAATAAAATTTAGCACCACAAAATATGACAGATGTACATGTAAATTGAGCTACAGAATCTCTGCTCTACCTTGTGTTAATTGTTGCAACAACAATTGATTCTTAAGTTAGAACTAGTATCAAACCCTATTGTAAAGATAGTAAAAAAATGAATAATGCAAAGAGAAAAAAAAAGTGTGTGAGTATGCGGGAGAGAGAAAAAATGAGCACCTATCCAATCTTGCCCGAATTAATCTCTACAAAAGACAATAGCAAGAGTTAATATTTACATGAATGTATACTAAAAAAATAGTAGAAAAGAGGAAACATAGAGAGAGAAAGAGAGAGAGAGAGAGAGAGAGAGAGAGAGAGAGAGAGAGAGAGAGAGAGAGAGAGAGATGAGCACTTATGCAATATCACCCAAAATAATCTTTGCAATAAAACAAGGATTAGAACTAACATTATGTTATATTGAAAAGATATTAGCAAAAAAAACCAAACAGAGAGAGATTAACATCTTTGCCTCTTACTCCAAATAAACTCTGCAAGAAAACAACAATTAGAACCAATAACAAATTCTATTAAAAACACAACATAAAATAGAAACAACATATAGAGAGAGGAAAAAAAGAAAGGAAAGAGAGATTAGCACCTCTGTCTCCTGCCCCAAACAACCTCTATAATAAAATAACAATAACAGTAAGAAACGGCATCAAATCCTATTGAAAAAATAGCAAACAAGAGAAAATGCAAAGAAAGATGAGCACCTATGTTTTGCCCAAAATCTAGAGCTGCATGGAGAAAAAAGTACAGAGGTTAGCAAAACGCTCAAAACCCTAATTACTCTCAGGAGGAAGCTTCAATGAAGATGAAAATTCATGAGTATAGAGAAGAGAGAAAAAGTGGTTTGTTGCTCAACTTTTGGGTCAAACTGAATTCGTGAGGGAAAAGAACCGAAATTGAAAATTCTCCAAAAAAAAAGAAAAGAATACGATGTAAGAGAAACTCAAATTTTGTACACTATTCATTCTTCCTTTTTTTAATTCCCCATTGCTCTTTTTTTTAATAGAAAACCCAAGATTTGGAGAGAGAAGATTTACCCTCCATGGATGTCAACATCTAACATTTCTATTGGACAATCCAAAAGGCCCATATCTTAAACTATATTATTTTTAAGGGTCCATTTGTGAGTTCATTTTTTTCCTAATGCATGATTATTCATCATACATGAATATTATGACTAGTAAGAAGTTTGCATTCTCCATATTTGAACATCTATATAAGTTGCAGTGTCAAGAGCTATTGGCAAGTCCTTACCATGTCTTAATGGTAGACAAAACAAATGACAAGGGATTAGAAAAACACTCCATGGATGTCAACATCTAACATTCCTATTGGACAATCCAAAAGGCCCATATCTTAAGCTATATTATTTTTAAGGGTCCATTTGTGAGTTCATTTTTTTCCTAATGCATGATTATTCATCATACACGAATATTATGACTAGTAAGAAGTTTGCATTCTCCATATTTGAACATCTATATAAGTTGCAGTGTCAAGAGCTATTGGCAAGTCCTTACCATGCCTTAATGGTAGACAAAGCAACTAACAGGGGATTAAAAAAACACTTAATAATCTATATTTCATTATTACCCTCTAAGGGAAGAGGTATATGCAAAGTAGAATTTGCACAACTAATCTTAGTTGTTGATTGCACTGCTCAAACAAAGTTTAATACTATCATGTTAGTCTAGAAGGAGATTGATTTGAGCACACAGTCTTGTCAACATCGCTGTTGATGGAGACTCCTCAATGTTAGGTTGTCTTGTCATGAAGGCTTGGTTGCAAAACTACAAAGACAAGTACCTCATCTTATTAGCACACATTGTATTGCTCTCATAGAGAGGCCCTTGCCATAATCGACACATCTAAGTGTTTCCCTTGCCTTTCTTATGTGGACAAAATTGCAAACAATGTCTATTATTGAATAAATGCCTCAAGTTTACGTCATACTCCTTTCCAAAGCCTTTTAAAGGAAATGAATAGACAAGTTTTGGAAGTACTTCAATTCCAAGATGTCAAATGGTTGGCAAGAGGTAACTTAATGGAAAGGTTTTGTAAGCTAATGCCTACAATCTTGACAATTTGTAAAGACGATGCACGTGCATGGTACCAAAAGTTAAGGACCTACAAAGTGTTGTTTTGTATTTGTATGCTCACCAATGTTCTAGAGGACTTGAACCTCTTAAATAAAAAGTTGTAAGAAGACTCAAGAAGATGGAAAGATCATAGATTGTGAATGAGCCATTTCTAGATATGTATTAGGTGCCGCAAGACTTGTCTCTCCGTAATATCTTCCACATAATCCAAAAGAACTAGAAAGTAAGGTCAATCTATTGTTGGATAATTTATTGCAAGAGTTTAGTGGTTCTATTTTTAGATTCACAAGGATGCAAAAGTGAAATCTATGCATTCACCAGCACACTATATTTTGGATGTGAGGGAATGAGTATGAAGGATGCATGGCATGTCCTCTCCAAAAATTCTGATTGGCAAAATCCAATTTTGATGAGATTATGGCAAATTCGTCTAGTTTTTCCCACTTTATCAATAACATGTGAACGAGACTTCTCTAAATAAAATATAATCAAACGTGATTGATGCCAACTATTGAAGGTATCCATACTTGAGGCGTTAATGAGAATTACTCTTATTGGCCCAAACATCGAAAGTATTGACTAGGCCTTGGTCTATGAGAAATTGGAGCTTATAAAGGAGCAAAGACTACTTGATTTTGTAGTCTTTGATTATTGCTCATCTTGCTTTTCTATTTTTAAGAACTTCATCATTGACTATGATGGACAACTTACAAGAGTTTAGATCTCTAAAAGTATTTTGGTATTCTTAAGTATATGAAACAAAAGAATTTATTGTGCCTCTTTCGCACTAGTTTATACTTCTCTAATGTATTAGTCATTACTAAGAATAAAATACTTCTCTAATGCAAGTTTGTATTACTAAGAATAAAATATTCCATCTTTGACACAACATGGTATCAAACCATAACACTAAACTTCATTTGCAAGAGCTTGATGGCCCAATGCTTACCCTTGACTATTCTAAACATAGACAAATATAATTCCTAGGTTGAGTCTCTCTCTATTGAACGTAAATTTGTGCTGAGAATTGTAGCTACCACATACATGTTTTTTCCCCAAATTAATTAAAGCTACCACATAGAGATGCTTCATTAATGCTATGGCATGATAATACATATGTTAGAGCAATATAATCCATTTCCTTCAATTATACTCGAGAATTAGGCCATCCCTTTGACATGTAGTACCAAGTCTCCACGAAGGGAACGATCCATACTCACTTGGTTTCCAGACTCCAGGTGGTGGGATGCAATTCCTTAATCATTGGTTTGTTCAACATGCACAAGCGTAATGATACTCTTCAACCGTGCCTTTCCGGTTGGAGTCGGGGGGGGGGGGGGGGGGGGGGTGTGTTGGTTTCTGGGTTATTATCTAGCCTGTAACTAGAAAATACATGTAGATAGGTAGCACTGGACAGAGACAGACTGTGTGTGAAAGAGAGATTATAGATATAAAGAGGGAAGGGGAGGGGACGCTTTGAACGGGTTAACGTGCAGGTTGAATACGCAGAGAATGATGCAGAGTAGAATACACAGAGAAAAAGGACTGCTGTTGCAGGATTTAATTTAGTGTACACAATTGAAGTCCCGAACACACGCACGAACAAACATTGCCAGAATTAGCAGAGGCCTTATATAGACAAGCATCACCTGAGGCTTATGACGTGAACATCTATAGCTGTAGAACAGCCCATATGAAGGACGCCCAACGAGTAAAGACAATGGCTACGGTCGCCTTGCTGCAAAATCCGTCTGTAACGGGGAGCAGTCATATACAGACAAGCATCAGCAAAGGCTTATAATGTACACGTCTAGGGCTGTAGAAACAGCCGATGTGAAGGCCGCCAAAAGTGTAAACACAATGGCTATTGTGGCCTTGCTGCAAAATTTGTCTATGACGGAGCAAACTGTAGGGATGTGCAAGCTCTGCACACCAAGTTGTGTCTGAAAGGCTGCTCTGTTCATGCGCGAAGCTCCTGCGTCCGCCGCTGCAGCAGACAGCACCAAATAAGCGCACAACTGCATTCCATATGAGGAGTTCGTGTAAGAAATTGCGGATGTCTTTCGGTGGGAGTCGGGACTACAAAACTCCAAATTCTGTTCTATTGGACATAATTTGCTCCAGCTCTCTGGTGCAGAAATGAAATATAGTGTGCAACTTCTCTAAAAATGATGTGTGTAGGTTTTCTATTAGAAGATTGAAACGATGTGTGCAAATTTTATACAACTTCCAGCCTAGAGAACTGAGATTATGCGTGCGTTCTTTAGTACAGTACACTTGTTGCAAACTGCTGTTTACCCTCTCCCTGTCTTTTCCTTTACCTGGTCGGCTATTAGCTGTATCCATTTGCTCCTCCTGCAAGGAGCAGCCTTTTTTGCAAAGACGACCGACTGATACAGGAACTGCGCTGCCGCGTACGCGCAAATCAGAGCCTCCACTACTACTAGGAATCTGCAGATAACGCACTTGTTGCCTCAATCCAGAAACGTAACAAACTTACCAAATTCATTCCCTTTGCATCCCTGAGCTAGCAACCTCGAAAGCGACATAATCTGCAAAGGAAAAAAATGCTTACTCGAAGGGTTGGCTTCTCGTCCACTTCATGGATACTGATATGGTGAAGCCTAAGATCTGGACCGAAGTTCGCTGGCTACTCGTGAGCATGGAGCTCAAGGCGACCACCAGAAACGCGACGGTGCAGGAGCGAAGGAGGAGATCTGCGATATGAAGCCGCGACAAACAGCGGAGCTTCTCGTTCTCGTGGCCGTTGAAGGAGGAAGGAGCGCAGCACTGCTGAAAGGTGGCAGCGCAGGAAGGAAGAGGGGCGGGAGGGACCGCCGGAGGGGAGGGAGGCGCTTTGGCGGGAGCGCTAATATGGCCCTGAGGGACGGGGATGGCGAGGTCCGAGGGAGAGACGGAAGTCATTGCGGGCCGTTTCAGCGAGGGGTCAAGAAGCGTCTGTGGGACGACGGAGAGAGAGAGAGAGAGAGAGAGAGAGTTCTCTTTAAAGCGTGAGAAACCGCAGTTTCTTGTGTCAAGTGAACTGAACAAGAACACAGAAGGAAAAGAGAGAGCGAGAGAGCCCAGGATGGGGGGGGGGAGGGGGGGAAGAGAATCCTTCGTTCTCTCCAAACAGTATGAGAAACCGCGCTCTCTTTATGTAAGGTGAGCTGACCAAGAGCACGGGTAAGCTGAACAAGGGGAGAGAGAGAGAGAGAGAGAGAGAGAGAGAGAGAGCTTTTTCCCTTACCACTCTCCTTCAGATTGATTGCGTTAATTGACTTCTGCCTGTCTGTCTGTCTGTCTGTGTGTGCCTGCAGCCTGTATAGTTGGCCTTTCGATGACAATGACCTCCCCCGAGACGGAGACGGAGACGGAGACGAAGACGCAGACGGGAGACAAATACGATTACGGAGACGTAGACGATACCTGTCGATTGTGTAGCAGCACCCGCACCCCCGGGGGAGCCCAAAATGAGTAAAGAGACGTGTTTAAAAAAAGGCAAGTGCCAAGGCATGCTGGTTTTTTTTGGTTGCGCTCTGGTCCCCACGTCCCGGGGGCGCGGGGCCGCCGCGTGAGCAGGACGCGCAGGAACAGACGTCTGTGAGTCGTGACATTGTGTGGCGAGTCTAGACGAGAGAGAGAGAGAGAGAGAGAGTCCCGAGGCAGCAATGGGCGTGTCGCCAGCATGGCGTGGGCGCTCCCTCTCTCGTGCACCGGCAAGTGGGACGTGACCAAACTCGCAACGCAATCCCCATGAAAGGCACTCTACTCTCTGTTCAATATATAATTATTAATGATCGACCGCCTACCAATCAGCATGCACTGTCTCCGTAACATTCCTTGCGTGTATCCTGCAGGCATTAGCATTAGCGTCGCTCCACCATCGAAAGAAACAATGACTCTGCCCGCTTGCCCACTGCCCATCAAGGAGCTCGTGTGTCTTGACCGCCGCCCCAAAACATTTCTTCTACATATAAAATAAGGACCAACGCCTACATTTCCGGGGACGCCTAGTGAGAGACTGTAAGCTGGCTTTAAATAACTTCCATTTATCAAGATATCTCAACATCTAAATAATTTGCCCAATACCCATAATAACCCCAATGAAATACGACTCATAGAAAATCTTCAACAAGGCATGCCATTTTTCATGCAAATTTCTGCTTCTTGTTTTGACGGGCAGACTAGACAAAAGCAAGCACAAGAGATATTAAATTTAGGCCCTAATAAAATTGTACCTTATGATTCTTTTATTAAGCTAAGATGTCCCTCAAATATTTGGAATAGCCAAAAACAAGCACAAGAGCTATCAATTTTATGCCTCGATAAACTTGTAACTTGTGCTTGGGCCAAGTTTTTGCTCAAAATATCGGTGTATTGCGAATATTTATCTCTAAACTACTTCAATAAAAGCAAAGCAAAAATATTATGAGTTCCTTTCCCCCTTGTGGATCTAACTGATATATTTTCTTGTATAAGTTTAAAAGAATTCCAAGTAGCAAACCCAACTCTCAAACGAGAAATCTAGAGCATTGGTTCAACTTGCACGTGTTACCTCACATGCTAGCATTGTCACTTCACATACTTGCATTACTACATCCACAACCATGTACAAGTCTTTCATGAACCCATAAAAATGAGCCAATGACAAGCTAGATTGAGGGGAGAGAAACACGCCCCCAAGAAAGCCGAAATCATTATCCTAGAGTTGAGCAAATGAAGTGTGTTGGCACATAAGGTTCAACTACAATAGTGAATGGAGTGCCCTCATTTTTTAGGATACTCTCTCAATTCCCCCATGTCCAGAAAAGGTCATATGCTAAGTCCCAAAAAGGTTACTTGGTCACAAATTGTAAACTATAACTCTCTTGACTCATGTAGGTCGAGTTGACCTATGCAAGTAATGGTCGTTGCATTACAAATCAAATTTATGAGCGCATATGCCTCACCATGAAGTTCTTGAATAGCAATCGATTAACAAACGCCGTTAATTCAAGTGAGAAAATTAAGAATTCAAGTCAAGGAAAAAAGTAATAACCCAAATTTACCCAACCTAGTTATTATCATTAAGCCAATCATTGTAGGTTTATAATTGATGAGTTTGTGCATAATCTCTCTATGTTGCCTCGGGGCCGTAAAAACTAGACTTTGGGAAGAGCTTTGCAAGTGTGCAAGAAACAATTTTCAAATAGGTACTTTTTTTTTCCTTGAGGATGTTGGATTTGGGTAGTGTCTCAAGAGATTAATAAGAGAGCATGGATGTACTTCTCTTTGGCTCCAGGACTTATAATTGCAAGGATTCAAGCAGATTTTAAGTGTGTATGATCTTGCCTATAGAGAACAATTTATATAGAAGAAGGGGAGGGGGGAGAGCAAGACATGCTTTCTCCTTTTTTTGATACTTTTTGTTCCAATAAGGGCAAAGCTAATTTGATTTTTTATTTATGAGTTGTGCATTCCTATTTTATTTTTCACCTTGAATCGTGTACTCTCTCCAAAACCTAATTATTTTTCACCCTTCTCTTACTTGTCCAAAAGCACATTGGAGACTTTTTCTTTTCCCTATTTTTTTTCCCTTGTTCCACATAATATTTTGTTGCACAAAAGTGAATTATCAACTATGGTTTATGGATTAGCCTAATATGCACCTAATATCGGATCAAGTTAGTGTCGTAAAACCATAGAGTGATTGATTTTTTGAGACAAACACATCTATGCAAACAATTTCACTTGATTTTGACATTAACACCCCATTTAATTTTGTGGCTTTTCTCATGTTTGCATTGTATGGATTGGATTCTATTATTTACACTAGTGTTTAACAACTTGTAAAGTTGCAAATATGCTGCTACTTCACATTTCTTCAATGGGGATACTTGTTTGACACCCTCTACACCATATTTTAATTGTCTTAAACTTTCACATCTTTTTATTAGTAAAGAGTCATTAATGGGGACATTACAATATAGCTCAAAGTTGGGTACAACATCATAGTCTTAAGGTCATGATTAGTTGGAACACGATGTGTAAGGGTGTGCCCACAACACAACATCATTCCAAAAGTGAATCGAAGACATGAATTACTTTGGGAGGAAAACTCTTTGTATATGCATCATCTGAAGTGTTATAAACACAAAGCAACCCTCTTTGCTTGACATAAAGCTCCTTCATACTCATAGTCCTCATCTAAATAAATCACAATCTTGACCCATGGCTTGTTAACCAATAACATCAACATCAAAATCCTTTGTAGTTCCATAGAGTAGTGACCAAGTAGAAGCTCTAAGTTAATCTACTAGGGAGACCCCAACTCCAAAGTCCTATCCAATTTGTAGAGATCACCGCTTACCATGAGGCACCCCTAGACCTCCGCGAACATCTCTTAAGTTTATCAAGCCTTTGACATGAGCAATTGCAACCTTCACGGTCTCTCTTTGTCTTACAACTCAACTTCTCCACCTTCTTGTCTTCTTCCTGAATCTCTTGCCACCTTCGCTCTCTTTGCGAACTCTTGGCATGTTGCTCCACCACTCCATTCACTCTCCTCTATTTGTCCTGTTAAGCATACATTTTCTTTTCCTTGTAATTAGTGATTCCATCTTTCATTACTAATCTATATGTGTGGTGCTTAGATTTTAGACTGTTTTCGTAAATCAGTTGTCAAACAAAACCTATTTCATTGTTGGGTTTTGATACAACACATAGACACGTAATGTTACAACTCACTCTTAAGCGTATGTTTTATCTTGCTTTGTATCTTACTAAGTATACATCATTCCTCATCTTCTATGAGGCGGTTTCTGTTCCATTTTTTGTATACACTCCCAAATAAGTTTAAATATTTTGTCAAATCTATTTCAAATATTCTTTGAAGATTGCTTAAGTGCTCTTTGACTCTATAAGGTTCTACATGGGACTTATATTGTTTCTTTGAGGTGACTTGTATACGTGTAATTACACACACACACACACACACACATTTTAAGAACATAACTTCATTTATATTCAAATGTCGTCCTCTCCATCTTTCTTGAGGAGTATTTATTGAGTATTTTACACTTTCAAGCCTAAGAGCAATTTACACTTTCTAAGCATGCTAACCATCACAATTTAGATATGGAAGATCATTTAAGGTGCATGTTTCATGTGCTCAACATGTTCACTCTAACACCTAAGGTTTGTACACACCATTTGCATTAGAGGACCATCTCTAATACGTTATTGTAAATCAAATAACAAACTTATCAAATCTACTAAGTCGTTTTGATTTGACAAGCTTAGTTAAGAAGAATGATTGTCAATCAATTTTAGCCTACTTTGAGAAATACATCATACCAGAAATAAAAATGACATATTAAGTGTTTTATACAATCATAATCACCAAAAACGAAATTTAAGCTACTTTGAGAAGTAAGCCCTACCAGAAGTCATAAGTGATATATTATCTTCTTCAAACCAACAATTGCCAACTTGTCTACTAGTAAGCCTAGATTTCAAAAGTGACAATTAAAAAGAATATAAGAAATCCCTTAACTTTGTAGCTCAAATTTTGGTGTTATCAATATGTGGACTTTGAGGAAGTTTCCAAATCAATGCTTTGTAATTGGTACGGAATGTCTTTCCTCTTCATTTAATTTTGTATCTTGAGTCTTCTTGACTCTACACAATGCCCTTAGCAAGCTAAAAAGGTCTTATCATTCCCCTTGTTTGCACTTGGAGAAACTCAATGATTCTTTTAATAAGTCACATCATTTTCATACTCAAGCAAACAATGGAAGATAGCCTATTGGTAGAAATGGTCCCTTTTACTTTTACTTTTACTTTAAACCTATCAATAAAATTCTATAACTTGTAGTACTTTGCTTATTACTTATCACGTGGTAGAGGCATATATGCACAAAATGTGCATACATGGAAGTATGTTTAGTGTTTAAGATAGTAGAAGTTATGCCTTCTTTTATTAGAGCCTAACATTACTTCAGCATTTAGACAAGTGAGATACCTCTATTCACCCAAGAGAGATATGCTCGTTTACATGGGTCATGGATGTAATGAAGTCATAACAAGCTGCTAGAGTGAGAGTGCAACATAAGTCGAATCCCATTGGAATGCAAGAATGAAATTTTTATTAAATTCATGATTTGGATGACAAATTTTAGTTTTTTGAGCTTAACCATCCCTATCAAATGTAGGGATTTGATGATGGATAGTTGTTACATGATACCTCAAGACTCCATACAATGCTTAGGTATGGTGTATTCGAATTACAGAAGCATAATACTTACTTGATTACTTGGAAATAAAGACGAGAAACCTAGCATGTCACAAAAGTGAGGCTCAAAGGATATTTGCTAGCCTTATTTAAGGATAAGAACCATTGTGATGTATAAAGTGGTGTGTTATCCATGCAACAGGATTCCTTGCATGAAAAAGTGAGCATCCACCTGCCCCCTTTGTGAGAGGACTCTCAAATCAATGTCGAGTGGTGTCTACGCTATAAATGGCTCCCCAAAATGAGTGAATGGGCTAAGACAAATCATGTCCTAAAATCCTTACATGTATAAATGGAAGCCATCAAGTATAAAGAAGCTCATTTATTCATGTTTGTTGCTCCTTCTAATGTAAACACTAATTCCAATAGTTTGATATTAATTTTCAAATAAGGAAATCTAGAATGACTATGTTGGGGATTACTTAACCACAACACTATTTGGATTGCCAACAATCAGCCTTTGAGCATGCAAAAATTCAAGAGATTAGCCTTCAAAATTTGGAGAGCCATGCCCCATGGCAAGACCAACCTTATATTGTGGAAAGTGGGTATGCTTAAAATTCCCATTGGAGACAATATTTCCAAAAATATAAGTATATCTTATGCATTGTGTTATCTACAAAAACTATGATAAATTTTGTTTGGGTAGATTTACAAAGTACATAGTTGTTTTCTAACTATACTACAAGGTGCCTATGTTAGCAATATGGCTTGCTAGGCAATCTTGCCAAATTGATACTAACCAACATCAAAGGAGGTTGCTTTTTGGATACCTTTACTTGGCTAGAGAGATGAATGAAAGGATTGGGTGCCTAAAGATTTGTATTATAAATATATAGGATTTCAACATAGATTGAAATAGCTCGTGTTGATTTTTTTCTTTGGTCTCATGGGGCTAAAAGTGCTTGAGGATTCATGTGTATTTGGTATTATTAATTGCGATTGGAAAAAATATTTGGTTTCTTTATGTGTATTGGGATTATGAAAGTATTATTTTTGTGTGCCTAGGATATATTGTTGAAAACTAAGTGATTGTGTGTGTTTTCTTTTGAACGCATACAAGTTAACATACCTGTCTCAAAAAGCTTGTTTCATGGATGCAAGGAATGTTTTCTATTTATGTGAACTTTTCACTCTATCCTTTCAAGGATTTCTTAGGCATTAGTTTCTTTATGGAAACAAAATGGAAGCATGATAGAACTCTCATTAAAGTCATTTAGCCTATATCTTGTTTATCCCACCTACTAGGCTCGGAATAATAAAATTTAGTCTCGAGAATTCAAAAATATATGTCCATAGTGGGAGATTTTGGACTTTTAAATACACAAAAGCCATGTGTGATTTACCTAGCGACATCAAGAAATACATAGTATTATATTGAAAAAAAGATCCCTCCTCTACCATTTAATATCGAAGGTTGTTACAAATATATATTAAATCACTAAATGTTGTTTTGTTTTAATAATGTGCATGTGTATTAATCCTTACATCAACCACCAAAGGTGGGGAAGATTTGTATCACTAAATAGTGGTTGGTCTAGGCTAAAGTATTTCATCTAGAAAGTTTTGATGGCTCGTCTTTCTCCAAGAGCAAACTAGCTAGTCTCACATGCTTTGGAGGTGAATTAACTTGAGGTTTTTGGAGAGAGCTCAATAAATTACTCTTAAACTTATTGGTTAAGCTGTCTTTCATAAGCGATTCATTTTGGATATTCTTGAAGGGGGAAGGGTTCACTCATGAATATATATACATTTCACATGAGTTTAAATTAAGAGGTTTTAAAAACACAATTTTTATACATTTTTTACATATAGAACGATGTCATATAAAGGGGTTACTTACAGATTTAATAAAAGAGGGTTGTGTTTTATTCAAGAAAATTCACAGATAAGAATATTTATAAATAGGCCTTAGCACATTTGATATAAAGGATATATATATAGTTTAACCCCTGAGTGGAGATCTTACTTGTTAGGTAATAGGATGTATGCATTTTCCTTCATGCTTGTGTTATAGGCTGATATGGGAGATCATAATCCATATTGTCTTTCTTAAGTCCATATATTGGCCTATGGTGAGAGGACTTATCACATGGATTGGTAAATACTATAGAAAACATTAATAGGTTGGATTAAAGGCAAGATCAAACCAAGATGTTTCAAGTTCACTTAGGAAATTAGGCATATAGATTGGTTTGAGAGGCCCAACAATGTTAAAGGCAAGATCAAAACAAGATATTCAATTTCTCTTGGAAAAATAGGCCTATGGTGGTAGGACTTGTCATATGGAATGATAGAGACAATAGATAGCCCTTGTTGGCTAGTTTAAAGGCAAGATCAAACCAAGTGTTTTAGATTCACTTTGGATAAATAGGCATATAGATTGGGTTTGAGAGCCCCAACAATTAGGAATAAGGGTGCATGAGCATAAGGCCAAAAGGAACACACACACACGCACGCACGCACGCACGCACCCACACACATGCACATGCACACACACACACACACACACACACACACACACACACACACACACACACACACACACACACACACACACACACACACACACACACACACACACACACACACACACACACACACACACACACACACACACACACACACACACACACACACACACACACACACACACACACACACACACACACACACACACACACACACACACACACACACACACACACACAGAGAGAGAGAGAGAGAGAGAGAGAGAGAGAGAGAGAGAGAGAGAGAGAGAGAGAGAGAGAGAGAGAGAGAGAGAGAGAGAGAGAGAGAGAGAGAGAGAGAGAGAGAGAGAGAGAGAGGTAGGTTTGGAAAGGAAAGAAAAAGAGAGAGGAAGAGAAAATGTTTGATTTTGTCAAAAAGTAAAAAGTGGAGGGAGGCAAGTTTCCTAGTGGACTTATGCAAGTTGATAAAGAGATGGATGGTAATCTCCCTAACTTTTAGAGTTCCCTATAAGCATATCTAGAAATTAGGTATTAATGTTCCTCATTTGTAGAGAGAAATATGTTCCAACTCTTGAATGAATCCACTCTTGTAGTAATTATGACTTTGTCTTACTCCACATGGTAAAGCTCTTGGGCAACTGGTAGAATTACATGAAAGCTTCCAAATACCACTCACATGGTTAGCACCTTATGCAATGGAGTGGTCACACAAATGAGTGTTTCTGACATTTAAATATTTCTAAAAGTATTATATTAGGAGTGATGTATGACCCTTAGGTCCTAAGTTTGACCAATAATTTGTCATGATATGCTTACACATGACTCGGACACACACATATACAACTTTAAAAATATAGTGAGAAATTGAGTCAATATGTCATTTGACTTGCATATATTGTTAGCACTTATTTTGACAGTAAAGAAAACATGTCTTCAATTTTTCATTGTCATTTGAAATTCAGGCAACCCTTCAACATTAGGCCTTGCTAGTGATGGCACTCTACAAGCATCTTAGTGGTGGACTTGACTATGCCCCTTGAGTAGGGTCAAGTGACCAGTAGTGAGCATAACAACATTAACACCAAACTATCATGTGACCTTCTTTTCTCACAACATTATCTTAGGATGTTAGCATGGGTATATGTGACTAGTTGATCGAGCATGAAGCAATTGCTATTCAAGACCTTCATGGTGAGGCATATGTGCTCATAAATTCAATTTATAATGTAACAACCATTAGTTGCATAGGTCAACTCGACCTACATGAGTCAACAGAGTTATAAGTGACCATTTAACCTTTTTTGGACTTAGCATATGACCTTTTTTGGACATTGGGGGATTGAACCAATTGCTATTCAAGAACCTCATGGTGAGGCATATGCGCTCATAAATTTGATTTGTAATGCAATGACCATTACTTGCATAGGTCAACTCGACCTACATGAGTCAACAAAGTTATAGTCTACAATAAGTGACCAATTAACCTTTTTTGGACTTAGCATATGACCTTTTCTAGACATTGGGGGATTAAGCCAATTGCTATTCAAGAACTTCATGGTGAGGCATATGCGCTCATAAATTTGATTTATAATGTAACAACAATTGCTTGCATAGATCAACTCGACCTACATGAGTCAAGAGAGTTATAGTTTACAATTTGTGACCAAATAACCTTTTCTAGACTTAGCATATGACCTTTTCTGGACATTTGGGGATTAAGCGGATTGCTATTCAAGAACTTCATGGTGAGGCATATGTGCTCATAAATTCGATTTATAATGCAACAACCATTACTTGCATAGGTCAACTCAACCTACATGAGTCAAGAGAGTTATAGTTTACAATTTGTGACCAAGTAACCTTTTTTGGACTTAGCATATGACCTTTTCTAGACATTGGGGGATTGAGCCAATTACTATTCAAGAACTTCATGGTGAGTCGTATGCACTCATAAATTTGATTTGTGATGCAATGATCATTGCTTGCATAGGTCAACTCGACCTTCATGAGTCAAGAGAGTTATAGTTTACAATTTGTGACCAAATAACCTCTTTTGGACTTAGCATATGACCTTTTCTAGACATTGGGGGATTGAGTGGATTGCTATTCAAGAACTTCACGGTGAAGCATATGCGCTCATAAAATCAATTTGTAATGTAACACATTACTTGTATAGGTCAACTCGACCTATATGAGTCAACAAAGTAATAGTTTATAATAAGTGACTAATTAACCTTTTCTGGACTTAGCATATGACATTTTTTGGGTATCGGTGGATTGAGTTATATATATATATATATAACAAGAATAAAATGCAAAAATTGAGAGTATTAGAAAAGCACACTAAAAATAGGATTTTGCCAAATAAAAAATGAGGATAAAAACAAGGACAAATTTATGCACGGCCTATTCTATTACTAAATATTAATTCTTTCTATTTGTAGTATGAATGCTTTTTGTTTTGATTATACTTGATGTTGAACTTACCGTGAATCTATGCTTTTGACAATTGGATGAAAAATAGGACATATTGGTAATGGCCATTGATATTCCCACACAAATGAGACATGATCATCTTGCGGGATGCTAGAAAAACTCATCTTGTGGAAATGTGATCTTATGAAAGGGTAAGAAATGTGCTCACATACAGCCTAATCATGTGGGATTGGAAGGTTCTATCCTAGGGCACGACAATTTTGGCCACTCCTATAAGAATGATGGTTTTGTAATTAATTATTTTAAATATATTATTATTCTCTAAAGTGTTTATTCATGTGCTTAAGATTGTATTAATCAACCGCTCAAGGCTGAATAATAAAAGGAAGTTAATCCCTCAAGGAAAGTAAGAGATCTTGGTTCTAATGATTAAGCATTTATGGTTAGCTGGATTTGATAAATCGAGTAACTTTCCTACACTAGATAGAGCTCCCCCCTTCCTTGTGGCAACAATTACAATGGGATAAAACTGATTTAATAATGCTTTAAGGCTTAAGAGTGCATTTGAATACTAGTCCTAATAGTTTGGAAGTTTAAACCCACTCTCATCTTTGATTATTTACAAAGTAACCCTTCTTAGGTGGGTGTTAATAGACTATTGCTCAAGGTGACTATCCCATAGTTCCCATGTAAAGTAGATTCAAAACTCTTATTGCCATCCGAGTTCGTTGTTTCTTGAGGGGAGACTAGTTGGCGTTGCACGTGGAGATAGGGATTTGGTCAACTGCTAGAGGACCTCTTTGGGTTATAGAGGAGGCACCTCATATATTGTATCAAAATAATGGTCGAGGATAGATGAATTGATGAATAAAAGAAACTTAACTAAGGAACAATGTTTGAATTAAACCAAGTTTGGGATAAAATAATAGTAATTATAAATATTATAAAATTATTCTCCAAAATTCTCATTTTTGTTAATTTAATTCATGCAAATGGTCACAAAAAATATTTTTTCCAAAATAAACTCGAAATAATGTTAAAAGGCACCTTGAATTGGTCTTTTTGCTTCAAAAATTATATCGGTTGCAAATTACTTGCAAGAGAACTTATGAAATACTAGAACCAACATTACTGCATATTTTATTGTTAATAAGATAGCATGAGATGATTGAGAAGGGTAGTTTCTATGTAAGACATGCATAAAAGTGTACTAAAAACATTGTTTTTATGGTTAGAGTTGTTCTTACATTTGAGATATGATGGAATATATCATCTTATGATTCCATGCTTGTAACAATCAAATGGAAATATTGATTATTATGGTTTGGTCATTGGGATTTCCAACTTGACATACCTTAGTATCTTATGGGATATTAAAAAACACATGTGTGCAAGTGGAGGTTGTTGGCAATTGGCAATGAGCTGGTATGTGAAACATTGTGGGTCAATTAGCAAGTACTATAGACAGTACCATGTGAAAGAGTAGTTATTAACCTTAGTGTAAGGAAAGTGACAAGAAAGCAAAAGAAAATAAAAAAGATGCAAGACAAAGTGAAAAAAGGTAGGCCAATGGAAAAGCAAGAGGAAAAGGGCCAAAAGCACAAGAAGCAAACTTAAAAGTCCAAGGAAAGTGCAAAAGGGAAAAGGTGCATTTTAAGTGTAAAAACACACCCTAAATCCTTGTAAAAGAGTGCCAGACTCCTTCCTGTGCAATTTGTAAATGTAGATAGGCATGGGTGAAGGAACAATGTAAATAGGAAGGGAAAAGGAAAAGAGGATCTAGGCTAAAATTGCTGATCATGTAAAAAAAGGGATAGGCGCCTAAGAGGAGTAGGACATGTATAAAAAGCAAAAAGTGAATGAAGAAGCTCATTCTTGTGTGTGGCCAAAACTAGCTCTCTTCTTCTTCTTCTTCTTCTTCTTCTTCTTACTTGTGCTTGTGCTTGAGAGAGGGAGTGAGTGGGTGAGGGTGAGGGACCGTGGAGGAGGAGAAGCTCTCCATTTTCTCCTCTCTTCTTCTTCTTCTCCTCTCTTCTATTATCTTGTGTGTGGCAATGGAGCTTGGAGCTTGAGGAACGAGCTTGCTTGAGCTTGCACCTTGGATTGTGGAGCTATCGGAGAGCTTGTGGGAGGAGGCAACTTGATTAGGCATGAAGGTAAGCTCACTACACTCGTAGGTGTGAGAGTGCGCACGGCTATGTAAGAGGTAGCCATCGCACTTGGCTTGAAACACTTGAAACAATAAGTGGTCTGTGGATCTTGGCAGTTGTGCAAGAGCTCCCACATTTTGGTTCCATTGTTGGGACAAATGGATTCAAGCTTTGAGTGGTTGTGCACTACTCCGAATCGAGCATTGGAGTAGGGTTTGCCCCAAACTAGTGCTTGAGGTAGGTAGGAATTGAGGGATTTAGAGGGCATTAGATCTCTTTTTTGCAAGTAAGTTTTTTGGTTTTTAAGGTTTAGGCAAATAATTTGGATTAGCTTAAGTGTTTGCTTGTGATTTGGATGCATTTAGGTAGGGAAAACTCAAGAAAAACAAGGAAACAAATAGTAGGGTTACAACTATAAAATAGAGTAAAGTAAGGGAAAAAAAGGGCTTCAAGGCATTAAGAGATGAAAGAGAGAAGGAGGGAAGTGGGAGACTAAAGGACAAGGGGTTTAAGAGGCAGAGAGAGCAAAGGGGAGCTCATTTCTACACTCAAGGTTTGAGAGAGGGAGAGCTAGGTAGGTTTGTTGCAGGGCAACATGGAGGCAATGAGAGCTTTGATTCGTGCAGCCGGTCACATTCGCAGGCTATAGATGAGTTGGTTTGATTTCTAAACCCTTGTTGTTTGATCCTAGTGCTTGCTAGAGGCTAGAAGGAAACATCATGAGTATAGCACCAAAAATTTGGCAAATCCACGGCCCATCGTCGCCATCATGGTCAGATTGTTCGATTCCTAGAATTGGACCATTTGACTACCCAAAAATTGTCTGATTTTCATAATAGGACACATCAAATAATTTGATTGATTTTCATAATAGGACACATCAAACAATTTGATCGAACAAGCTTGGACAACTCTAATTGTCTAATTCAGACAAATCAGACTCGGACAACCCAAAATCGGAGGTTTGATTATAGGGGTCGAACCAAAACCTCCAAATCGGATAGGAAAACATAACATCAGTTCTAGCAAATTTTGCCCTTTCTAGTCCCTGTAGGGGCCAAACCCTAGCTATAGGATGCCCCAGTAGATCCCCAGATAATGAGTGGATAGGACTGACAACCTGAACGTGCTATCTTTCAGACCATGCATCAATCGTGCAGTAGGGACCTAGAGTGGACCCCTACAAGTGGCCACCACTTGTACGGGAGAGCTAGCACTAGCCAAAACTAATTAAAGGGAGTGTGATCTGCATTGATTATGATTGAGCTCACACACTTCATCACATAAACACTTGAAGTGCACAAGGAAAGATAGAAAGCCTCATTTGGCACAAGTCCACTCCACCAATCGTGTGTCTAGTTCATGTAACATTGCAAACTGATTTGTATAACAAGGAATACACTAATAGGGTCTAAGTAAGCAATGAACCCATTAATAGGAGCAAACCCTAAGAAGTTGGACACAACTAGAGAATCGGAACCTAAAGCAAACAACTGAGAATCGACATGATTAGGGATGTAGCTTTGCCTAATTCAATCAACCTCACACCCCAATTGCTCAAGAGAACGCCGACATGTCAGGAGCTAGCACCAACCTTGTAGATAGTGAGCTTCACTTGGGAGAATTCCCATTCGACATTCAATAGATGGTAAACTAGTAGGACCTACAAACCAAAAGGTGCATCATGGTAGACAAGTCAAGGAAATCATAGTCGATCTCAAGGGGGAGATAAAGTTAGCAAGAAGAGCACTACAAAGCATTGCCACCTACAACCAAGAGCAGTGGTCTAACACGTCTTGGCTCTCACCAATAGAACCAAGCCAATACCAAATGATGAGAGGGAGAGAGCACTAGAGGTTGATCTTATGCTACTCTTAGACAATACAACCGATGTAGAGTATAGCAGAGTAGCCCTTGTGACTACATTGCTAGCAAGACTAGGAATCATGCCAAACTCTAAGAGCTAGACCAAAATACCTACGGTTGCTAAGCAACTCGACAATGACCCGTGCAGTTTTGTGGAGCAATCCTAGCAAGTATATGAGGTGAATGGCCTCACACACCTTGCTCACAGTGAGCACAAGCTTTCAAACTTTGCCTAGGTGGCAAAGAATGGAGTGCCAAGACCATGTGCTAATTGTGGCAGATTTGGGCATGATGCGATGCGTTGTAGATTGCCAATATGATTTTCGTACCCACAACCATAAAATTAGATGTACTACCTAGGGAATGGGTTGCCAAACTTTGCGAGGGGTGCTCCATTAGCTCTCATAGCACTCAATGACTCAAAGCTAGCTATCCTTAGGATGGACATCAATCCTACAGGGATACCTAGACCTCCTAGGCCCATCATAACCTATCCATCAAGTGATACTTTGATACATTACATAGTGAAGCCAAATGAGGATGAAGCATATGTGAACCCTTACTTCTCATATGACAAAGAGGGTAACCCTGAATTGATGGATTTTGGACTAGTGCCGGTGATGGTGTTAGGCAAGGAAAGAGGCAGAGGTCTAGGAGGATAGAACCAAGAACCCATTGCATGATGGACTTGTAGTCATCTAGAGCATATCTCATCTTATTCCCCCAAAATAGAGCAAGCCAATTGATTCGAGATGTCTAGAGTACAGGATCACACACTTATATTTCGAGTGTCCTAGGCAAAAGCCTTCCACTAGTTCAGCACTTAAGCCATCTGTACCCTTGGGGTTGTTCCAAGTGGAGACACTTGATGGTGAGGCCACCCCGATTTCATTGAATGTCATAACCTAAGCACAAAATAACCTTGATGCAACTTCAATAGGGAGGAGAAGCTATAGGAGATGGAGAAAGAGGGTTGAGTTGAAGGTGACACTTTAAGATAGATAGTGCCACCACATTACCCAAGAGAAAGCAAGTCACAGACACAGAGGTGAAAACATCTACTCCTAAAATGGTAGAAAAGGGGAGTGTCAAGATTAGGTAGTATCTTGATCTGAGGCACCAATTGAAAGAAGTGGATATGGTCAAGGAGTGGGTGAGAGAAGCCCAAGAGGACCTCAAAGATGATGAACCTATCATAGAAGATGAGATCGATGAGCTCTCTAGCATGAGCACACCAGTCTCACCAATGTGGTTAAGATCAAGACACGCATCCGCACCCCATGTAGCATTGCATGGACAAAGCCTAGATACCATAGGTAGGAAGATATCACTAGAAAAATGGCATAGAGCCTAATGGAAAGAAAGAAATTGGCAATCTACTCATGACATTGATATCAACCCCTGTGACTCTACTGCTAGGAGAGCTTTTTAGGCAGAACCCAACACTATGGCAAGGATTTAAGTAGTAGGTAGAAAGACTCGACGAGCTCGGAGCGATCAACTTGCCTGACCATGATGCAATAACGTACATACCATCTCAACTTGCCTGATCCCCCCCCCACACCGGTCATGCAAGGATTGAAGTAGTGGGTAAAAAGACTCGATGAGATCGGAGTGATCAACTTGCCTGACCATGATGCAATAACGTACATACCATCTCAACTTTGTTGAAGAGTAGGATCCCACAATCAATACCACACTGCTTGATGGGCAGGAGCTTTGCAGATGACCAATGCCTCTCCCCTTCTATGTCCCATCTAATAAATTTGAACTCTAGGGGATTCTTGAACATTTGATGAGAGAGCTCGCTAGTAACCTAGTTTCCAATCTCAAACCTTTCAAGGACCTCATGGATGAGCCAAAGTGGCAATGGACCAAAGTGCATGACTTGAACCTATTGTACAATTGGGCACTAATCACTAACTAGGTGCAACCAAGAGGGCTCTTTATTATAATGGATTTAGGGTTAATTCCTCATTATAGCTCTCCCCCCCAATAGTACATATGCTCTCTCTACCTCTTTCAAAAAATAAAATTTAAATAATACCATCACATTTAAAACAACCTTCTCTTTCTCATCCTCTCCTTGAATTGCGAATCCCCAATCCTCGTGCTCTCTCTCTTTCTCTCTCCAATAATGGTGTAGAGCAGCATTGTTACGGGATCGGCGGCAACCCCAATCACATCCACCCCTCTAGAGAGCAATTACATACTTTTTCAACATAGCTATAGCCCCCCGTTCAACCACTACCACCTTAGACATGAAATGTGAGAAGGATTGAAGCTTGCTTGGAAGAGCTATGGCGGGACAGTAAGAGCAACAAAGAGAGAGAGAGAGAGAGAGAGAGAGAGAGAGAATGGGAACTCCAATAGTCACAATGTGTGACCAGGCCTTCCTTTATTTAAACTTTCATAAAAGAATAAAGAATAAAGTGACGGTGATGGGCGCCCGCCACTGCAGTGTGCACTGGCGGGTACTATCAGTGTAGCAATACACGGGTGGCTAGGCGGAGGTGCCTTTACCCCCAACAACCTCCCACTTAAAGGCAAATTTTCCCTAGTGAGGAGCGAAAAAGAAGAAGAAAAGACATTACAATGTACACATGTACAACAGGATGAGGAAAAACGTCATCTCATCCAACACCCATTAATCTCCTAAGGAAGGCAAAATGCTCAGGAGTAAGTTTTTTCGTGAGCAGATCTGCATGATTTTCGTCAGTGGAGATCTTGACAAGGTCAACAAACGTGTCCTCCACGACCCCACGTATGAAGTGATACCTCACCTCAATGTGTTTCGTCTTCGCATGGAAGACCAGATTCTTGGCTAAGTCAATAGCACTCATAGAATCTGAATGCAATGTAGGTATAGCATCAATCCCAAGGTCATGAACCAAACGGCCCAACCATATGGCCTCCTTGCAAGCCTTAGTGGCTGCAACATACTCGACCTTTGTGGTAGAGAGAGCCGTACACTTTTGAATGCTGGACATCCAAGAGATAGCACCTCCAGCATAGGTGAATACACAACCAGAAGTGGAATTCCTACTATCTGCATGTCCTGCATAATCGGAGTCTATGTAACCCACAACTCTTGTATCCTAGCTGCCATAGCAAATACACATATCTACTATGCCCTTTAGATATCTCATGATACCCTTCACGACATCCCAATGCTTCTTGCTAGGTGTAGCCATATAACATGCCACAACACCAACTGCAAATAAAATATCTGGACGAGTGGCTATCATGGCATACATCAAATAGCCCACAGCTAATGCGTAAGGGATCTTGGCCATCTCAGCCCTTTGCTCATCTGTCTGCAGACACAATCGGCCAGTGAAACCTTCACATAAGAAGGTAATGGAAAGCCAATAGGCTTCATGTCCTGCATGTGAAAACACTCAAGGACTTTATGAATGTACTCTCTCTGTGAGAGGTAGAGTAGTCCCCGATGCTTGTCACACTTAATGTGCATACCAAGATAGTGAGAGGCCTGTCTCAAATCCTTCATCTCAAAGCTCTTCTTTAGTTGAGATTTAAGAGCATCGAGCTCATCATGAGCTTTCCCTGCTATCAACATATCATCCACATAAAGTACCAAAATAAGCAATGATCCATCACGAGCTTTCTTTGTGTAAAGACATGGATCCATAGCACTCTTGCTGTAGCCCTATGATTGCATAAAGGCATCAAACTTATGATACCACTCCCTAAGTGCCTACTTCAAGCCATAGAGACTTTTCTTCAACTTGCACACTAGGTGGTCCTTGCCAGGTTCTGCAAAGCCCTTAGGCTACTCCATGTAAATCTCATCATGCAAATCCCCATGTAAAAATGCAATCTTGACATCCATCTGATACATGTCCAAGTCAAGCTGCATGACTAAGGCCAAAACCAAGCGTAGGGTGGTCATCTTGACCACATGAGAAAAGACTTCATCAAAGTCAATTCCATGCTCATGTTTAAAATCCTTAGCAACAAGTCTTGCCTTATAAGATGGCTTGGGGTGTCCAGGGGTACTTTTCAGCTTGTATACCCATTTGCATGGCAGAGCCTTATTGCTAGCAGGCAAGGAAACCAAATCCCAAGTCATATTCTTATGCATGGAGTTTATCTTAGACTACATAGCCCTCTCCTAGGAGTGACTGTCACCCATGTGCATAGCCTCATCATAGGTGAAAGGCTCTCCTGCATTTGTAACTAAGACATAATACATCGAAGAGTCAAATCTATCAGGTGGACGTCTATCTCTAGTAGACAGTCTCACGGTAGGCTCTATTACCTGTCCAACATCCTAGCCATGTGTACCAACTACTACTGCAAGCTGACCATCTGGCTATGCAGGCTGTACTAGAGCACGTGGATCCTCCTAAATATAACCCTGCATATCTCTACTACCTTCTTAGGTTGCCTATGCATCTTGTCTTCATGGAAGACTACATCATGGCTGCGGATGACTTTTCGCACCTGCGGATCCTAGAGGCGATAACCCATCTCGCCTGCATCTCCATAGCCAAGGAAAATGCATTTGACACTCTTAGGATCCAGCTTACTACACTTTTCCTTGGGCACATGGTAGAATGCCTCACATCCGAAGACATGTAGATGTGCATAAGATGGAGGTGTCCCAGTCCATACCTCCTCTGCAACCTGGAAATCCAAACCACTAGAAGGTGATCTATTTATGATATGCACAACTATACTAACTGCCTCAGCCCAAGAGCTCTGTGTGGTAGGCTTGCATGGCTAAGCATATTGTATACACACTCTTAGATGGTTCTATTCATCTGCTCAGTCAAACCATTTTGGGGTAGGGTATAGGGGGCGGTCAACCGATGCTTAATATCCCTCTTGTCACATAGCTGCTCAAAGGCACGTGACACATATTCTCCCCCATTGTTAGTTTGAAGGCATTTCAGCCTATGCCCAGTCTGGTTCTCAACCAATGCAAGCCATCTCTAAAACACAGCCAAGACATCTAACTTAAGCTTAATGGAATAAGCCCAAACTTTATGCGAAAAATCATCAATAAATGTCACAAAATAGTTTGCACCACCCATAGACTGACAGGGCATGGGCCCACAAACATTTGAATGTACCAATGCCAAGGGCTCACCCATGCATGTCCTACCAGACTTCTTATGTGTACTCCTAGTCTTTGTCTGCCATAAAGACAATGCTCACATGAATCAAAACATGAATAGTCAAGGGGCAGTAAGTATTGCAAACCAGAAAGCATGTTCATTCCCTCCAAATACATATGGCCTAAACATGCATGCCAAAGAGATACATGTGGGATGGAACCCACGGAAAAAACATGGTTAATAGAGGACCCATCAAGTACAAGAGGATGGAGGCTACCAGCCTTGGCACCTCTAGCAAGCACGTCTGCCATGTGTGATCTTCTAGGCAAAATCCCCAAAAGAGACATGAAACCCAACATCACCAAGCTGCCTTGTAGACATAAGACTGCGTGTAAGTGTAGGTACATGACATACATCTTGTAACAAAAAAGTACTACTAGTAGAGAACTATAGTTGTACATCCCCAATGCCAACAATAGCAAGTGACCTATCATCACCCAAGTAAACTGAACTAGAGACACTGCGGTAGGAATGGAACCACTCACAGCATGGTGTAACATGAAATGAAGTACCAGAATCTAAAAGCCAGCATTGCGCATACATAGAGTGAACCTTGGTCAATGGTGTAGCATCACAAGAACTAGCGGCACGTATGTACTTCCCATCGGAGTCATCAGTCTGCATGACAATTATCTCCTTGATTTTCACACTGGATTTTGCAGGCATAATGTTACGATCAGAGGGCTTTTCCTATACTTTGTCTTTCCCCTTCTCTTTGCACTTCTCATTGCGCAACTCATGACACTGTGGGCATATATCACCCTTCTTACCGCAATGATAACATGTCACATTAGCATTTCTCCCATGAGACTTGTACGCGACTTACCACGTGACTTAGACCTAGATTTCTATGAGTTTTGGCCATGTCCATATCCACGGCCATTCTTTCTAGTACCATATCTGCCTCTAATAGTCAAAGCATGCAACACACAAGAGGCATCCAAGTTATTACGATTGATCTCTTCCTAATACAGAAGAGCACTCTCTATATTAGGCAAGTTCAAAATAGTAGTAGGAGCACATAAGGCAGTGCAGAATACATCCCATGACTCACTCAAAGTCCCAATAAAAAACAATGGAGTAACCTCATCATTGAAAGTAATACCATGTGAAGTCAAGTTCTTGAGGATAGCATGGAACTAGCTCAAATGAGTTGACATCGTCATATTCTCCTTCATGCGTAGATCCATAAGTTGCTTCAGCCAATACATCTAACTTACTGGACTTTTCTTGTCATAGAGGTTCTTGATCTTATCCCAAAGCTGCCAAGCACTCTGTGCTTCCTCAATCACATTGTAATGCACTTGTTCAGTGGGAGACAAGATGAGGGTAGACTTGCATAACTCATTAAGCTCCATCCATTCTTCATCAATCATGGTTTCAAGCTGCTCTCCATGCAACCTCAGTGGTTTTATTGCGATTTCTACACCAATACCTGCCATCAAACTTGGCTCTTCCAATAGGCATAATTCATACCATCAAGCTTAATGATGTTGAATATAAAATTGTTAGTGGAAGAAGAAGCCATATTGCAGTCCAAAATGGTGTAGACTGCAGTTCAAAATTGCTTGTTGTTTTTTGTTGTAAACACCCAAAATACCACCAAAACCAAGGCAAAATGACCACCGAACTAATAGCTAATGCTGCTGCCCACCAAGTACCATCAAAAGTACATAAAATCAGGATGATTCAACATGAAAATTCCACGTCAGTCCATGCATAATTTCTTGTTGTAATAAATTACAGCCAAGTACAATGAGAGCAAACTGTAGGCAAAATGAATGCACCAAGTCAACCACTGACTGTGAAAGCATAACCAACATCAAGCGGGCATAAATCAGCATGTGATAGTCATGCGGGCATTGACAAAATACCCAAGCATGTCAACTGAATCTTTCAATAAGCCGGCACACCCCCTGTGTAATAGTGCAAAGTGTACACAACACTGGCAAGACCTGACACAAATAGGTGTATGCTCAGGAAGTGCAAAGCCCAAATCAGCCCAAGTACATCTGTGAGAGCCACGGCATATCAACTATCCAACATCCAAGTGAAGATCCCAGTCTCAAGTATCTGAACGGTCAAGTAGCATAAACCCACTTGCTCTATGTTTGTCAAGCATATCAAGATGCTCCCATTGGCACAAAAGTTGTAAATGTCAAGCAAGAAAGCTCAAAAAAAGCATGTAAGAGTGCCCTAGTGACAAGTGTCCAATATCAAACATCAATGAGACATCCTGAGCATATAGGCTCTGTAGCATCCATACATAACATCCATAAACATCAAGTACTTCCAAACTATAACTCTGGAAAGCCAAGAAATAGGCAAAGTAAGCTCCGAGCATCAAATGTCAAGCCAAAGCAAGGCTTAGTGTAGCATCCAACTCCAGACAATGTAACGGGCATGTAGTAGTGCATAGGCCAAGCATGTCAAGACCGGTCAGACATAAGTAAAGTACATGCCATAAGTACATCAAAGATGGAGATCTAAATACTATGTGGAGAAATCTCAAGCTCAACCAATGATTTGAAGAAGCAATATCAAGCTCAAAGTCGATCCCTGATGATCAATACATCAAAGTACATCTCCAAAGCATGTCCCGATTCCGAGAGGCATGGGAAAACATGAAGTAATAGCCTTCAACACCCATTGTGTACAGCAGTGATTTATTGTTCAAAACTGAGATTTTTCAGCCCAAAAATCAGTCCAAGATCATGGCAAATCATATCTCTTGCATTCCCCAATAGTCGGTCATCAATAGGCATCAAACCGCTTAGCTAGGAAGCTCCAAACAAGCATAGTCATTAACTGTTGGCGTAGCATTGACATTTAGTGTCAATAAGCTACTGTAAACCATTTCAAAATGGTGCTATAGGACCTCAGATCAATGTCAAGGCTTGGAGGGCTTCAAAGCATGTTAGGCATCATTGCCAAGGGTGCCACAATGATCTAGGAGCAAGGCATGACCTTTAGCAAGCTGAAGAGGAACTGTCCACCCAAGGGCTGTAGGAATAGGCACAAATTCAAGATGATTTGATGATGGCTTCTTTTGCTCTTGTTGAGGCTATACAATGTGAAAGAGGGCTCAGGCTTGAGCCAATGAAGGCCTAGTGCAAGCCCAAGATGGCCTACAAAGGCTTCAGGCAAGATATGGTGTAAACAAGTTCCAATGGTGGGAGCTATGGCTGCCCCTGATCTTGCAAACCCTATTGTACCTGTAAACTTCAATGAAACCATGAATAAAGTGAATGAATACCTTTTTTGGAATGCCCCGAGGGTGTCCAAAGGGGCCGGGTAGGTGCTTGGGAAGTTGGGGAGTGACAGGAGCTTGAGAGAGTCGGCTATGGCTACCGAGAAGGAGACCCAATGAGTGTAGGTAATCAATAGGAAGCTGAAGGAGTCACAAACCAAGTCGGAATGCTCGAGAAACCATGATCTGATACTAGTTGAAAGGCAAGAAGGATAAATTCCATATCTCAAGGCTCGTCTTGTAAGTTTCAGCTTCCTCTTCAGCCCTTCTATTGTCTCCTCACCCTCGTCCTGGTTCACATGCAAGACAGTGTCCAAAAAGGCTTGTTGTTGGACTTTGAGACTTGCCTCCACTGCTTCCACCCTTGCCAATGCCATGATTCATTTTCTTTCTACCAAGGCAAGGCATTCGATGGGCAATGTCTCTTAGTCTTCTAGTAGTCTTTTTCTCCCAAGCCCTGGCCTTTTCCTCCATCCTTTTTATGCCATGATTATGGCATTAAGACAACATCGTGACCATCTATCCTTGCTCTTTTCAGACTTTGATGGTCCCTTCCAGCCCCTTTTTGGCTTCCAATTCCTTCCTCAAGTCACTTATCTGTCTTTGTTGGGTGGCTATTTGGTATGTTTTTTCAACTTGGTAAGCTGAGAATGTTTCCCTTTCTATTTCCAACTCCACCATTGTTGCCCTCCTCTCCTCTTTCAATCTTTCTAGTTGGCCCAAGAGTTCTTAGATATATTCATCATACTGTGCCAACCATGGCATGGCCTGGGGTATGGACATAGTCAAGGCTTCTACCCTAGCCTTCTTCGGGTATTTTTTTAAGTCTACCTCCATAGCGATAGGCCCCTTCATCCCTAGCACTGGGGCTCCTCCACTAGGTGTTGGACCAAACTACTGCACCATGTTGACTAGTTATTGTACCAAGCCATCACGTTGCTTTGGTTCAATGTTGCATCCGTGGTTTCTTGGGTGGTGGTAGTGGTGGCAACCATGACGAGCGGGAGTAGGTTTAATGGGGCCTTCCCTTTTCCTTTCACTACGATTCCTCGAGCTATTTTTGCCACCATTGTGGAGCTAATTGTAGGCATGTCTTCTAGGCTCCTCTTGGTCAACTCTTCTATGTGGGAGGATTTCTCGACTAATAGCCTAATGGTGAGAGCCATCTGCTCATCCTCTTATCTCCTTATTCTTTCCTCCTCCTATTGTCTCTTCTTCCTTCATTCTTCCTCCATCCTTTGGGACTCTTCTTCTACCTTTTGTAGGCATTCCTCCTCTTCTTCCTACTTATTCTTCCATACCTCCTCTACTCCCTTGATTTCCTCTGCACAGGGCTGCTAGGGATTTGTCATTTCTTCTTGTGGTTTCCTTCTTCTTGCCCAGGATTTTCAACATGATTTTCCACTGCTCCCCCTAGATCGATGGGACCGAACCCTCCCCACCTTGCTCATAGTGGTCCTTTCACTTGACTACTTCTATTGTCATTGTGCTTGGAGTTGAGCTCCTTTCTTTCTTGTAGCTCTCTCTACCTTTTCTTTCTGTTGCTTGCTAGCTTCTTCGTCTCCACATTTCTCACTTTTGGAGACATTAGTGGGATTTTTGTGACTGGGGAGAGGTTTTGCTCTTGAATAGGAGATCTATCTAGAGTCTCCAATACTTTCTCTTCCCTTTCCATCCCTTCCACGACTTCTTGGATAATGGCCATCAGCACCCCTCCAAACCCTATCATGGATGGCTTCAATGTAGGCATTTTTTGGTTCGATTTGATCGTGGTATCCCATGACTCACCTTCTGGAGGTCTTTGGTGCGATGACAATGCCTTAGCTAATGATTCAATCATTTTTCGAATGTAGGCATTTGGATTTATTTCATCCAGGGCCCCTGTGTGTGATGCTTTTAGGCATTGGCACTAGGATCTGGGCCATGAGGGTGTTGTATCGGTGACTAGATAAAAGGATGTGAACCATCTTTACCTGTAATAACTAGAGGACAAGATCAACGATGTTTGCTAGATTGATCACATCATTGGTGTGCATCTTTGTCTTTAGCATGTTGTAAACATCCCTCTTTGGTCTCTTCCCCTATCTGTTTGCCAACCTAAATCCTTCTCCACTATTTCAAGGCTAGGCACAACTTCTATCCTTTTGGGTGAGCCGCCTTGCCTGATGATCATCATACCATTGTTTTTTCTTGTGTCGAAAGTTCTCAGGAACTCTGTGCATTTTCCATGGTCAATTTTCTAGCCAACTTTCTCTACATATATATGGAGATTGTATTGATTGACTATTTGCATCACCGTGCCTTCCTTTTCACCAACTCTCCCAATTCAAAGATGCTATAGTACTTTAATTGGTTGTCGACTTCTGTCTTAGTGGCCAATCGGTACCTATTGTGCTCTTCCTCTGAGGACAAAAGTTTCCTACCATCTCAAGTCTCTGTTATGACATAATACCTTACAATTAGCTCATTTAAGAGTACCTTTTGGAAAAAGAAAGGGAAAAAGACTAAGAACAAACACTATGGGATGCTGCGATGTTCCAATATGGAATGGAAAATTTTTATACTTCATGCAATCCACACATTCCAAGCACGAATTCCATTTTAAAAAATTCTTCAAGTACAAGTTTCCTTTATTCTTCCTTTTTTTCTTTTGAAGTTAAGTTTGAAGTTCTGATGTTCAAGTTATTTTCCGCCTTAACCCCTCCCCCCTTGGGAGGAATGATGAAGATCCTTCCTAGGATTGGAGGATGAAGGGTTAAGGGTGTGAATTGCCTGCTTGTTGTGCTTCATTTCTTCATGAGCCAAGCATAGAATTGTTACACTCTAAGTCGGCATGATGGTCCATGTTTTGAGGCCTAATGCCTATGTGTGTAATGTAGGTCAAGACATCGGTTATGAAGTTACCAGAGTTCATCTTGCTAGCGACGTGCAGTTCTTCCTTAGCCAAGAGTCGAACCAAATAGGGATGGCAGCTATATGCTCTTCTAAAGGTTGATTGTGTGTGATGGCCAATACTTTGAGCAAGGTAGGAGCCACATAGGTTGGATCATACTCAGAGGTTTTGATTTCACGTCTCTACTTGGCATTGGTCATAATTTGGTATCCCTCTTACTCACATTGGAGATGGAGAGCATACCATTTTTGCAAAAAGGAGAAGTCAAAGTCGGCTAACCATTTCAGCTCTTCTAGGTCATTCTAGGTTCTTGTAGAGACTCTACTCTTGATATAGGAGGTGAGTAACCGCTGTTTGAGAGCTTACTCTCGAGGAATCTCACTTAGCAATCAAGTCCTCACCCACCTTGGAAAACTTGATGAACATGAACTCATATTCCTCCCAATTGCATGGCAAGGAACATACTTTGGTTGCTATGATGGCTCATCAAGGAGGCCTAAATCCAAATGTTTGTAGCTTTTAGCAAATGTGATGAAGGTGGCATCCAAGCATCTGATGCCGGTGACCAAGTCGTCCCCCGTATTTGCAGCTAGGTCTAAGGCCAAAGTAAGGATGGACCTATGCTTATAGGAGAGTCTAAGACCTATAGAAAGTTGGGATTTGGTTGGATTGGATAACTTAACCATTGATGTCTACTACATGGGTTGGTCAGTGGGGTGTCTAGCGGCCATTGTGCAATGGGTTGCTCTTGCGGCTCAGTTGATGTGCTACTTTTTGCTTGTGGAGCAATTACAACAATAGAAATGTCAGTTTGAGTTGATTCAAATGCAGCAGACCGCAATTTTGGCCAATAGACCTATTGAGGCTTGCTAGGTTTGGTTCCTGCTGGGTAAGTTCAATTCTCATACCTAGCTGTCTTATAGTCTCATGGAGATGGGTTGGAAGGTGGTGGCCAAGGGACACATGTGCCACTCGTGGTCTTGGGAAACCAAATCCAAGTGTTGCATTCGTAGTAGCCTTGAGCATGCAATAGGGCTTTGTGCACCCATCACGGCTTGACCATTCATCGGTTCTTGTAGTGCCAACTATGTCTCCTAGGCCTAGGACATGAGGTTCTGGGATTATGAGTTCGTGCAGATTAACTTCTAGGTGACTGCGATTGTCAATTGGGTACCCATTTGAGTTGCTACTTAGTGTTTTTGGGTGCATTTGTTGGTGGTTACAACCAATGCATTGCAATGGGGTGGAATAAGTCATGACCCCTCCTTAGGCTTGGCACTAAGGTGCTCTACTAGGGACAGTAGCCTTAGATGGAGCTACGCTACTCTTGAAAGCTGTCACTATCCAAACATTGCCAATGGTAAGGTAAATATGCCATGAGTCATTATTGACATTGTAGTGTGCCTGTTTCTTGAATGAATGTCCTAGTAGCGACTTAAGTGGTCTTGATGTTATGCATCATGTAGAAGATTATTGGTAGGCTTTCAAACTCGATAGAGACTACTACCTTGCACTTTCCTAGTAGTGAATAAGATTGCCCCCCAAATGGGTTGAGTATTGCATTAGTAGGTTGCTATTGGGGCTAACCAATGAGGGTCCAATGATCATGTGTAAGGATATTACAACCAGCACCCTCGTCAATGAGTGCATCAAAGGCATATGCCTTGTGGCTAGTGTCCGATATGCACAAGTATGCAGGTGCCACTGCTTCCTCGTCCTCGTCCTCTATCTCACTGATGGTGGGTACTCTTACATTTACAAGTGGATCCAACATTGGAGGTTCGTGTATTGGGTGCACTAGAGCGTAATACTTCTTGAGGTAGTTGCCATTAAAGAAGCCTATGCTCTCCCCCTCTAGAGTCTCAAGCTCTATGTTGCTAGTTCGACTAATGTTGCGGACGTTGAAAGGTTCCAATCCCCTAAAATTCATCTTTTTCTTATGGCACTTCACATCAAGTACAGGAGCACTAGGTCGCCCTTCTCGAAGTCGCGTTGTTTGACATGCTTGTCAAACCGGATCTTTCATCTTGCCTTTTCATAGATTAGTGCACAAGTTGCCAGGAGTTGGGTTTCAGAGAGGCATTCTAACTCCATGAGGAATTCCAGCCCTGCTTCCTTTCCATCCTGTCTCTCTTATACCGCCACTCTCAAGCTTGGAATGAAGAACTCCACTAGCAGGATTGCTTTGGTCCCATAGGTTAGCTTGAATGGTGTCTACCTTACAACCATCTTGTCAGCTATCCTATATAGGCCCACAGTGTTGCCATAAGTTTATTTGTCCTAGTCAATGCACGAGGTGAAAACTACCTTTGTCAAGAAATTTACTAGGATCTTATTTGTAGATTCTACCTAATTGTTAGCTTGAGGGTAATATGGTGAGGATTTCCTATGGATGATCAAGGAGGTGGATAGCAAATGGGCAATCACTTCATTAATAAAGTGTGTGCCTTGATCACTAACTAGTTTGATGGGGCAACATAACCGTGAGATCACTTGCTCCCAAAGGAACTTAGCCGTGGTCCTAGTGTCATTCTTTCTAGTGGCCCAAGCTTTAGAGTATTTCATAAGATAATTTGTCGTTTGCTAGTATATACTTCACCTGTGAATACTGTGGTGCAGGACTAATTAGCCCAATGAAGTCAATTCTCCACTTTTCAAAGGGTTTTCGTGCTATGACCAAGGTCAACTCCATGTTGTTCTTACGGATGGGGACTTTGGTTCTCTGGCACTTGTCATAATGCTTCAAGAACTTAGCTACATTGTGAAATAGGGTGGGCTACCATAGTTGAGATTGCAGCACCTTGCTTGCTGTGGTGTCTTCGCTGGAGTGTCCTCCACAATTCCACCATGCACTTTAGCAAGTACATCATGCATCTTGTGCTCACACATGCATCTTTGTAATAACCCATCTTATCCTAGTCTATAGAGCTGGCTGGCTATTAACTGATAGGGCTGAACCTTGAGGATAAGGTACTTTAGACTAGCCTTCTCTATAGGTCTCTTAGGCAATCCATGCTCTAGAATTTGGACTATGTCATTTGCCCAACATGTGTTAAATTGGCCCTAAACAGGTCGCTTCCATTAGTCATGCTAAAAAGGTGTGCATTTGGTAGGTCATCCATGATGCCATGGCTAGCAGCTTCTCCTCTGGGTATGCGGGATATATGGTTTGCCATATAGTGTTGCTTACCCTTGCATACAACCATAGAGAAGTCAAACTCTAGAAGCAGAAGTAACCATCTAGGTATGTATCTTGTAGCGCAAGGTTTATTTACTAAATAAAGTAAAGCATGATGGTCAATGAAGAAGGCGAAAAGGGCATAGCTTCTTCACAACGAATACCATAGCTAGGCCTTTCCTCTCCATCATGGAGTAATTCATCTCCATATCTGTGAGTTGTCTACTAGTAAAGCTCACAGGATAATCGAGATTATGTTTGTCAGGTCAGCACAAAATAGCCACAGTAAACTTTAATGCGTCAATGTGCACGTGGAATGTCATGTTCCAATATGGGGCTCATAGAATGGGTGTGGTTGTAAGAGCCTTCTTTATTTTCTCATAAGCATGCTGGCATTCCTTAGTTAACTCAAATACAATCATCAATTTGTAAAGGGGACTAGCAATCAATGCATAGTTTAGAATGAATTGCCAATAATACCCTATGTATCCTAGGAAGCATTGAAATCCCTTATAGTTCGTGGGTGGTGGAAAATTGACAATGACCCTAACTTTGGAGAAGTTAGTGTCAATGCCATTCTTAGACACCATGTGCCCTAGGATACATCCATGTTTTACCTAGAACTGGCACTTCAGTGGGTTTAAGGAGAGATTATATAGTCTACACTGCTCAAAGACTGCCCAAATTTTATTTAGATATTCCCTCCAACTGGAGTGGAAACACAGATCATCAATGAATACCTCCAATTCTCGCCTAAGCATGTCTTTGAAGATGGCACACATGAGGCATTGAAAGGTAGCTGGTCCGTTTATTAGTCCAAATGGCATAACTATGTAGGCAAATATGCCCCATTCAGTCACAAATGTTGTTTTATGTCTATCGTTAGGGTATACTTGCACTTGGTTGTTGTCCCTCATAGCTGTGGCATTGACCTTTTAGTTCTAAGGACCAAACAAACACATCAATGTACTCTCGTAGGAGATCGATGAGATTAGTCTCCTCTTTTTCAGTTAGGTCCTTGACTATGAATATGGGTCGAGCCTTTCCACCTTCCCGTGCTAAGTTGACTTCCTTGACCTTAGCGGGCCCCTCTATTAGTTTGCTTGCTTGTCCTTGCCTCTTAGCTCCTAGCAAGATCACCACCCTGTTGTTTCGTAAAGTGCTTTGGTAGATCTTATAGCTTCCTTTACTCTTCGACTTCTAACCCCTTTGATTGCCTCCTCTTTTCCTCCTTCAATCGCCTATGCCTTAGGTGGACCGGTAGGTCCCCTTTGGTGCATTTGGTCTTAATAGGTGGTCGAGGTATTTCTAGACTACCCTTGGAGCTCACTTCCAATTCAAAGTTAAACTCACAACCCTTGCTAGGAGTTTCCCCTGGTGGTCATAGCTCTAAGGCCGATAGAGTGGTATAGTACTTGGTCACTAATCCAGCTTGTTCATAGTCCATTACACTTAGGTGGTCCAACCAAGTATAATCACATTCTGTCCTGACAAATCCTCTTTCAATCCTATAAAGACATTGGATTTCTATGGCTTGGAGTCTACTTGATTTGTTGGATCACTTGGCCATACATATCATACTGTATTGTATTGGCCTCTTACTCACTTTCCTCATTCATAGAGTAGTAGTGTTTGTACTCATTGTTTGAATTGTCACATCCTGATTGCTCATCATTTCCTAGGCTTCTACTCTCAACCTTCTTCTTGATGGGGCATGCTACTAGGACATGTAGTGTCTTGTTGGGGGTAAAGGTGCCTCCGCCTACCCGCCACTGCACACTACAAGTGGCAGGCGCCCGTCATTGTCACTTTATTATTTATTCTTTTAGTGACAGTTTGAATAAAGAAAGGCTCGACACACATTGTGACTATTGGAGTTCCCATTCTCTCTCTCTCTCTCTCTCTCTCTCTCTCCTGCCATAGCTCTTCCAAGAAATCTTCGATGAAAAAGTGCCGAAAGAGAGTACCAGCCTAAGCATGGAGCAACAACGATAATATTTGAGGCAAGTGAGCTTCTCAACGAATGAGCTGGAAAAATTAGGGTTTGGAGAGCCAAAACAATAGGCTCAACCATCCACCGCAGCCCCAACAGAACCACTGAGAGAAGAAGGGCTAGACTTCGAGTGAGGCTAAGACAAAGAAGAGTAGCCACCACGAGAGTTGAGCCCATTACAATAGGAGCAAGCACAAACATAAGAGCAAGGTGAGGAAGCCACCCCAGAGAGAGTTGTGAAAAGGAAGTGTAAGAAGAGAGAGTAGATGGAGCTCGCACAAAGGAGACTCCAAGCAAGGCCACATCAAGTTTCTGAGGTCCAGATTCCACAAGGAGAGGAATGTTATCCTGTAAATTGGCTAGCAAAATCTACCATTGCTAATCAATCCATGACCGCATGTCTTTATTTCACCAGTAATGAGTCCAAACTTTGGTGAAAAAAATGATGTCAAGACAAGGGAGCAATTGAAGCTTTCTAGACTTGGGAGAAAATTAAAGAAAGTAGTGAAAGGGTGATATTTGTCCCTATCTTTCAAATGCATCAAGATGAATAAATTCTATAGCCTTCATTATCTTGACCTTGAAAATATATTACTCAAAGTTTTTGAGGCTTCACAACTATCCATCATTGATGATGGAAAATCAATAGATTTCAAGGTTCTACCAAGGGTTAAATTCACCTTTGGACAATCATCTTGAATCAATGAGATTAGAAACCCTTGAGGAAACCCCAATGCAAGCAAAGCCCATAGCCAAATAAATGACTCAGAACGGTTAGAATAATGACCTTGTAAACAAAAACTATAGAAGGAACTATCTAAACCATGGATCTTATATGGGCAATTCCAGAGAAAATGGTTAGGCTAATGCCATTACTCAAGGAGCAATGGGATGAACAATATGTAGTGCTACCAATATAGAAGGACTAGACACGTGAAAGCTAACTACCCAAATCATCCCCTTATAACCATGATCCAATAGCCATAAGAGATTGTGGAAATGGTAACAACAATCGAGACTGTGGACATGGAAGAGTGGCTGTGACTTGGGTAAACACAATGATAGGCCAACTCAAAGAATGCACCTTGGGTGAAGAAATTGAAAGCGGATCCATATGTGTTGTTGAGAATAAAGGAGCAGATTGCCAATGCTTTGTCATTCAAACTCCAACAACTTATAAGTGTAAGTCATTCAAACTTTTGATTGACTATGTAAGTACTCATTCTTTTCCTACACCAAAGACAATTAGAAAATTGCATCTAGAATCCAAGGAAACAAAGAAAAGGGTAGTAGAATTGGCTAGTGGGAAGGAAGTTACCTCTATTGAAATTATAGAGCAAATACAATTCAAACTACACATCCAAGGAACTAAAATAAAGAAAATGGTAGCAATGTTGGCTAGTGGAAAAGAAGTTACCTATTGGGGTTAAAGGCTGCATGTGCCTAGCTACCTATATTTATCATGTACTTAGTGCCCACAATTTATACACTGCCGGTGGCAGCCACCCATCAGTGTCATCTTTATTCTTTATTGCTTACTATGGAATAATAAGGGAATGCAAGTCATACATTGTGACAATTGGAGTTTCCATATATCAATCCTACTCTCTTGAGTTCAAACCTCCATAGCAATGCTTTGTTGCTTCCACTTGACCTTCTCTCCCACTCTCACTTTTGCTTAGCCTTTCAACTGGTATTAGAGTGGGCATTCATGGTGCTTCAACCATTCTACTTTAGCCCCAAAAAGAGAGATTCAATTGAGATTCCATGTAGTCACACCTTCTTCCAACTGTAGTATATAGTAGCTTCCCTCCTTCCTAGCTTGTTTTCTAGCTCCAAGAGGACCTCCACTCAATGTTGGAGCATTCCAGGACATTAGCCAACAATAGGAGGAGATTAATGAGGATCAATTTGCACAATTTTTGGCAAAATTTATAGGGCTTCCATATTGTTCTTACATCTACTCAGCTACTCTAGCCTTTGCTACCTACCAGCTTTTGGGGTTCATTCTCGCTTCTTCGACTCCTTTTGGGTATCATTCTAGGTTGAGATGATTGGCCATTGATTTGCTAGTGTGGATAGACCTATTGTTCATAGTTTATGGCAATAAATTCTTGAAGGTCTATGCTTCTTTGATGCTTATACATGGAAGATTCAATGCTAGGATGATGTATTAATGTTCGGGACGGCTCCACAGATAGGTTAGAGCTTGCCTTACTCACCCACCATTGGAAGTTTTATTGCTATCATAAATAGTTGACAACAAGCTTATGTATTGAATATTAGTGAAATATATGCTTTTATGCTACTTGGGAATGCTCTTGGATCAAATGCATGCTTATCTCTTATGGTTATGTTGAAAATGCTATTGCTTGAGCTTTGAGCTTTGATTTCAAGCTTTGTACATTCATACTTGGTAGAACTTGCATTGATCCGTGCTTTACCACTTATGAGCTTTGATATTTATGTCATTTGGATGCTCTTGAATGTTTTACTTGGCATTATTGGGCTTTCAGATGATTGGCTATTTTGATTTTCCTCTAATTGGAGCATTTCTAGTTTTGTATTGTAGTGCTTGGCCTTTGAAGCATGTGGAATCTTTCTTTATGCCCATTGATTTATGTACAACTCATTCTTGTAGTGATTGATCATTGTGGGTTGATCTCTATTTGAGGTTTGCTTCTCTAGTACTTTCTCTTATGAGACAAATTGTTAGTCATGGTGGATACATGTTTTCTTATGTATTGAGCTTCATGGTTCATGAGTAGTGAGTTGGTTGTAATGTGGTGGATCTCATAGGTGTTTAGAGATGACTTATGCACAATTAGCTTATGTATGTGGTTACTCATGGTTGAGATGCATCTGTGTTTGAAACTTTAGATTCTCTAATAGTATTTGACACTTGAAATTGCATGCTCTTTCTTGAACATTGTTAATTGTATTGTAAGTTCTATTGCTATACATACTTTCCTAGAAATGGGGGCATTCCATTTTGGATATTTGCCTACATTTATCTCATTATTTACTATAGTTTTATGGAAAACATTGTTGAAATTTAGCCTTGAGCTACTTTATTGAGAGTAGACACTTGCATCAAGTATTCTAGTGCTTTCATTTTGAGGACTATAATACATTAGTTGTTCTCTCTGTGTTACATTCATTTTTGGCTCAGTTTTGGGGCTGATTTACAATTATTACATCATCTCACTCTCTTTTTTTCTTTGCAATCATAATTGTAGGTGCTTCTAGTGACTTTGGGGATATTGTCATCTTTGATATTTATAAGTTGGATGGTAATAACTTTAACTATTGGAAGTCCTAGATATGGCAAGTTTTGGTGCAAACAAAGTAGGTTAAGCCATTGATATGCAAAGGCATAAAGCTAGAAGATTATGATGTTCATATTTGGGAGGATCTTGATGAGCTATGCAAGTCTACTATTATTTTGTCTTTGTCTAAACAAGTATATTTTAATGTCATTGGGACTGCAGGGGATGCATGGTAGTTGTAGTAAAAAATATGTGATCTTTATATTAAGTAAAGCCTTGCTTTTTATAATTGTAATGGCTCAAAAAGCTTGTGGGCCTTCGTATGAAGGAAGACACACCTATGTCTACTCATTTGAATTATTTTTACTATATTTGCAACCGTCTTACTTCATAGAAGATCATCTTTGGTGATAACATAAAGTTTATGTTTTTACTTGTCATTCTTCCAGAGTCTTAGGATACCTTCCATTCTCCTATTAGCATTAATGCTCCTAAGGATGGTTTTAAATGCTTAGATGTAGAGGAATCCTTGCTTCCTAGGAAGTAAACACTGAAAATTTTGATGCATCCCATGTCTCTCGTGCCCTTACAACTAGAGGCATGAATGATACTAGAGGCTTTTTTATGACCACATCATGGTAGAGACCCACAACAAAATAAGTCATGTCTAGACCTTGAGGGTAGGGTCGCAATAAATCATGTAATCTTAAGTCATCTCTTACTTGGCATTATTGTGGACAACAGGGACATACGTAGGCATAGTGTTGTAAGATGTGCTAGCATAGGTATGAGAAAGGTAAAGGGAAAATGCAAGATAATGCTAAGACATCTGAGGAATGATGTATTATTAAGTCCATTGTAAAGATTGAGGAGATTAATGCATTGGATTACAATTCAAATGGTTATATTTTGGTTGCTTCTTCACTTGGTGCCACACACTTGATTGATGGTAATCTTATTTCTCTCAATGCCGGTTACTCAATTCGGTGGTGATGTACCTTTGTAGTTTCCCACTTGTACCTCCTTTGTTCTCCATGATATACATCATGTACTGGCTTTGACCAAAAGCCTTATATGTGACAATTGGATGATGCTAGGTATCATGTTTATTTTGGTGACACTATATGGCAAATCACTCATGGAAACCTTGTTTGTTGGTAGAGGTGACACGATTGGTAGTATCCTTTGCTTATCTCTAGCTCCACTGATCATGTATTGGCTATTACCTCCCTCATGTATTTATGTGGAATTGCCTTCTTGAGCATATGTCACTCAAAGGAATGAGATTTTTGACTCATTTGCATATTTCACCCTTGTATTTTTAATTCTTGTGATCATTCTTAATATGGCAAGCAGACACGTAACATTCATAAGAAGGTTCTACATGTATGGGTGAGCCCTTGGCTCTTGTTCATTCAAATGTTTGTGGGCCCATTCCCTCCCCATGCCTTGTTAGTCCTTGAGTGGTACTAAGTACTCTATCACATCTATTGATGACTTTTCACACACAATTATGACTATTGAGAAATTAAGGGAACAAAGCTAGCCAAGCATGTAGGCACATCAAGAAAAAGCCCAAGGATAATCACACCTAGTGCAAGAGCAAAGCAAAGCCCATTGACTTGACAATTCAAAGAGACAAATTGGAGGAAAAAGAGCTTCAAGAAAAAAGGTTGTGAGACCTAGAAGTATTGACAAGCCTTGGGAATTGACGAGAAGAAGTTTACACAAGATAAGACTACACATAAGAACTTGATCTTGTAAGAAGAGTCACAAGTTTCATTTGGTTATAGAGATCCTAATACTCAATGGATATGCTTAATAACACACTAGACTAATTATTATAATACCTCCTAAAATCTGATGAGTCAATTAAGAGCATCTTGGATGCTATGGTAATGCAAATCATGAACTGCAAGTCACCAGCAGATGCATGGAACATATTGATCAGGTACTGTGGCACAACTACCAGTGCTAGGAACATACATGTGAAGCAGAGATTCAACAACATGGAGAGAAAAGGCAGATCTATACATAATTATGTCGCAGAGATTAAGACTATTACGAATCACCTGGCATCCATTGGCACACAGGTTGAGGATGAAGACATGGTTGTAGTGACATTAAATAGTTTGGGATCTGAATATAAATCATTTGATACTTCCATCTCTGTGCGGGCTGAAATGCTGGATTTCAATGAGCTGGTTGCATTGCTTATTCATGAAGAGGTTAAACTTGGATTGGCTATAGGTTCTAGCAGCTCCAAGAACAAGGATGCTATATTTTATTCGAATCAATGTGATCATGGCAGCCATGGTAAAGGTTATGGTTTTGGCAAAGGAGGCTAGAAAAATGTATCCTATGGTCGTAATAACCAGCAGGGTTCAAATGCACGAGGTGGAAATTTCAGAGGTAGGGGGAGATCTAGCCCTAGAGGCAGAGGCTCCTGGCAGCAACAGCATCCATCTGACAATCCTAATAAGGATAAGGATTGTCACTACTATGGAAAGTATGTTTATTTTTCCAAGGACTACTAGAAGAAGCAGGGTAATCAAAGAGGCAAGCATCATGAACATTATGCAACGTCTAGTCAAGCAAAACATGCATCTGGGGATAGATTGTTTGCCATGACATATGTGAAAGATAGGGCTGATGAGAAGTCTCATGAGAATGTAGTTTGGTACATTGATTCGAGGGCATCGAATCATATGACACCTCATGGTGACTGATTTACAGATATGGTGCCTGAGAAGAATGGCTATGTATGCACAGGGGATGACACGCAACATAGCATAGAACATAAAGGCAAAGTACCCTTGGTAATCCATGATGGCAGGGAGAAGAACTTACATGATGTACTACATGTCCCGTCAATTATTAAAAATCTATCTTCTGTGGGTCAGATGATTGAGTAGAATTTGTAGGTCCGATTTAACAAGCATGGATGCTTTATTAAAGAGTTTGGTAATGGTTGCAAATTGATTGCTTGCGGTCATAGGAATGGCAGGATGTTTACTCTTGATGCCACTTTGCCATAGCTAAAATCACAATGTTTGCCCATGGCTTTGGCACAATTAAAGACTTGGAAATATGGCATAAGAGAGTGGGACATGTTAATCTTTAGCGGTTACAAATGATGCAAAAGAATCAGCTTGTATACATAGAATGTATCTCAGAAGTCTGTAAGGTATCGCATGAAGAAGCTGCAAGTATGTAATCATCATCTAAATCAATGGCCTGCATGTGCTTTGGTTTGCCAATCTGATGAGCCACTGTGTAGGTTGAATTCCTTGCAAACCTAGATCCTTCATTTTCATATCCGTCATTATGTTTACTAATGAGCCTCCATCAATCAATGCATGTGAAATAAAGCATCCTTCTATCCATACACTAATCTCTAAGGTTCTGGGATCCAGGAAGGTGTTGGCCACATCTACTTCCTTCACAGGTTCTGAGGCTCTGTTGGAATTTGTTGTTGTTGGGGGAGCAATCCTTAATCCGCGTCTTCTTGTCAAGATGCTTTTGAATCTTTTTCAGCAACTAGGAGATAGCATTAGCAACTGTCAGAATGTTAGGTTTGGTTTAAAGGTGTCTAGGTCTTTGACCAAATCATACTCTTTAATAAGATCCAAAGACTTTTCCAATCGACTAGGAAATGGGGCCACATCCACTTTTATCTTCCCTTTTTCTTCCAGGAGTAGCTACATCTGCGCTTCTTCTTCATTAGAGGTACTTCAGCATCCTCTATTTCCTAGACCTCTAGTCCTATCTCTGCAACTGTCTCTATAGCTCTCTGTGGCTCTGTAGTGCTATGTACTTCCTTATTCTAGATTTCATTGTTCTGCTTTTCTCGACGAGGAAGGTTGAACTTCACAGTCTTGGCATAAGGAACATTCTCTTTTGGAAGTACGGGTTCTCCCTTCTTTGCTCGCTTTATTGCGGCCACTTTCAATTCCACCAAATTGAAAGCAAGTTCTTGGGTCTTCTGTTGGGTATCAGAAGTAGATTTCACAGGGGCTGGACTTGGATAATCTTTTGCAATATGGCCTTCTCCTTTGCATCGGCTACATAAGGGCTTGTAATCCACAGGTCTTCTAGGGTTTGGACAATTGGGTGAGATATGACATTTTTCTCCATATCTGTAACATTCCACCTTTGATCTTTGACTACTGCTCAGATTGTCGTCCTCTGTAACTTTGAGAGGGAAACCTCCTTGGACCAAAATTAGGACCAAACTCCTAGGCTTTGGTCTAATATCCTACGTTGTCATTTTGGATTTTAGCAAGTTGAATCTTGCATTTTCATCTTTTTGTCTTCGTTTGTGCATCTCTTTCAGAGATCAGATATCCTTTATATGGTTCTTTCTCAAACAATATGAATAGAAAGCTCCAAGAATGGTTGGTTTTTGAGTACATTCAGTGGCTAAATGTCCCGCTTGATGACACTTTCCGCACCATGTATTTGAACGCATCACATCTCTCCCACCTCCCACAAGAGTGGATATATTGGCGGTATTTACCTTCAGCATCTGTAGTTGTTCTGTAATCATATGCATAAGCTCTTTCTTGATACTTGCCAGTGAATTGGACAGGTAGTCCTTCAGATTTTCACCTCTTGAAGTACTGGTAGTAGGGTTTTGGGAAGCTTTTGTAATTATTGCATACATGGGTTGGGTTGACCCAGGAGGTCCTCTGTTTTGGTTCTAATTCAGAGCTCCTATTGAGACTTGGGGTTGTTGATTCTAGTGGATAGGATTCCACTGTTGTTGAGTCGCCATCGGAGGAACCGTTGGAGACCACTGCTGTTGTGGTTGAACCATCATTTGAGCATTGTTGTTTGCAGTCACTATGGATTATGTGCATTGTACTTTGGCACTGTTTGCATCTGGGGATAGGGGTAGGGAACTATCCCTGGAACTGCATTTGCTGGGTATACCATTCCTAGCATGGGAGGAGGTAAGAATCCTCTTCTTGAGGTCATTGATAACCTTGCTTCAATTTTGTCATACAGTCTTGCACTTTCCACTGTAGCTTGCAGATTGACTGGTCTTCTCAATTCCATGAACTTGCGAACTTCTGGTTGTAGGCCTCTGAAGAACACCCCTTTTTGGATGCCTTCATCCAAATGATGGTTGGTCCATCTCTTCAGGATGGATTCCATTCACGAGACATAAGCTTCTACTCTTTCTCCAGAGGATTGACTTAGGTTCATGAACTCCTCTTGCATCTGCTCTTCAAAACCTTCACGCCTGAATTTAGTGAGGAAGGCCAACTTCAGGTCATCCCATGTGCCAAAAGTTCATGTTGCTTGTCTCTCATACCATTGAAACGCCGTGCCCTTGAAAGTGGAAAGGAAGATTGCTAACCAATGCTCAGGGGTTCTGGCATTTTTTGCTACACATGCTACCATAAACTCTGCTACATGAAGATTAGGGTCTTCATTGTACTCTCCCTTAAAAATTGGCAATGGGACTACATTTGCTGACCTGTCATCAATATTTCCAGAACAAATCTGACTAGGAAGGGGACCTTGAGTCGCCATGGGGACTTCTGCAGAGAGTGCTTTTAAGGTGTCAAAGGAGGCTTCTACTACAAGCTCTTTCTTAGCCTTGATTCTTGCCTTCTCTCTTCTCACGTACCTCTGAACTCATTTTAGCGCTTGTCTCTTGATTGCATCATTCATCAAGGGGTTGGCTCCAACCAATTGGTATGTACTCAACAGAATAGAATCAGAGGGGGCTTCAATCTCTGGAGGACTCTGTGGCCAACATTTCTTCTACTTCTTTCTTCTCTACATCTTTGAATTCTACTTTCAAACCACTACAGAGAGGGAGGTATTCTGTTTTGAAGGTATCAAAACTCATTCTTCTGAGGATCGTTGTTGTGCCATCATCATAATAATACCAGCTTCTGATAGTTTCAACAGTGTATGTTGTAAAGAACACTCTATCTACCAACTTCTAGTGGGTTGCCAATTGGATACACAGAAGATTGTTACAACACCAAGCATCCCACGTGTCTTGCTGTTGAGCATCCACGATCAAATTCCAACTCTTTTCTTTCTTGTTTTTGTGAACCTCCACTGACCATGACTCTTGAATCTTCTTCACAATCTCCCACTTGATGATGTTTGGAAACTTCTCAATGAATGCCAAATCTTCCATGGATGGTCATTCTCTCTGTTTTTGCACTTCAGTTTGTTCCCAAACAATTCTCTGTTGCTTCAACTAAAAGAGGAAATAGTCCACCACATAGAGCTTGCATCATGATGGTAATATGTTTCTGCCATTGTGGGATGAACTTCTTGTGGAAAGTGTCTTTGGTAATGAGAATCTCCAACTCTTCAGTGGAAGAGGAACTTGCAAACATCATTGAATTCTTCTCTTCTTGGCAATGCCATTTCCTTCATTTTCAGCCTCTTTTGATGCTTATTGATGGCAAGTCTCCCCAGCTGCACACCAAAAACATGGAGCCCCAAGAAAGACACCAAGGAAAAGGGGTTTCTACTGCAAGAAAATCTATCTTGTAACATCAACAAGTTTTTGTTTCATTCTTTTGAGAACCACAACAAGGAAAAGAACAAATTTTCACGCAATATCATAGTAGATATCTCCCACGGATTTGATAGAATCAACCATAATCTTCAATATATTCATAGAATCCATTAATAGAACAAGAAACACAAAAGAATACACCATTTTTTAATGGAAATAGTCACATAGTATTCATCTTCATTGTCTTCATGGTTTTCTTCTCATAATCTCTCATAGATAGATACATTGTTTTGATAGAATTGGCTATCTTTGACTCTCTCTTTCTCTCTCTATCAAAAATAGTACATCATCTCCTCACTACAATACTCAATAATGACTCACAATAATCCTTATTAGATCGTGGATACACCTGCCAAGAGGCATGTCTGATATGAAAGGGCACCAGAGCCACTACAGTGTCTCTTCATAGCTCACTACTATCACTTCACTTCAGTCCTCTCTTCAGTCTTCAACAGCTACTTCTTCCATTTGTTTTAGCTCTTTTGAACTTAGATTAATCCTTTCCAAAAGTTAAAAAACTTCCCTAAGGTACACCCTCATATCACAAAACACTTACAGAAGATCTACAAAATGGAACAGAATAGGAACAGAGGCTCTACAGAAGGTCTACAGAGGGTTAATAGAAGGTTATCAGAGAACATCAGAACCTCAACAAAATCTATCAGAACATCACAGAGCCTCATATTTCTACTAAGAATCATCATGAGATTCCAAAACATAATAAACATAATCCAAAAACACTTTCAAACACTTCCAAAACAACCAAACATCACTCAAAATCCATAAAAAATGAACCATTCAAGACTCAAAAATAACAAAAATCAACCAAAAAATCTAGTCATTTCACCATTCAACAGCACACACGCAACCATATATAGCCAACCCACTCTAAGTGGTATTTAGATGGAGTATTGCATGTAAAAATTACACGGCACAGCGAACAGAATAATCTGAGAAAGAGATAGAGATAGAGAGTACACAACAGATAAGAGGAGAATTAGAAAATTTCTTTAGCTCCAAACAACTGATACAGAGATGGCTCTGTCCACCCGTGCACTTCCATAGTGAAGCTTAGATGGCGATCTAGACAGAAGATAGGTGAAGAGCTTAAGGCTAGCTAGAACAACTCTGACTGGGTGAAAGATAGATAATCGATGGTTGTGAAGGGGTTTAGCTTTTATAGCCCGCGAAGGCGGTTAGGTTGGCATGATCGACCTACCATATGAGCCTCCACTAGTCGGCCAAGGAATATTCCCTTTACCATCGGACCCACAATGGTCACCTTTCTACCATACAGTCACATAGACCTCATCTGATATATAAGACAAGACTCCAATGTCCGGGCTCACATTTGGCTTCTCCTCATAATGGGGGCCTTACAACTTTGAGCACCATGGATCATTGGTGGCACCTTATGAGGGTGGGGCATTGAGCATATCTAACATTGCACGACTTTGAACTCGATCACACACTTTATTGATCAAGACAGGTGCATGAAGTGGATAGGCAAGAGAGACGAGGTTATGTAAGCTGTGTGGACTACAGAGTGTAGAATTAGAGGAGCACATGATTATGACATGCCCAGTGTTGAGATGGCAAGCTCAACACATGCGGACATTAATGATGGACCGCCTAGTTAGATGGGTCCACACGTCTACACTTAGCACGTCGGTGGTCATTATGACTCTCACATGGCCACTGACTCATTACTTATCATATTCAGGTTGTTACACCTATTTACAGTTGGCATAGTTATAGCGCCAGTCGACTAGTGTAGTTGGTTATGCATTGTTTGACTTAGTAGGCTACTTTCCTTTATGTTGTATCTTATCTATACTTTGTGTACGTTGTAAAGTGTGTGGAAGAAGAAAAAAAACCAGCAAGAAAACGTTTTGGCCTCCATCTATCTTCTTGTCTCTTGAGTGAGCTTCTACTTGTGCATTCTGTGTGTGTTCGGCACAACATCTTGACCAAGTCCCCCCATCACGCGATTCTTGACATGATATCAGAGCTGTGCCACTGAGAGAGGCTGATTTCGAAGGCTGAAGTGAAGGAGAAGAAGCAAGGTTCGAGCAAGCAAGCCACGGGTAAGAAGCTCTCCCATCCTTCCACTCTCTCTCTTGGATAGTACTTGTGTAGGCACCGGAAGCAGGGTCGAGCAAAAAATCTCAGATTGCTGTGAGATTTGGTGTGCAAGCAGAGCACTGTATATTTTGCAGATATATCCTTTAGGGCCTTTTGCAGTTATTTTGGGCATCTGAGGCCGTTACAGGCCCCGTTTTAGAGCCGCAAGGTTGCGGATAGCAATTTCAGGGTATACTGTGTTTTCGACTGTATTGACCGAAAGTGGGTGCACAGGTTATAGATTGCGAATCTGTAATTATTGACGTGTTTGCAGGAAGCAAACATAAGGTTTATCTGTAAACAGGTTGCAGATTACATATATTGTTAAGCAATCAGTGAAAAAGGTTGCTTGAGGTATTACTATGCACGTGTTTTGGAAGATTATAGAAGACTAGCTTGCTGTGCTATATCTTTGTTTGTGATAATGGCAGAGAATAGTGGAAATCCCATTATTGAGAAGCTCAACAAGAACAACTACCCTTCATGGATGTGACGAACTTCCTCATTGGAAAGGGCCTTTATGAGTTTGTCTCAGGTGAAGAAAAGGAGCGAGAGCTGGGTATCCCTCCGACTGTGTGCAGATGAGTTAAAAGCATGGAAAGAGTGGAATGTGAAAGACAAAAAGGTGATGTATTGGCTATCTGCAGTAATTGATAATACTATGCTGGGACATATCAGGAATGCAGAAACTTTACATGCAGCTTGGACGATTTTGAGAGTATGTTTTCAGTAAACACAAAGGCACGAAAGATTCAACTCAAGCAAGAGTTGAATACCTTGAAGAAAGGGAAAATGTATGTCAATGAGTATGTGTTGAAGGTGAGGAGCATTGCAGATGCTTTAGCAGCGATTGATGCAATGCCGAATGATGATGATTTGGTTTCATCCACTCTGAGTGGCCTTAACAATGAGAAAGCATGGAAATCATTTGTTACTTCAGTATATGTATGGAAGCCATTTCCAGATTTTGATGAGCTGATCTCTCTCATGATTACTGAAGAGATCAATATGCAGGGTGATTCGTCTGAAAGAAATGATGAACAGGTCCAAGCATTTTACTCGAGTTCAGGAAGGGGACGTGGTAGATCCTCTTCAAGAGGCCGTGGTACAGGACGTGGTAGTGACAACCAGCAAAACAGATTGAATCAACAATTTGGCGATATGCAGGTTTCAAGAGGTCGTGGTAACTTTAGAGGCAGGGAAGCTTTAGAGGAAGAGGTGGATGGCAGAACAGAGGTTCTAACAACTCTGGTATTGTGTGTCACTACTATGGCAAAACAGGTCATATTGTAGCCCAATGTTATGCTAAGAAAGATGATATTCGCAGTGTTAAGTTGCAGCAAGGAAACTATGCATCGTCTTCACGATAGAATGAAGACAAAAATGAACGTCTGTTTGTTATGCAGCATATGCTGAATGCTGTTACAGGAAAGGGAATACATGATGATATTTGGTATGTTAATTCAGGTGCATCCAATCATATGACCAGCCATGCAGAATGGTTTGGGGAGATGCAGGATTTGTAAAATGCAGGTTATGTGCAGAGGGGTGATGATTCATGCCACCCAATTTCACACATTGGAAAAGTTCCCTTGTCCTTGCATGATGGTAAGACAAAGAGTCTTTCAGATGTATTAATAACATGTGCCATCTATTACAAAGAACTTGGTGTCAGTCGGTCAGATGGTAGAGCAAGGGCTGCAAGTCAGATTTAATGCAAAGGACTGCTTTGTAGAAGACTTCAATGACAAGTGCAGGTTGGTTGCAAAGGGAAGTAGAGTTGGATGTATGTTTACTCTGGATGCTGGAATTCCTACTATGAATGCTGCTGTGTATGCTAAAGAAAAATGTGTTGTTGCAGATATTGAAATTTGGCACAAATGCATTGGACATGCAAATGTACAAAGGTTGAAATTAATGCAGTCCAAAGGGTTGGTTACAGGTTTGCCTACATTTAGAGTTGCAGAATTTCATAAGGTATGCGAAGCATGTCAGTTTTGTAAGCAGGCAAGACAGCCCTTTTCACATGACAGAGATGTAAGCAGAAATATCCTTGATGTTGTGCATACAGATATTTGGGGGCCTACACAAAATGTATCTCTTGGAGACAGTTCATACTTTGTCACATTCATTGATGATTGTTCTAGAAAGCTGTGCATATATTTTATGAAGGAAAAGAGTGAAGCGTTTGAGCACTTTAGAACTTTCAAGGCTACAGTTGAAAGAGAAACAGGCTTGAAAGTAAAGTGCTTGAGGTCAGATGGAGGGGGAGAGTACCTCTCGAATGAGTTCAGTGATTTTCTGAGGTCTCATGGGATAAAGAGACAGTTCACATGCAGGTATACCCCACAGCAAAATGGGGTTGCAAAAAGGAAAAGTAGGCATATTGCAGAAGTTGCACGCACCTTGGTGACTGAAAAGAATATGCCTAAGCATTTTTTGTCTGAGGCTGTTCATACTACTGTTTATATTATGAACAGAACTCCCACATCTGCAATTCATGGTATGACTCCTGAAGAATGCTTTACTAGCAAGAAGCCTGATGTATCGCACTTGAAGGTATTTGGCTATGTTGCATACGTTCATGTGCCAGATGAGCTGCAGAAGAAGCTTGATCCAAAGGCAGAAAAATGTGTTTTTATTGGATACTCTTTAGAGTAGAAAGGGTATCATTGTTATAACCTTGTCACATGTAAGTTCAAAGTGAGCAGGGATGTCATTTTTTATGAAATGAGCAGTTGGTATGCATCTAGTGGTGATGCATTGGATGATGATGATGATCATGACACTCATGTGCAGGCTGAAAAGCAAGAATCACGGACTCTTTTAGTGGACCAGAGACATCATCTGGTAGTCCTTGGTCTGGGAGACTAAGGAGTAGCTCTACATCTTCACGTGCATCTAGTAGCACTATAGGTAAAGACAAAGGAAAGAATAAAGTGTCAGATGGCATTGATGGAGTTCTTGATGGAGACTCCAATGGCTCAGAGAGCTTGGATGATGAGCTTGGCATTCCTTCAGTGAGGACTCCAAGTGTGCAGAGAGTATGCGTCAATGCAAAGACTCCATTGAGTGATCCAGTGGTATGCAGGTCTAGCAGGGTGAGATACCATATTAACAGATTTGGTTTTGAAGGTTATGCAGCTCACCATTATGCTTATATGGTGAAAGTGATTAAGGATGTTGAGCCCACAAGTTTTAAGGAGGCTGTTGGTCATTCTCATTGGGATGCAGCAATCGATGAGGAGATGGCTGCATTAGAGGCCAATAAGACTTGGGATCTAGTATCATTGCCGAAGGGCAAGAAAGCTATTGGATGTAAGTGGGTTTATAAGATTAAGCACAATGCAGATGGTTCTATCAGTAGGTACAAAGCTAGGCTGGTTACAAAAGGCTATGCCCAGACATATGGCATAGATTATGAAGAAACCTTCAGTCTAGTTGCTAGGATGGCAACTGTCAGATGTGTGATTGCTTTGGCAGCAGCCAAAGGTTGAAGGTTGCAACAAATGGATGTAAAGAATGCCTTCTTGCATGGTGATTTGCAAGAAGAAGTGTATATGGATCAGCCAACAGGTTATGAAGATTTAGAGCATCCCACGTATGTGTGCAGGTTGAAGAAGGCGCTCTATGGGCTCAAGCAAGCACCTAGAGCATGGTCTGACAATATTAGGGAGTATCTTGTCAATATTGGCTTTTATATTTCTGATGTTGATCGCTCACTTTATGTGAGAAAGGGAGATGCAGGTTTGGTCATCATAGTCATCTATGTGGATGATTTGATTATTACAGGTGATAGTGATAGTGGGATTGTTGAAGTCAAGGAATTTTTGAAGAAGAAGTTTGAGATGAAGGATTTAGGTGAGCTAAGGTACTTCCTTGGCATTGAGGTGATCAGATGTGATGATTGTATATGGCTGTCCCAAAGACAATATGGCTTGGATATGTTGTCCAAGTATGGTATAACAGCATGCAAACCACTTTCAGTCCCATTGGAGCAGAATGTAAAGTTGAGTGCTGATGTTGGGGATAAGATAGAAGACCCTATTATGTTTAGGAGGATAGTGGGGAGTTTGATCTACATGACCATTACAAGGCCAGACTTGAGCTATGTTGTTGGTCTTGTGAGTCAGTTTATGCAAGTACCTAGAAAGCCACATTTGGATGCAGTCAGACGCATATTGAGATATGTGGAGTCCACATTACATTATGGACTTTTCTATGAGGCAGGTGCAGATGTACAGGTGTTTGGATACACAAATGCAGATTGGGCTGGTAGTATGTCTGATAGAAGATCTACCAGTGGATACATGTTCTCTCTTAGTAGTGCAGCAATTACTTGGAGCAGTAAAAAGCAATCTACAGTTGCTTTGTCGAGTACAGAGGCTGAGTATAGAGGTGCTACTGTTGCAACATGTGAGGTAATATGGCTGCAAAAGTTATTGGCTGATTTAGATGTGTAGGTGGAAGGTCTAGTTGTCATTTATTGTGACAACATGAGTGGTATACAGTTGGCTAGGAACCCTGTGCTCCATGCCAAGACAAAACATATTGAGGTACACTACCACTTTGTGAGAGAGAAGGTACTAGTAGGTGAGATTGACTTGGTGCATGCCAGCACACAGGATCAGATAGCTGACATCTTTATGAAGGCATTGGGTACAGAGAAGCTTCAAAAGTTTCGAAGCTTACTTGGAGTTGCAGAGATGCAGTTAAGCTTGAGGGGGAGTGTTGAGATGACAAGCTCAACACATGCGGACATTAATGATGGACTGCCTGGTTAGATGGGTCCACACGTCTACACTTAGCACGTTGGTAGTAATTATGACTCTCACATGGCCACTGACTCATTACTTATTATATTCAGGTTGTTATACCTATTTACAGCTGACATAGTTATAGCGCCAGTGGACTAGTGTAGTTGGTTACACATTGTTTGACTTAGTAGGCCACTTTCCTTTATGTTGTATCTTATCTATACTTTGTGTATGTTGTAAAGTGTGTGGAAGAAGAAGAAGAAACCAGCAAGAAAACGTTTTGGCCTTCATCTCTCTTCTTGTCTCTTGAGTGAGCTTCTCCTTGTGCATTCTGTGTGTGTTCGGCGCAGCATCTTGAGCAAGTTCCCCCACCACGCGATTCTTGACACCCAGCATATGCACACATACGAGTTGACTTTGATATCCCTTTATAGGGGCCACTTTACCAGTTTCTGATCACTACTCCTATATTGAGGTTAGGGGCTCTCATCACCCGCATGTTACGCTTTCAGGAGAACCACGCTGCATAGATCATTCTTTCACTGTAGCTACCATTTCCTACCATGGGGGAGGAGAATCATTGTATATTTGGAAAGGTCCCATGGGTCATAAATTGGCCTTCTATAGTTGGACGATAATAAACTACTCTACTCTACTCTTCTCTCTCTCTCTCTCTCTCTCTCTCTCTCTCTCTCTCTCTCTCTCTCTCTCTCTCTCTCTCTCTCTCTCTCTCTCTCTCTCTCTCTCTCTCTCTCTCTCTCGTAGAACCACATGGATAAAGTTGCCAATCATTCACTGCTCCATCCACACACCCCTTTTTATACATGCATTAATGTTGAACTATAAAAAACATTGCACTATACATCACGTATGACATTTCGAACAATACACTTCAATATCCAACGATTACTACCTTTTATACATGGTTCTATCTAATAAGCCTTTTCTTGACATAGTAGAACCGCATAGATATGGTTGCCAATCAATTAGGGCTCCATTCCCTATCCCTAACTCTCCTATCCCTACATTAACATTGTACTATAACTAACTTTGCACTACATATCACATATGCCAATCATTCAGTGCTCCATCTTCTACCCCTTCTATACCCACATTAACATTGTATTATAAATAACTTTGCACTACATATCATTACGACATTTGAACCAATACACTTTGATATCCAATGATTACTACCCTCTATCTAATAGTCCTTTTCTTGCCTCATTTGATCTCTCTCTCTCTCTCTCTCTCTCTCTCTCTCTCTCTCTCTCTCTCTCTCTCTCTCTCTCTCTCTCTCTCTCTCTCTCTCTCTCTCTCTCTCTCTCTCTCCCCCATCATCATCTCCTCCTCTCTGTGTGTGTATGTGTGTGCATGTGTGTGCCTGCGTGCGTGCATGCATGCGTGCGTGCGTGCGTGCATGCGTACGTGCGTGTGTATGTGCGTGTGTGCATGCGTGTGTGTGCGCGCACGTGTGGTGTGTAGTTAAGTGGTGCAAAATAACAGTGAAGAAAGTTTTGGAGTATGAGCATGCACATGCAACTAAGTACTAATACCTCTACTCACTTGTCACAAATTTTCCTTCCTTTGTACACAAGCTCTCACTTGAAATTGATAGCAATTTGACAAAATTTTGTTGTCACAAACTTTGTAGTCTTTCTCCCTTTCCTCCACAACTTTTTTGAGATGTTGGCAAAGCTTCTACACGATTATGGGAAAGAGAGAAAAATTTGGTAGATTTTGGCATAGAGCTTCCCCATAATCATGGACAAGAGAGAAAACACTGTAGATTTTGGTAGAGCTTTTATGTGACTATATAAAAGAGAGAAAGAGCTCAAAAAAACTTAGTAGACCTTCCACAAGATAACTAAAAAGAGGAGAGAAACTAAAAATAGATGCTTTGTAGCTTCTCTCACGTAGAATAGTGCCTCCTCCAAGAAAAATTGTATGTCTCTAAGGCTAACCATGGACTAGATTATCTATATGATTTTTTTTATTTTTTTTTGGGGGGGAGGGGGGGGCTTCCTTAGAAAGCTTTATCTCAAAGTAGAGATTATGCATGATTATGAAAAATAAAAGTCTTCAAAAAGTGAAAACGTGCTCATTCACACTCATGGATAGCATATGTGCAAAAATCCTTGCACTCAATAGAACTTTGAATGGTCATAAGTTTTGATCTACAACTCAGAATTCTTGATAAGAGTTCATGGCAATCATTTTTGTGACTCTATCGAGGCTTTGGAATGCCCAATAATGGATATGAGTGAAATTTTTATTCATTTAAGTGCCCAACCATTCAAGACAAACTAGCTCTCACCTAATTGCTCACATTTCTTCCCGAAATTGTAGAGCTCATTCTCACTAATTAAGCAAAAGTAACCCAATAACTTCAAGATTATAGTAAAGAAACCTTGATTCATTCCTCATTGTCGTCCCATGAGAAGTCAAAGGTGGCTTCATGATCCTCATGTTGCTTTCTCAAGCTCCAAACTCTCAATTTGCACTTTTAAACCTTGTGCAAGCTTAAGCCATTGACAATGTTGCAAGAGAAGAAGGAGAAGAGGGAGGAGGTACTAGAATTTTTTGCCATATCATCAAATGAACTAGGGTGCCTCATAGAGGACTAGGTGCAAAAAGGAAAATAAGTAGAATTCACCTACCCAACAACAAAGATATGATCCTTAACCTCTTTGCAAATGACACCAATGCCTCCCTCAACAATGAGTAGGAATCTATCTCTTTCTTTTGGGGATGCTTAAAGACCTTTTTATCTCATCTCAAGCTATATGATCAACCATACAAAAACAAGTATTAATACCCTAATTAAAGAACCCCCTAATTGGATCCTGGCTACTATTGGGTGTCAATCTATCCCTGATGGCAAGGTCTTCCAACTATTAGGAATCCCCGCAGGATTTGAGGTCACCTTAAAGCAAAGATGGTAGTGGGTGATAGATAGAATACCAAAAAAAACTAGAAAAGTGGTTTGGTTTCCAACAAGGGTTAGCAACTAGATACATATTTTAAAGCACATCCTCATCTCCACCTTTGTGTATTTTTAAGCTTGTTGGAGGCTCCCCAAAGGGGCTCTAGAACGACCTGAAACCTTATTCAAGAACTTTCCTTGGGGAGGAAATTCTAATAAATTCAAGATTCCCAATGGACCTTGGTAGACATGCACTGTCCCTAAGAAACAAGGGGGGACTGATTGTGTCAAGAATCACGTCGTGGGGGGACTTGCTCAAGATGCTGCGCCGAACACACACAGAATGCACAAGGAGAAGCTCACTCAAGAGACAAGAAGAGAGATGGAGGCCAAAACGTTTTCTTGCTGGTTTCTTCTTCTTCTGTCACACACTTTACAATGTATACAAAGTATAGATAAGATACAACATAAAGAAAAGTGGCCTACTAAGTTAAACAATGCATAATCGACTACACTAGTTGACTGGCGCTATAACTATGCTAGCTGTAAATAGGTATAACAACCTGAATATAATAAGTAATGAGTTAGTGGCCATATGAGAGTCATAATGGCCACCAACGTGCTAAGTGTAGATGTGTGGACCCATCTAACTAGGCGGTCCATCATTAATGTCTGCATATGTTGAGCTTGTCATCTCAACACTCCCCCTCAAGCTCAACTGCATCTCTGCAACTCCAAGTAAGCTTCAAAAATTTTGAAGCTTCTCTGTACCCAATACCTTTGTGAAGATGTCAGCTATCTGATCCTGTGTGTTGACATACACCAAGTCAATCTCACCTACTAGTACCTTCTCTCTCACAAAGTGGTAGTGTACCTCAATATGTTTTGTCTTGGCATGGAACACAGGGTTCCTAGCCAATTGTATACCGCTCATGTTGTCACAATAAATGACAACTGGACCTTCCACCTACACATCTAAATCAGCCAATAACTTTTGCAGCCACACTATCTTACATGCTGCAACAGCAGCACCTCTATACTCAGCCTCTATACTCGACAAAGCAACTGTAGATTATGCTCCAAGTAACTGCTGCACTACCGAGAGAGAACATGTATCCATTGGTAGATCTTCTATCAGACATACTACTAGCCCAATCTGCATCTGTGTATCCAAACACCTGTACATCTGTACCTGCCTCATAGAAAAGTCCATAATGTAATGTGGACTTCACATATCTCAATATGCGTCTGACTGCATCCAAATGTGGCTTTCTAGGTACTTGCATAAACTGACTCACAAGACCAATAGCGTAGCTCAAGTCTGGCCTTGTAATGGTCATGTAGATCATACTCCCCACTATCCTCCTGAAGATAGTAGGGTCTTGTATCTCATCCCCAACATCAGCACTCAACTTTACATTATGCTCCAACGGGACTGAAAGTGGTTTGCATGCTGTCATACCATACTTGGACAACATATCCAAAACATATTGTCTTTGGGACAGCCATATACCATCATCACATCTGATCACCTCAATGCCAAGGAAGTACGTTAGCTCACCTAAATCCTTTATCTCAAACTTCTTCTTCAAAAAAGTCCTTGACTTCAGCAATCCACATAAAAACTTGCATCTCACTTTCTCACATAAAGTGAGTGATCAGCATCAGAAACATAAAAGCCAATATTGATAAGATACTCTCTGATATTGTTAGACCATGCTCTAGGTGCTTGCTTAAGCCCATAGAGCGCCTTCTTCAACTTGCACACATACGTGGGATGCTCTAAATCTTCATAACCTGCTGGCTGATTCATATACACTTCTTCCTACAAATCACCATGCAAGAAGGCATTCTTCACATCCATTTGCTACAACCTCCAACCTTTTGCTACTACCAAAGCAATCACACATCTGACAGTTGCCATCCTAGCAACTGGACTAAAGGTTTCTTCATAATCTATGCCATATGTTTGGGCATAGCCTTTTGCAACCAGCCTAGCTTTGTACCTACTAATAGAACCATCTGCATTGTGCTTAATCTTATAAACCCACTTACATCCAATAGCTTTCTTGCCCTTCGGCAATGACACTACATCCCAAGTCTTATTGGCCTCTAATGCAGCCATCTCCTCATCCATTGCTGCATCCCAATGAGCATGACCAACAACCTCCTCAAAACATATGGGCTCAACATCCTCAATCACTTTCACCATATAAGCATAATGGTGAGCTGCATAACCTTCAAAACCAAATCTGTTAATAGGGTATCTCACCCTGCTAGACCTGCGTACCACTGGATCACTCAATGGAGTCTTTGCATTGACACGTGCTCTCTGCACACCTGGAGTCCTCACTGAAGGAATGCCAAGCTCATCATCCAAGCTCTCTGAGCCACTGAAGTCTCCATCAAGAACTACATCAATACCATCTGACACTTTATTCTTTCCTTTGTCTTTACCTATAGTGCTACTAGATGCACGTGAAGATGTAGAGCTACTCCTTAGTATCCCAGACAAAGGACTACCAGATGATATCTCTGGTCCACCAAGAGTCCGTGATTCTTGTTTTTCAGCCTGCACATGAGTGCCATGATCATCATCATCATCCAATGCATCACCACTAGATGCATACCAACTGCTCATTTCATCAAAGATGACATCCCTGCTCACTCTGAACTTACATGTGACAGGGTTATAACAACGATACCCTTTCTGCTCTAAAGAGTATCCAATAAAAACACATTTTTCTGCCTTTGGATCAAGCTTCTTTCATAGGTCATCTGGCACATGAACATATGCAGCATAGCCAAATACCTTCAAGTGCGATACATCAAGCTTCTTGCCAGTAAAGCATTCTTCAGGAGTCATACCATGAACTGCAGCTGTGGGAGTTCTGTTCATAATATAAACAGCAGTATGAACAGCCTCAGACAAAAAATTCTTAGGCATATTCTTTTTAGCTATCAAGGCGCGTGCAACTTCTGCAATATGCCTGTTTTTCCTTTTTGCAACCCCATTTTGCTGTGGGTATACCTGCATGTGAAGTGTCTCTTTATCCCATGAGACCTAAGAAAATCACTGAACTCATTCGAGAGGTACTCTCCCCCTCCATCTGACCTCAATCACTTTACTTTCAAGCATTTTTTTCTTTCAACTACAGCCTTGAAAGTTCTAAAGTGCTCAAACGCTTCACTATTTTCCTTCATAAAATATACCCACAGCTTTCTAGAACAATCATCAATGAATATGACAAAGTATGAACTGCCTCCAAGAGATACATTTTGTGTAGGCCCCCAAATATCTATATGCACAACATCAAGGATATTTCTGCTTACATCTCTGTCATGTGAAAAGGGTTATCTTGCCTGCTTACCAAACTGACATGCTTTGCATACTTTATGAAATTCAGCAATTCTAAATGTAGGCAAACATGTAACCAACCCTTTGGACTGCATTAATTTCAACCTTTGTACATTTGCATGTCCAATGCGTTTGTGCCAAATTTCAATATCTGCAACAACACATTTTCCTTTAGCATACATAGCAACATTCATAGTAGGAATTCTAGCATCCACAGTAAACATACGTCCAACTCTACTTCCCTTTGCAACCAACCTACACTTGTCATTGAAGTCTTCTATAAAGCAGCCCTTTGCATTAAATCTGACTTGCAGCCCTTACTCTACCATTTGACCGACTGACACCAAGTTCTTTGTAATAGATGGCACATGTAACATATCTGAAAGACTCTTTGTCTTACCATCATACAAGGACAAGGGAACTTTTCCAATGTTTGAAATTGGGTGGCATGGATCATCACCCGTCTGCACATAACTTGTATTTTGCAAATCCTGCATCTCTCCAAACCATTCTGCATGGCTGTCATATGATTGGATGCACCTGAATCAACATACCAAACATTATCATGTGTTCCCTTTCCTGTAACAGCATTCAACATATACTACATAACAAACAGACACTCATTTTTGTCTTCATTCTGTCTGAAGACGATGCATAGTTTCCTTGCTGCAACTTACCACTGCAAATATCATCTTTCTTAGCATAACATTGGGTTGCAATATGACCTGTTTTGCCATAGTAGTGACACACAATACCAGAGTTGTTAGAACCTCTGTTCTGCCATCCACCTCTTCCTCTAAAGCTCCCCCATCTCTAAAGTTACCACGACCTCCTGAAACCTGCATATCACCAAATTACTGATTCAATCTGTTTTGCTGGTTGTCACTACCATGGTCTCTTGAAGAGGATCTACCACGTCCCCTTCCTGAACTCGAGTAAAATGCTTGGACCTGTTCACCATTTCTTTCAGACGAATCACCCTGCAGATTGATCTCTTCAGTAATCATGAGAGAGATCAACTCATCAAAATCTGAAAATGGCTTTCGTACATATACTGAAGTAACAAATGATTTCCATGCTTTCTCATTGTTAAGGCCACTCAGAGTGGATGAAACCAAATCATCATCATCCGGCATTGCATCAATTGCTGCTAAAGCATCTGCAATGCTCCTCACCTTCAACACATACTCATTGACAGACATTTTTCCTTTCTTCAAGGCATTCAACTCTTGCTTGAGTTGAATCTTTCGTGCCTTTGTGTTTACTGAAAACATACTCTCAAAAATCGTCCAAGCTACATGTGAAGTTTCTGCATTCCTGATATGTCCCAGCATAGTATTATCAATTATTGCAGATAGCCAGTACATCACCTTTTTGTCTTTTGCATTCCACTCTTTCCATGCTTTTAACTCATCTGTAGTTGGAGGGATACCCAGCTCTGGCTCCTTTTCTTCACCTGAGACAAACTCATAAAGGCCCTTTCCAATGAGGAAGTTCGTCACACGGAACTTCCATGAAGGGTAGTTGGCTTGTTGAGCTTCTCAATAATGGGATTTCCACTGTTCTCTGCCATTATCACAAACAAGGATATAGCACAGCAAGCTAGTCTTTTGTAATCTTCCACAACACGTGCATAGTAATACACCAAGCAACCTTTTTCACTGATTGCTCAATAGTACATGTAATTTGCAACCGGTTTACAAATAAACCTCATGTTTGCTTCCTGCAAACACCTAAAAAATTACAGATTTGCAATCTGTAACCTGTGTACCCATTTCCGGTCAATACAGTCGAAATCACAGTATACCCTATCTAAAACGAGGCCTGAAACGGCCTTAAATGCCCAAAATAACTGCGGATAAGCCTTAAAGGACTTATTTGTAGAATATGCAGTGCTTTGCTCGCACACCAAATCTCACAGCAATTTGAGATTTTTTGCTTGACCCTGCTTCCGGTGCCTCCACAGGCACTATCCAAAAGAGAGAGTGGAAGGATGAGAGAGCTTCTTACCCGTGGCTTGCTTGCTCGAACCTTGCTTCTTCTCCTTCACTTCAGCCTTTGAAATCAGCCTCTCTCAGTGGCGCGGCTATGATACCATGTCAAGAATCGCATGGTGGGGGGACTTGCTCAAGATGCTGCGCCGAACACACACAGAATGCACAAGGAGAAGCTCACTCAAGAGACAAAAAGAGAGATGGAGGCCAAAACGTTTTCTTGCTGGTTTCTTCTTCTTCTTTCACACACTTTACAATGTACACAAAGTATAGATAAGATACAACATAAAGGAAAGTGGCGTACTAAGTCAAACAATGCATAACCGACTACACTAGTCGACTGGCGCTATAACTATGCTAGCTGTAAATAGGTGTAACAACCTGAATATAATAAGTAATGAGTCAATGGCCATGTGAGAGTCATAATGACCAACGATGTGCTAAGTGTAGAAGTGTGGACCCATCTAACCAAGCGGTCCATCATTAATTTCCGCATGTGTTGAGCTTGTCATCTCAACAGATTGATCAAAACAATATTGTAGATAAATTGCCCCTACCAAAGGGATCATCAAATGCCTAAGAAACTTGGAAGAGGATTGGGATTCATTAATATACAAGAGATAGCAACAGATCCTGCCAAGATTAAGAAGATTACCTCCTTGGCAGCCCCAACCAACCTTAAACAATGGAGGGGAACTCTTGGCCATGTGGGCTATTACAGAAGATTCATTATGCACTTTGCGACAAAGCTAGCCCCTTTGCATAAACTCTCAACACCAATGGACCAATGATTGTGACGAGGCACTCTCAACACCCTGAAGCAGTGCTTGATTGAAGCACCCATCCTGCAACCTCCTGATTGGACGAAGGAGTTCCATGTGCACAGAAATTCATCAGTTGAAAGCCTAGGTGCAATCTTATGCCAAAAGAGCCCCTCCAAGTTAGATCAACCTATCTATTATGCAAGTCAAAAAGTAACCAAGAGAGAATAAAACTACATAGTGATGGAGCTTGAGTGCCTAGCAATGGTGTTTTCCTTGGAGAAATTTCGGCACTATCTTTCTTGACACATTTTGAGGCCTATCATGACAGCTTCAGTAAGCACAAGGAGTTCAAGGAAGGCGACTTAGTCCTAGCTTATGATTCTCGATTTGGAAAGTTCCATGCAAGCTTCAACAATGCTGGATGGGTCCTTATAAGGTACTTGTCATCAATCCAAATGGCTCTGTCGTCCAAGTCCAGACAATTGATGCTTCGGATGATCCCTTCTTTATTAATGGCTAGCGCCTCAAGAAGTATTACCCTCCTTGGGAATCTTGACAATCACCGTTGATAGCTTCATCATTCCTTGTACGAAGGTCGAGACAGCTTTACTTGATGCTCCTAATAACACTCTTGCTAATCTTGATGATGTGATTCTATTTTGATAGCCCCTTGCAACCACCTTCTCCTACCTTTTCGTCTGATGCAGTAGAGGTGGCGAGGATTATTCTAGTACATGGCATTCCTACCATTCTATGCTTCCAATACAATAAGAAAGAAAAAAAACAAAAAATCAAAATAAAAATATCTCGATCATGGGAAAAAAGGACTTCGATCCCTGTCATATTGACATATTCCTCGAGAAAAGGTGGAAACACCCTCGGGAGTAGGGGAAAAGAAAATAAAAGAAAAGAAAAAAGAGAGAGAAAAAAAACAACAAACATAAAAGTAAAACTCTTATGGGAGAAAAGAAAGCAATTCCCTATTATAACACGCCTCATTCCAAGAAAAGGTGGCACACACCACTGGATGGGAAGCTGGATGGGAAGCTGGATAAGGAAAAGGTGGTAACACCCTGCAGTCTAGGACAAGTGAAGTACTAGTAGAACCTTCGTAGCCGAAGTTTTCAAAGCAGCCTCCCTTGGTGCGTTGAATCCTGTAACTTCATCAAGCGCTTCTAATTCCCTCAACAAACGTTGTTTCTCCTATGCAATCCAAGCACCGGACGTGTTGGCTACCTCTCTCGGTACGCCTCTTTATCAACCAATCCACGTTGACATGATCAACTCGATAAAGCTTATCCTCATCGATAAACCTAGAGCATTGTGAGCTTTCATCCTAACTGGATGGGGATGTGAGTATGGATTGCCCTTTGTATTCATCAACAGTGTGAGACAGAGGGTGAGGTGAGTGACCAATCCTTGCACGTTATATCTAATTGAGAGGTGAGATGTGTGAATGGAGCATTGCATATATAGGATGGGCCTCTCAATGCACAAAGCATACAATTGTTCTTGTGCATGGCATTATAAGGCACCCTGGCCTTCCTTCTTGCACCGTATGCTGGCGCATGGTGAGATGCACAGTTGCACCATCAATTGTGCACAAGGCATACACCCTCTGCTGCATAAGTGATAATGAGGATTACATCAAATGGTTTCAGGAATGGGCTGCCCTCCTATATCTATCAACAGAGTGTGAAACAGAGGGGGGGTTGCATGTGAATGATGTTTCCTCAAACAATTATTAAGAGGTGCAGATTGAGGGACGCTACGACACTTGGTGGAGGTACATTGTCGTCACCCTATGCACATATGAGATGGGTCCCTGCTATCACCATAGGACACGTCACCCTATTTGATACACTACACTACAAGGCTCCCTAGGCTTGTTGCTTGCACCTATGCCCGCCAGACGGGATGAGACGCACTAATGCACCATCAATTGTGCACACTGGTATACTCCCTCTGAACCATCTCCCTTGTTGATTTCTAAACCAAGAGTGAGACTGTGTTTGCATCATTATTCAAATTGAGTGATGTCCGTTGTGGGGCGAATGATTGTTCTTTCATTCCATTTGAGTAAATGTGAGCTAAGTGCAATATCCTTCGCCATCGACAATTTCCCACTATTCCCTTAGTAAGGTTTCCTCCTTGGGTGTTGTTGCGTGGTCCAAACGTGTGCTGTGAAGACACTTTTGTACCTCCTGCAACTAACGGCGATACAGCTCATGACATTGACAATCAACCTCAATCCTTGGCAACATGGGCCAAGTTTTTCTAACCCTACACCTTCTGTTTCTCGTGATGGTTTGTTTTAAGTGTGGGGACATTCATGGTTGGGGTCTGATGTGTGGTCTTAGGTCCTTATTGCTCAGTTCACCCTTCCCGGTAAGGTCTTAAGTGTGGGGACACATCCATGCGTGTTTATGTTAAATACATAAGAATATTCAACCATGATATTCAACCTTATGTCCATGCCCACGCACGGAACAGGGGAATTGTTTCTCCTCTCTTCTAATTTTAGATTTTTTCAATTTTAAAATTATTTTTTAATTATTTATTTTTCCTCCCCTCTAACCGCCCTCCTGCGTCCCCTCACCCCCCTCTCCTTCTTCCCTCTTCTCTCTCTCTCTTTCTCTCTCTCTTTTTCTTCTTTTCTCTCTCTTTTTATTCTTCTCTCCTCGACCCCTCTCTCTCTCTATTTCCCCTCTCTCCCTCCTCCTCCTCCTCCTCCTCCTCCTCCTCCTCCTCCTCCATCGTCTCCACCTCCACCACCTCCTTCTCCTCTTCCCCCATGCCCGCTGGTGCTCCCTGCCTTCGCCTTCGCTTTGCCCGCCTTCCTGTGCCCTGCCTCCCCTTCCTCCGCCACCTCTCCTCCCCGCTGCCCCCAACGCCCGTCACCTATACCTCTTCACCCTCCGCCTTCACTCCACCCGCCTCTTCTCCTCCGCCATCTCCACCTCCACCTCCACCACCTCCTTCTCTTCTCCCCTCCCGTCCACTCCACCACCTCCTCCCCTCCACCCACATCATCTTCACCTACTTCCCATCCTCCCCTCCCCCCCCCCCCCCCCCCCCCCCCCAATCGGCACAACCCACCCATTCTCTCCCCACAGAAACCTCCCCTTCCACCCCCTCCTAAGCCCCCCTTTCCTTACCCACCCACAACCCGCCATTAACCCCCCTTCCCACCCGAATCCCCAAAAGACGAGAAAACAAACCAAACCACCTTTTGCCCTCGCAACCCCCTCTTCCCACCCCCACCCCCCGGGCCTCATTTCTAGCCCCCGATCATGCCTCGGGGTTTGCCTTTTTGGTACATGTTCGCGTACTGGATCGCGTATTGGCGTGCTCACATTTTCTGTGAGTTGGTTTATTGTTCACGCGCTATGCGTCCGTGGTCGCATAAGTGTCACGTTCAAGTCCCTCGGTCACGCATGAGGACACACGTCTTGTTTCGTCTGTGACACGTAATTGGTTCACGTGCAACTAGCTGTCAAACCTTGTTCTCCCAATGTTCATTATTTTATTCCCTTAAATTAGAAAAACTTGTAAACTCATTCAAAAAATGGTAAAATATATTTAAAAAATCAATAAAAATTTCATTAAAATGTTGAAAATGACACTAAAAATGAAAAAATTTCCATCCGTCCTAAAAATTCAATATTCAAAACCCGACGCAATAATAATAAAAGTCAAAAAAAAATTTAAATATAATAAACCTTATAAAAACCCTAATAATTCATAAAGATACCCAAATTTATGAAAAAAATCTAAAAATTTTGCTAAAACCATTCACCAACTTTTTGAGAACTTTCGAAATTTTCCTTAGTGAATAATGTAAACAACAAGTTTGAAAATACTTAAAAACCTTTAATTTCATAGAAATTCACTTACAAAATGGTTTTTTAATAATAATAAATTCAAAGAAATTCTAAAAAATCATATTCATCTTTCTTTATATTTTTGAATCATTTACATGTGCTAAAATGATTACAATTAATTGGAACCAATTAATTGAATATGAAAACTCTTATTTTCTATGAGAAAATTTTCTTTTTACACTTCGAAAATGGTTAGATAATTTTGGAAAATTTTAAAAAATCGATTGGACCTTTGTGCTTAGCTTTTAACCTATATTTGGATGAATTTTAAAAAATTGAAGAAAAACATTAAAAAAAACAATATATTAATCGCACAGTCATCCTATAACCGATTTCAACCTAAACCCAACTCCACATACATACACACAAATCTTTCAAAATCTAATTAATTTAAGAAAACAAAAACACATGACTACATTTATCTTTAAACAAAACAAAACAAAATAAAATCATAAAAGACAAAAAGACAACAAAACCCACACACCTTACACATAATTATCTAAATGCAAACCCTCTTGTGTCGCTGTTCGATTTTATATTTGGATGTGGTGTTTTGTAAATGTCAGGAGGTCGATTGTTCTTTGGCCGTCTTGTTGGTCGTGTAAAAGAAATTTTCCTATCTTTTGGATACTTTACAAGTGGAATTTTGCATGACAGACCTTGCAGGTGTCCACACATCGCCATGTTCTTTCTTTTCCTCTTTCCCTCCTTCACATGCACATTAAACACAAGTAATTGTAAATAAAAATCACCCGACCATTTCACCCATAAAATTAACACAATGCACTTTCCTAAATTTGTAATTAAAATAAACCCAATTGTTAATTGTAAAAGGAATCCTTGCCGTTGCATGTGCACTTGGCACAATAACCCACCTAGTTTCTAAAATTCATCCACATTGCATGCTCACATGCGCTATTCAGACACAATTAATCTTTGTAATTAAAAATGAATCCCCCAAAGTCACACATGCATGTGCTTTGCACCGAATATCATGTCATTTTTAAAAACGAATTGCATTAGTAGAGACCCCTAGTCCAGTCAAATCAAAATGAGTGGGGATGGACTAGCAAATGACTCACCATGCATTAACATATTAATTTAATAATAAACCAAGCTTAATTGATCATCTAAAAAAATAAATTTAATAGTGATCACCCGCTCACTTTACGGCACCTTAGGCATACACCAATATTTACGGGGATTGGGATTTCTTAATCAAAGATATCGATCATATTACTTGAGTTTATTTTGATGGTCCGAATCTATGATTTTATTTTAAGTCTAGTCAGTGAGACTGGGATATGGTGTGCTTGAATTTTTGTTCTTTTGGAGTGCTTGATTATGGGGTTTCAGGGTGCCGAACTGTTTGCATCACATGAAGCTTTCAGTCGCATGAGTGCGTAGGTTATGTCAATTTTTTTACGTAAGATGTGGATTGCTTGGGGAGGTCTGGTCGGCGAATCTTGTCTATTCTTCTATTTCTTTGTCTTGATATTTTTCTTAGTGGTGGTTTGTTTAGGTTTTGCAGGAATTTTCCTATTTTTCTTGGTTGTGTGTGTGGATATCTTATATAGTCTGAATGGCATCAACCTCTACTCCCTAGATTGTGATCCAACATGTGCCATTGCCGATGCATGACTATTCCCTTCTTTTGGAGGTGGATTGTATTCGCTACACTGGTCTCTGTTCATTTGTAGAGCTTAAGTTTCCACTAGTGGACAACAAGCTTTGCTACTCTTTCTTGGCATCATACAAAAAACAAACTGATTTTGGTCTATGACCGATGCTTCTGCCTATCAATTGCCAATATATGAAGCATTATGTCTCCCTCTTTGAGCTTCCTTTATACCTAGTGGTAATCAGTTATTGACCATCACTTCTTCAGAAGGAGACATCTACCCCTTTGGTGTCTAGCAAAATTATTACTAGTTCTAGGGTTTCTTTTGCTCATATCTCCTCTCCATGTGGAAGCAACTATGCTAGTTTCTACAAGATAGATTCATGTTAGGCAAGCTTGCTTCCAAATGTCTATCCAAGGAGCTTTTTACCGCGTGTGTTCGAATTCTTGAGGGAGCCAAATTTAATTGGGTTGCATTCATGTTGGCCAAGATGGATCAACATTTTCAGAGAGTCAGAAAAGGTTAAGGTAGTAATGTTTCTTATGGTGTCTTTCTTCAAAAGATTATTACTTTTGCCCCTTCTCCTGGTGGTGTGTCAGTGTGGCTGATCGTGTTGCTCTTCCGAAGCAGCCTCCACCTGTTCCATCTCCTCCTCCATTACAGCCGTATTTAGATATGGAGGATGAGCCTCCTCCTAGGTTCTTTCGAACTAAACATAGACGTACCACATGGCTTTCTAGTCCTTCTTAAGCTTAAGTTACAAATCCTCCTGTGCAAGACACTATCCCTCATGTTTCTAGCAGTTCCCTCCCTTCATTCTTGTCTTGTCTTAACTTATTTGATGCCCAAAGGGATGGATAGCTAGATCATTAGATTCCCTCTTCTTTACAGACGATGCTGGCTCGATCTTTGCTTTCCCAGTTGATTTTTGATGTCCAATCTACCTTGGAGACTTCCCTTACTTCCTGTCTTCAATCTATTTACATGAGGGTTTATAATTCATTGCAAGACAATGTTGATTCTCTGACTAGTCATTTGAGCAAAGCCTTGGAGGACTTGGCATTTGAAAAAGCTACCCTCAGTGACATTCACAAATAGATGACTAATGCTACTGCTTTGATGGATTCCCAGCAAGCCCAAATCAAAGAGTTAGAAACTAAAGTAGCTACTTTGGACACTGAGAATGTGGCTTTAACTCAAGAAAAGAATGATGTTCTTGAGGACATGATAGAGTCAGCTCGTAAATTGGGTACTTGTGAGGGTGACTTGCAACATTCCCAACACACTGTTGAATCCCAAAAGAAGCTTATTGAAGAGCTTAACTAGTAAATTGTTGTTCTCTCAAAATGATAGCCCAAAGACAGCACCGAATCTACCAAAAGAACAGGCCTCATGGTGGCATCTACAATGTCTGTGCCCTCAAAAACCTGCAAAAAACACCCTTGCTCTCACCAAGGAACCATGCTAATACACACAAGAATCTGGCACACAAGAAATATGACCATCATCTTCATCCTCACTCTCTCCTTCTTCCATGGAAGAGATAAAGTAAGAAAGCACAAGAAAGGAAAGACATCAAGAGTTGTGCCAATGTGAGAGAGGGAGAAATGAAGCATGAGATGAGAAGATAAAGGAAGAGAGAAGGTGTAACCACCTCAACCTCCCACCTCCCCAAATCCCACGACACACAACCACCTTTTCCCTTTCTTGATATTATAAAAGTGAGTTTGCATACATTTTCCTAGGGTCTTAGAGACCCCTCATTTTGAGAATAGGACAAAGGTATTTGACCTTGCTTTTCCTTTCCATATTTTAAGATGTGAGCCTAAGGACCCACGTTGTTACATTGCTTCATATTTGATTTTTTTAAAAAGAGAACATTTTCAATGAGTCATTTTTACAAAAAGTTATTTCCATGTGAGCACATTTTGGTGCTTTTATTTGCATATATTTCTTCATCATCATTCCAAAAAATGAATGGCCCAAGACCAAGGCACTTTAAACCAAGTTTCCAATCCAACTCTTATGAGTTGTTGCAGTGAATAGGTGATATTGGTAACTAATTCTTATGATGTATCTAGCCTTCCTCTATAGTTACAACACTCGTTCGTAGTAGTCCAACAAATCTAATATCTAGAACTGAGTAAGCTTGCTTAATCTTGCACTTCATCTTTTAAATATTCATGGCTAGGTCTCTACACTATACACTAGGATACTAAGCCTAGGATGTTTATCCCTAAGGAAATTGGTCTCAAGGCAACATAGATCCAATAGATCTATCTACACATCTCCATTTAAATTCCTTTTAAATTATATCTTCTCTACCTTTATATAATAATTTCATTTGATTATTTATTAATCATTTTTTCATGTTGTAGATTAACACACCGCGTATACTCTTATTAATGTCAAAACAAAAACACCATGCTTATATGGATATTTTATTTAACAAGAATAGCATTAAATTGGTTTTTTATAAGAAAATTTACTAAAGCATCAAAAATTTGACTTTCAGCTTTCTCATGGGAAAATCGTAATTTTTATTGATGTAAAACATAAAATTTTAAATGAAAACTAAAATTTTACTAAAAAATAACCATTTTTGAATTTTTCAACATGTTAAATGATCTCCAAATATTATCAAAAATTTTAGTAAACTTTAAGCATTGTAGAATTCATGGAAAAATTATTGTAACTCATAATTATGTGACCAAAAGTTTTATAAAAATTCATCTATGCTATTTTGAAGCCATTTTATAGTATTTTTGCCTATTTTTATTTTTAAAATATAAAATCAGGCCTACATAAATACAAACACCCATTCAAAGTTGAAAATTAGGTCTTAAGACATTTTATAAAAATTATAAGTTGAGAAAATATTCATGTCACACCATTTATTTGTGTTAAATGAGATAAGACGCTTACTTGACAATACAAGTCGAAATTGTGCTTTTGAAGGCTGTGTCCTTTGCAGTCCAATCTACCTTCTACCCACAGTCTTCTTGCACACGAGATCATCATTCTTTTTACTTCATTGCCTTCTTGGCTAAGTGATTAACTTATCACGATAGGAACGGCCCTTAAAAGTTTAAAACTATTAAGCTTTAATTAAAAGCTTTAAACCCATGGCCATGGCTTCTTCATAGTCGACGTCCAAATGAGGAGAAGGTAACTAATTCCATATCTTGCCCATCTCTCCGCCAAAATGCGCATGAATTAGAGTGAATTGAAAAGAGGAAACTCTTCTCCAAGCCTGTAATCTCAGTCTGGGTGGGTACATTGAAGCTCCATTTCCATGTTCAAAGGGAAGGCATGGCGATGAACATCCAGGAGAGGCATGAGTTTCAATTCTCTGCTCTGGCTCTTCTCCAATTACATTCTTTTGTCAATTTCCTAGTTTTGATCGGCTTGAAAAAAAAGCCTCCTATCTCTCCCTCTCTTCAATGCGAGAACTGATGACATCCCCCCAGGCCATGGATCTTTCAAAGGGGGGCCCAAAGGTGGTGGAGGAGGCTACGGCTACTCCTATGGTAGCCCCGAAAGATGAAACTGCGAATGCATAAGCCTCTATTGGAAGCTCTTCACAATGTATGTTAACGTCGCTTGGGATATGAGACCATGGCAAACCCGGAACACAAAGATTCAAAAGCCTACTCCATGAATGCTTCGGAGAGGAGCGATTAGAAACACAAAGGAATTAGTATTTGCTTGTTTCTTACTTAAGGTGGAGATCCATGGCTGTGTGTCTTCTTCTACCGCAAGGATGAAAAGCATCACTACGGCGAGGAGGGAGGAGGCCAAGAGACAGGAGGGGGGCGCCATCCTCTCTCTTTCTCACTCTCTCAAAATCAAATTTGATGACGATGACATTGGAAATTCACGCTTTCGTATAACCAACTGCTTGCAAGGCGGCTAAGAGGAAGCTCTCTCTCTTTCGATTTGCGGTCTCCTTATTAAGGATTGTGACTTCTGCATCCTTCTCCATAGTAATACCTCTCTCTCTCAATCTCTTTCCTGATGGCGCCCCCCTTCTTCTTCACGACCCCTTCTTCTCTAACGTCCTCCAATGGCCTCTCCTCTTGCTAATTTTAAAATTTTCTTTTAATTCATTTCCTTCCCCCTTAGCTTTGATTTGTTTTAAGTTTTGTAGAGAAGCTGGAAATGTTGTTTGCATCATTTTCAATAATAACATCAAGAATTTTCATAGCATTCTAGAAGTTGCCAAACTTTTCTTGCAAAGCTTGTTTCTCTTTTTCCAATTTCATATTCAAAGCCATCATTTCATTTCTTTCTTCTAATAAAAACTTTATCTTTATGCCCATCTCTTTGGACTTGAAAGCTCCATTGTCATCCATCTCATGACTATTGAGGGAAAGATCATCGGCACGATCAATACTTCATGATAGACAGAAGCCTCTTTCAGAAAAATTTTCACTTCCTCCCCCTAGCTAAGCCTTAATAAAACCATTATTATGGTTCTTGTGTTGATTGATGTAGCATTGCCCACAATCTTTTCTGCATAAAACATAGTATTAACTTTAGATTGATAGTTTGTCCTCATTTGTTCAAATTTGATTTTAAATCTTTCCCTCCATGTCAATTTCTTGTCCTTCTCAAGTACCACATCTTTCAGAATGCTTGCTAAGATAGTTATATTATAGAAACTGAACTTCATTGTGTTTCTATTATTCTTCAAAAGAGCCTGATGCTCATGACAAACTAGAAGGAGAACTCCGCTAATTGCAGCAACCACAATATTTACCAAGAAATATCCAACAATCACAACAAGAGTGATAAAATAAGCCACTGCATATTTGAACTTAACATCTCCATAACATACATGACAAAACTCCAACCTTCTAGTGACACAACTTGAAAGAGTGTCAGGATGGATGATGGAAATGTGTCAAAAGACTGAGATCCATAGCCTGGTTTCCACCAATTTTCTTGCATACTAAATTGCTTAGGCACTTAAGTCCTCTATCTATCTTATACACCTATATGCAAGATCTGACACAAAGAACTGAAGTCCAATCAATGAATAGAAAAATAGCATAACAAGTGCAAGTAACATCACATCTTCAAGTGGCTCCATACTTCTCTAGAGAGCTTTGAAGATTGCTAGCACATTGTTGAAGAACTCGATGTTACGCAACCAATCTACTGACATTGAAACTACCCCCAAATGAACTATGCTTTGCATTGCGGGTTACGAGGGGCATGCAAATGTTACTTAGGTGATGTGTATCAATTGTTGCTATAGGCTATCCCATTGGCTGTGCAGGAGCACATGGCTCCTCTTGGAATATAACCCTGCATATCTCTACCACCTTCTCAGGCTACCTATGCATCTTGTCTTTATGGAATACTACATCATGGCTACGTATGACTTTCCATGCTTGTGGATCCCAGAGGCGGTAACCCATCTCGCCTGCATCTCCATAGCCAAGAAAAATGCATTTGACACTCTTAGATCCAACGTACCGTGCTTGTCCTTGGGCACATGGTAGAATGCCTCACATCCAAAGACACGTAGATGTGCATAAGATGGAGTTTTCCCAGTCCATACCTCCTCTGCAACGTGGAAATCTAAACCACTGGAAGGTGATCTATTTATGACATGCACATTTGTACTAATTGCCTTATCCCAAAATCACTGTGGTAGGCTTACATGGCTACACATATTGTGTGTACACTCCTGGATGGTTCTATTCATCCACTCAGTCAAACCATTCTAGTAGGGTAGAGGGGGTGGTCAACTGATGCATAATACCCCTCTTATCACATAGATGCTCAAAGGTACATGACACACATTCTCCCCCATTTTCAGTCCTAAGGCATTTCAACCTATGCCGAATTTGGTTCTCAACCAATGCAAGCCATCTTTGAAAAACAACCAAGAGATTTGACTTAAGCTTAATCGGGTAAGCCCAAACTTTACATGAAAAATAATCAATGAACATAAAAAAATACTTTGCACCACCCATAGACTAATAGAGCATGGGCCCACGGACATCCGAATGTACCAATGCCAGGGGCTCACTCATGTTTGTCATACTAGACTTATGCATATTCCTAGTCTGTCTGCCATAAAACCAGAAAGCATTTTCATTCCCTTCAAGGACATATGGCCCATATGGGCATGCCAAAGAGTTATATGTGGGATGGAATTGACTGACAAAACATGGTCAACAGAGGACCCATCAACTACAAGAGGATAGAGGCTGCCTTGGCACCTCTAGTAAGCACAAGTCTACCATGAGTGATCTTCCAGGTAGAATCTCCAAATGAAACATGAAACCTAGCATCATCAAGTTTCTCTACAAACATAAGACTTCATGTAAGCACATATATATGGCATATATCCTATAATAAAAAAGTACTACCGATAGAGAACTGCAGTCGTGCATCCCCAATGCCAACAATAGCAAGTGACATGTCATCACCCAAGTGAACTGAAGCAAAGATAGTGCGGTAGGAGTGAAACCACTTATGGCATGGTGTAACATGAAATGAAGCACCAGAATCCAAAATCTAGCACTGTGCATTCATAGAGTGAACCTCGATCAACGGCGCAGCATCACAAGAACTAGCTACAAGTATGTACTCTCCATCAAAGTCATCAGTCTGTATGAAATTTATCTCCTCGATTTTCACGTTGGATGTCACAGGTACCATGTTGCAATCAGAGGACTCTTCCTATACTTTGTCTTTCCCCTTCTCTTTGCACTTCTCATTGCACAACTCATGACACTGTGGGCATATATGACCCTTCTTGCCACAATGATGACATGTCACATTAGCATTTTTCCCACAAGACTTGCTGCGCGACTTACCACACAACTTAGACCTAGACTTCTATGAGTCTTTACCATGGCCATTCCCACAGTCATTCTTTCCATGACCATCTTTGCCTCTAACAGTCAAAGCATGGGACACACAAGAGGCATCCAAGTTCTTATAGTTCATTTCTTCCTGCAGAAGAGTACTCTTTACATCAACTAAGTTCAAAATAGTAGCAGGAGCATATAAGGCAGTGCAAAATACATCCCATGACTCACTCAGAGTCCCAATAAAAAACAATGGAGTAACCTCATCATTGAAGGTAATGCCCTGTGAAGTCAAGTTTTTGAGAATAGCATGGAACTGGCTCAAGTGAGCAGACATCATCATATTCTCCTTCATGCGTAGGTCCATAAGTTGCTTCAACCAATACATTTGACTTGCTGGACTTTTCTTGTCATAGAGGTTTTTGATCTTATCCCAAAGTTTCCAAGCACTTTGTGCTTCCTCAACCACATTGTAATGCACCTATTCAGTGAGAGACAAGATGAGGGTGGACTTGCATAACTCATCAAACTCATCCCATTCGTCATCAGTCATAGTTTCACGCTGCTTGCCATGCATCCTTAGTGGCTTTATCTGCAATTTTTGCACTAATACCTACCAAACTTGGCTCTTCCAATAGGCATAATTCGTACCATCAAGCTTAGTAATATTAAATATAGCACTATCATTGGAATAAGAACCCATAAGTAGTCCAAAACAGTACAGACAATCAAAACAACTTGTTTTCTGTTGTAAACAGCCAAAATACCACCAAAACCAAGGAAAAATGACCACGAACTGTTAGTTAATGATGGTGCCCACCAAGTACCATAAAAAATACATAAATTCAAGATGATTTAATATGAAGATTCCACGTCAATCCATGCATAACTGCTTGCTATAAAAAATGACAGCCAAGTACAATGAGAGCAAACTATAGGCAAAATGAATGTACCAAGTCAACCACTAACTGTCAAAGCATAACCGGCATCAAGTGGACATAAATCAACATGCGACATTCATATGAACATCGATAAAACACCCAAGCATGTCAAATGAATTTGTCGTTAAGCCGGTACACCCCCTCTGTAGTAGGGCAAAGTGTACACAACACTGGCAAGGCGTGACACAAATAGGTGTATGCTTAGGAAGTGCAAAGCCTAAATCAGCCCAAGTACATTTGTGAGGACCACGACATATCAACCATGCAACATCCAAGTGAAGATCCCAATCTCAAGTATCCAAATGCTCAAGTAGTATAAACCACTTTCTCTATGTCTGTCAAGCATGTCAAGACACTCCCACTAGCACAAAATCCGTAAATGTCAAGCAAGGAAGCTCAACAAGGACATATATTAGCACCAGTGCCAGAAGATCCAAGATCAAGCATCAATAAGACCTCATGAGCATTTAGGCCATGTACATCCGTGCATAGTATCCATAGACATCAAGTATATCCAAATTGTAACTTTGGCAAGCCAAGAAATAGCCAAATTAAGCTCCAAGAAATCAAATGTCAAGCCAAGACAAAGCTCTAGTAGCAATTGGCTCCAAACAATGTAACTAGCATGTAGTAGTGGCATAGGCCATAGTTTCTCAGAGGCTGCAGAATGGCCCATACTTTGTATTAAAGCTCTTACAAGGCTTTTAGGTTTCTCAGGATTACAATATAATGCCCACAAAGTAATGTTTTTGGAAAAGACTGCAGCAATTAGGATTTTTGGCTACGGCCTAGGTTACTCTGCTTCTAGAGTAGGATACTTTTTGGCCTTCACATCCTACGCCTTGGCTGCAAACCGAACTGATGTAAAATCTATAGCTAGCTACAAGAGAAGAAAATTTCTACGTTATAGAGAAAAGATCCTGAGGAGGAAGAGAATGTGAGAGTTTTGGAAAGTTAGCTTTGTATATATTCTATCTTATATATAAAAGTGTGACTGCTCATGTGTCATTGCCATCTTTTATCTGCATTCTTTGAAGTTGTCGTCGAAAAAACCAATTGAATAGCTCCTCCAAAGCATTACTTTTTGTAACTCCTCCCCCATGCCTTGTGCTTCAAAAATAACTTGTGCGTGCTTGATAGTGGGATTTTTCCATGCCTTGGCTACTCTAAGTTGCTAAGGGGCCATGCTCCTCCACAAAGTAAGGCCCATGAATATGAAGAATATGCTGCAATACAAAGTAACACTTATTTTATACCAATTGAAAAACCTGTTAAAATAAAACCATATTTTATCATTGTTACTTTACCAGATAAAAAGTGATATCTTTTTCTCCCCATGCCTCTTTTATCGCCTGAACAAGATTTGTGATTGATCTTTTGAACTCTTTCGCATATGTATATGTTGTCTTATGTTGCCTGAGGAGTTTCAGAAAAACATCAAGGTGTATCCAAACCTCCATTCTAAGAAACGCAAGCCTCGGCGTGCTTGCAACATTTGTTATGATCTCACATAGCTCTCTCCAATACTCCCAAGCCGCATTCACCTGCTTTCCTAAATGGTTTCCTGAGAATCGTCTAGCTTTTGAGCCTCCCATAGAGACATCGGCCAAGATATCTCTTGTTTTTCCTAAAAGTATTGGATCCTTTCTCAACTGAACTTGGCCTCCATGAAATCCCATTTTCGATAGTAATGCCTCGCATTTATCAATACACTCATTTGATAAAGATAATGGCTTAATGAAATATGCGTAGTCAAGATGCAACCTGAGAAGCATATCGATTATTCTAATCTCTGCATGCAAAGTACAAATGTGAACATTCTTAAGAGAGATTGAAAGAATGGGATCCCAGATGTCTTCTATGTTTTTAAATTTACTAAAAACTATAGAGTCTCTATTTGGGGCTCTTCTTACTAGTCGCAAACTACTCCAATCTTTGGATCCAACACTTTCCATGCAATAAATGCAAGGATATTTTGCATTTGCACCATTACATATTCCAAGCATACATTTGATAGTTTTTAAATCAGCACTCATATGCCATTCCACATTAAAATTATCAACCCCATCAACTACCAACATTTCGCCTTCGCTTTGAGACTTAATGATATTTGGAATACTTGTATGGTTGAACAACCATTTCAACGTTTGATGATTTTCAATTGGTACCTGGGGTGCGCCAATCCACCAAATCTCCATCTCGGATTGGATCTTATGCAATGGAGCTTGGCCCTCACCATTGCTATGGTCCAATGCCATGTTCATGAGACAAATGCTAATTCTTTCCATCTTCTGTCCCTTTTGAATCCGTGCTTCATCCAACTTCAAGGCAAACTTTAGAACGCCATAACTTTCTTCTATTGTGATTTTATACATGTGAACCATTGTGATTTGCACCTTTTTTAGATCAACCCATATATTGTTAAATGCATTGTAATAAAAAATTACCCTTTTTTTGTTTTTCATAGGACATAGACCTTCGATGTGAATGTAATCTCCAAAAACATGTGGAATCTTGCGATTCATGGCAATTCTTGCAGTCGAAACTGCAAGGGCTCGAGGCAATCCAAATACAGTTACCCTATTGCGTCTAAGATTTTTAAACCATAATCCAGAGATAGCACGATAACCTTTCCGACTTATACCCACAGTATCACACGTCTCTACAATTTCATTTGCTTTCACCGTGCCTTTTAAGTCCTTCACTAACTCTTTGAGAGTTGGACCTCTCAAATCCGCATTTTCGGGTGACTTAAGAATCCTCAAAATATCTTTCTTATTCATGGTTTCCTTCAAAAGTTCGATTCTTTCCTCATTCTCTCGGATATTGATGCCTAATATGTTAGAGACATATTTCTTTGTAAGATTTAGTCTTCTTTTCTTTGCTCTCTCACACAAGTTGGTTATATTTTTTAATGGTCTCTTCCTCTCTCTAAATCCTACTGGAGTTTCTCTCAAGCGTGTTAGCATATCCTGCAATGACTTGTTAAAATTTTTCAAAACATCAATCTGACTTGTCAACTCTAAAATATTTGTTTGTGCAGTTTCTAGTGATTTTTTCATTTCGTGCATTTGAGCTATATATGTGTAAGATGTAGAGTATAACCTCATACAATAGCCAAGCATCCCATTGTAACCTTCTCCAACATATCTTATATAGTCATCGACATTGAAAAAAGGAGGTGGTTTACCTGTAGAAGGATCCCTGGGATAAATATTTCTGTCCACCCACAAATCTATATGCTTCATTCCTTGTGTTCGCAACATGTTGGCTTCGATCTCATCTATCAATACTCGATGATGTATACTTCTCCAAGATGTGTAAATCAGATCTAGCTGAATAGTTAGCTTGTATTTACGTGTGCTTGTGCCTGTGCTATTTGAAGAGGTATTGCTAGACATTTTAGCAAATGAACCAAGCAAGAATCTCACAGTGATAGGAAGCAAGTGCAACAAAAAGAACGGCGAAAGAGAATAGTGTGTAGAAAGAAAACGCAGGAGCAAACAAATGCGATTTTCGTGCAAAAATCTCGAAAATACAAAATCTCTCGAGTTCCAAGACAAAAGCGGCCGAAAAGGTGACCCCTGACCTGGATTAAAATATGAGGGCAATTAATGACCGACCTCTTCAATGAACCAAATATTCTCTCATTAATCACATTTGGACAACCAAATTTAGAGGTTTTATTCTTCCTAACCTCAACTAATTAGCAACTTAATCACTTTCTTACAAGTGTCGTTTTTGAAGCATTTTTGGCCCTAATGCTACATGTTGTCCATGGCTTTGTTTTGGCGAAGAGCTTTACAAGGGGAGGGCCAAAACGGCATTGGCTAAGAGAGGCATATTCTTTTATGACCATTTTTACATACCATTTTCTTCAATGGGAAATGGAGAGCCTTGTCTAGCCTTCCCCTTCCAGATTTCAAGAGCAAGGAATGGCCATTACCAGATTCTAGAATAAGCGAGATTACAAGTAAAAAATATTTCACAAGGTATAGAAATGATGCCAAAAGCCCAACATTTCAAGTAGTCAAAACAAAATATCCACTTTTATGCCTATAGCCACATTTGTGGACTTCTTATCTAGTATTGAAGTCCAAACCTCAAGAACCATATTCCTAGTGAAGTGCCTAGATACAAACAATATCCTAGAGTTTGCAAATGTAGCCTGGGATATAAAGGTAAAAGATGGAATCACCTACAGGGTGCAACTAGATTATGTTGTCTGCAAGTACATGATTTCCACTCAAACCTTTATCATGATATTTTTGTATAGAAGATGGCATCATATTTGTGGGAAATTGGTGCCATTTGGAAACTCAATATAAGATATTGATATTTGTCTAGATGGTGAGCTTTTGATCATTATGAAGGTAGGATCAATGTGCACATTTGCGATAATTGAGGATGAACTTAAAGAAGACATAAGGCATCCAACTTTCTACTTTGTTTGGCTTCTATGTCAATGATAAAAAGGTGTATTGCTGTTTGCATTGTTTATTTTTATTTACGTACACATGATCTCAAAGGAATTGTTTGCATCACTTTATCTCTAACTACTCTATCGATGTCTCCTAGGTCCCAATAAGAAAATAAGAAAGACCATATCATTAAATAAATGTCAATAAGTATAGCAATATGCATGAGAACCTTTCCTATTTTCTTATCGTTGCATTTCCATTTCCATTTACAAAGTGGTGAATGAGCATTAAAAAATTACAATGTAGAGGCCTTGAAGGCCAAGTTCAAGGGTCTCCTCAAGGGTAGGGATTGAATATTTAAGATCAGGCTTGGTCACGAGTGCAGCTAGGTTTTTTGTGAGGACAGTGAGGTTATCCTTGGGGTTGTTATTGGGCTAGGAGGGTTGATGTGATTTCGCCATATCACAACAAAGAGCTTCCAATCTTTGTGGTCCCCTCTCCAACACTTGCAACCCCTCTCTAGAGCTTGTCTCGATTCAACCCATTGATGAACCTCTTCATGGCCTCCTCATGACCTCCTATGGCATATATTGCCTCTATTAGAGCCCTTACTTGCTCTTGTTCCCACTCATGCCTCCTCTGCAATCTCTCTCTCACACACAAACTCCTCTCTTTGCAACATCTCCTCCTTGTGGCACAATCGTAGATGCAAAAAATTAAACAACACTGACTTTGAATTTCTTGACTTCAAACTCAGAGTAATTCCCTATATCAACATCTTGAACCAAAGAAGAAATTACAAACTGCAAGCTTTGACTAGGAAAACAAGCTTGCATCATAACACCCACTCACATTTGGAAGACCATATATAACCTTTAGAAGGAGAAACACATTGAGGTACATCCTCCATCCAGAGCTGATGTCCCCATGGACTTGTTGTGGGATTTGCACAATCCTTGTACTTAGATTACATATATACATGTGAAATCAATTTAGGGTCAATACCTTCAAAGAGCAAGAGCCAAATCTCAAATAAGAGATGTAGATACTTATTGTTGGGAACTTCCATGGTAGCCCCTACTAGCAATATTTGTAAAATAACAAATGTTTTATTGAACATTGTACAATATCAAACTCTAGTGAGAGCTATTCAATCATTAAAGTAGATAAATAATCAAAATAAATATAAAAGAACTAGGCTTACATAGACAACCAATGCTATTTAATCAAGCACTTACTTCTGATGGTACGAATTGAAGACAATTCACACATCATTAGTCGAGATGTAACTCCATTGTTTCAAAGCATCCATCCATGAGATTTTTTCATACACAATAGTAGCGGGTCAAGACAATATATGGATCTTTGGATCTTTGATAGAAATAGTGATACTATATAGCTATTAAATGCAAGCGGCATAAAAATAGATTATTAAAGCAACATATCAAAGAGATCGATGATTGATATGCCCAAAAAATAAAAATAAAACTTATTATTGGAGGACAATAAGGATAGATTCGGTCAACTCCTCTTCATTAGGGTGAGCAATCGCTCCAATGTTCACTACATCCAGCTCCACAACTTGCCATCCCCCTCTCAAAGGTACATCTACCATGGTGGCCACTACCTTCCCCATTGCCGCCAATCACTCATTGAGGATGAGGTCGAGCTCATTTTGGAGGGTGAGCTTGTCCTTCACTAGAACGAGAGGATGTTAAGGAGCTAAGGTGGAGGTAGAGGCACAATAAGGTGCTAGTGAGGAGGGATGACAAGAACCAAGTTTGGGCTCTGCACTCATTGAGGATGATTGCAGGCAATGGGGCTCAGCTTGAAGGGACTCGTCCTTGGGGGGTTTAGCCTGAAGCGGCTCCTCATTGGGGGGCTCAGCATGGAGGGGCTTGTCCTTAGGGGACTCGACATAGAGGGGCTCATCCTTGGGGGGATCGACATGGAGGGACTCGGGGTGGTAGGTTGGGGCTTGTGGGTGGGGAGGGACTCAACACGGTGGGGATTTTTTTGGAGCAGCTTAGCCTTGGTCTGGGGGGGGAATCCTTGATGGACTCGTCTTAGAGGGGCTTGTCCTAGAGGGCCTTAGGGCGCGACCTAGAGGGGCTTGGAGTGGTGGGACTCATATTCTTGGTGGAGGAGCTTATAGTGGTGGTGCATGACCTAGAGGGGTTCAAAGGTTGGGACTTAGAGGGGTTTAGAGTCATGGGGAGAGACTTGGAGGGGGTTGAGGATCAGGAACTGGAGGGGTTTGGAGTAGTGGGGCTCATCCTATAGGGCCTGAAGAGGCTCAACTGGCATAATGGGAATTAGGGTGGTGGGAAAAGATCCAGAGGCACTCAAACCAGATCAGGTCTTAGACACTACTCTTGCTCTCTGTAAGCGTGTGTCTCTCTCATGCAAGACGAGGGATCTCAGCCTAGATCATCAATGGTGAAGAGACAAGATGGTAAGAATTTCCTGCATGTGGCAATCTAAGATATCAAGAGGATATATGTCTTCATATTGTAGCTGTAGGTGCCGCAAGCTATTGAAATATCTCAGCATGAGAGTCACCTTGTGAGCATAGATTGTAAGAAAATATGCATCCTTGAAAAACTCCATGAGAAAGTCCTCTACAACCTATTAAAGAGATAGAATTGTAGATATGCTCAATCTCATATCAATGCCCCATTCCTCACACATTTCACGAACCAACCTTTGGATCTACATGCATGGCATTGTAGGTTATGTGTGATTTTCTATCTTGTGTAGCTCTCCAAGCACTGTTGCCTGGTGAGCTTGGTATCTTATGCACCTTGAGTGAGATGGAGGAATTAGGCTTGAACTAAAGTCCAAAGAGAGTCAATACCAAGAAATAGAGGCTAGTGACTTACACTTACAAACTACACACTAGGAGAAGTTGACTCTCAAGGACGATAACACAAGATGAGGGCCACCACCAAGTGAGGGAGGCCTCCCCTCGCAATGGATAGCCATGCACTACTTAGTGGTGACCCTTGAAGAAAATAATACCAGATGAGGGTTACCATTGAGCAATGGAGTCTTTCCCTGGTAGTGGATAGCCATGCACTATTTGGTAGTGACCCTTGAGGACACTTACAGGGGATGAGGGCCACCAATATGCCATAGAGGCTTTCACATAACTTTGTAGCAACCTTGGAGACATGGAACACATGCCACCACCTCGGGGGCTTCACTATATATATTTCTGTATATAACATGTGTTCGTTGCCTATTTATAAATATCCTAATCTGTGAATTTTTCTTGAATATAACACAACCCTTTTCTATTCAATATGTAAGTAATCCCTTTATATGACACCCTTCTGTATGTTAAAAATGTATAAAAATGGTGTTTTAAAAACCCCTTATTTTGAACTCACATTATATATGCATACATTCATGAGTGACACCCCCCCCCCCCCCCCCCCCTCGAGGCCACCACCAAGCAAGGGAGGCTTCCATTAGAAATGGTTGGCCATGCACTGCTTGGTGGGGACTATCCAAGTTAATAACAAGGGATGAGGGCCACTAGCGAGCGAGGATGGTAGCCATGGAAAATGGGTTGCCACTGATCACTTGGTGGTGACCTTGAAAGGCGTGGGAAACTTATAACGAGTGTTTTTGCATTAATAGGTGAATTTTTTAACTTTGTTTTGGATGCATGTGGGAACATGTGCTTATTCCTAGGGATTCAACAAAAAGCTACTAACAATAAAGTTTATAGGCAAAGATTAGTCACATATATTTGGGCCATTGATACCCACTCTCAGTTGATTGATTTGGACAATTGATCCTTATGGGAGATAGTGTTGTGGCCCACCACCACCACCAAGAGAAAGTGATGTAGAAATTAGAATCCTAAAAGGGGGTACCCTTGTCATTATGGGCATCTTTTAAAGAGGGACCATTGTGTGTATATGTGTGAATAGTTTATGGTTTAGGATGCATCTTACACTCATGCTTTTTGAGCCTCCTTCGATCACACATGATCTTTTCTAACTGGTGCATTTGCTCTCATCTGGCTCTTGCTTTAGGCCTACTCAATTTCCCTTTCCCCCTCGACATGGTAGATCAAGGAACCAAGCCATCTAGTGATGGACACTAACTCTTTATGCAAGGTGCCATCTGACAATGTAGCAGGTGTGAGCTACTTCTAACTTGGTGCTATTTCTAATTTTGTGCGCGCCAAATGAGAGGTGCCTAAATGAATTTTTAGGGTTAGGGGACCCTCATGCACCACCACAAAAGGGAGCTTCTATCTAGGCCAAAGAGTTCCCGTATTGCTTGGATTTGATGTAATGAGAGGCGTCTCCATAAATTTATGGTCTATTTCTTGTACTAGTTCCAATTCTATGCACACCAAGTGGGAGACCCATGCACTAATGCCACATAGGTCACTTGTTTTTTATCTAGGGATGTTGAACACTACATAGGTTGACCTGAAGTGCACATGAGTGCAGTATGGGACACCAACAAGGAAGGGAGACTTCTCCCTAGGCTTGAGAACACCCACATTGCTTGATTTTGACCATCATGTGCACTGAATATAGTATGAGTCACCACAAAGAAATAGGGGCGGGCTCAAGGGCCCTATATTTCTTTATATTGACCCCCACGTGCTCTTAAATCGGCACAGGACATTGCCAAGTAAGGGAGGCTTCTGCCTAGGCTAAAGAGCTCTCACATCACTTGTCTTTGACATTGTGTCCACTTGAATGCAGTATGGATCACCACCAAGCAAGGGAGGCTTCTCCCTAGTCCATGGGCCCCCGTATCACTTGATGTTGACCCTTGCATGCACTGAACAACATATGGGTCACCATGGAGTGAGAGAGGTCCCTTACTGTGTGGTGGGAAAAAGGGGATGCTTGGTATTGACTCTCATGTGCACTTGAATGCATTGTGGGTCACCACCAAGCAAAGGATGCCTAATTTAAAGTAGTTTGTTTGGCTTGGAGGGCTATGATCTGTCATTTCCATTAAGTATGCATGCAGGAACTACAAACCTCACAAGCATTAGAAGAAATATAAATGTGGCCCTGTATCAAGACCTCAGTTGTCAAATTAGGACCCTGAGCTTGCAGGTTGATCCTCGTGGGGACGGCCAGTACCTTCCGTTATGGGGTGGACTCTGGGAAACCTAGACGATAGACCCTGTGCATTCTCATGAGTGTTGGGCAAAGCCAAATATTGTTTACTTTCAAATTTTTTGTTGGGCATAGGGAACATCAAGATTGATCTGGTGTTTGAGGATGAGACCTTGAATGAAAAGCTATATATGTTCCTCTATAATGCTAGCACTTACTCGTCTGCTCGCGAGTTGTTATGCATGTTCAACTCACCATTTTCTATTGAGAAAGTATTGGGCTCCTTTGGAAATGTGTTGATGGCTTAACAAATGGAGGAATTTCGAAGAATCATGTCATCTAGCATGGTGGACATTGATGGAGGAATATCACCCAAATGGCTTTGTGACCAACAAAGTAGCTAAGAGAAAGTTAGCTAGGGTGCTGGACAAATTACCTATCAATGTACATAGGAGGATAGAGGACTGGGAATGACTTGCAAGGGACTTCACAAGCATTGCATGGTAGCGATAGGAGACAACTTGCTATTACTAAAAGAGAGGCTGATGGGACAGAGGTGATCATAGCCTTTGCTGCAGAGGAGGAGGTGACAAAGGCTTCTCAATAAAGGCAACGTTTTGATAGAGCCCAAGTCACTATCATGTTGACCTAGAGGATGTGGTAGCACTGGATTTATATGTATACCTCTCTTTTTCCTACCTATGTTTATGATGTTGGATGGCCAAGATTATGTGTTGTTGGCCGACATCATGAGTTCACTAGATATCCATGAGTGTTACGATCTCAGTGCCTTGACCCATTTTGGTGAGGCTGACTCAATGGGGGGACGACGTAGATTTGCATCTCCTAGCTAACACTGCAATCGAAGATGCAAAATGGACATTAAGTGAGGAGATCCTTGAAAGGCTTGAAGCAAAGCCCAAGGCTTATGAGTAGCTGTAATGGCCTACTGAAGAGGAAAGATGGGCAATAATGCAAAGGTTCAGCATAGTGAACATGGGATGGCATGATATGTCAATGCCACAAGAATCCAGACATGCCACAATCCCTTTGTGGACATCACAATTGCTTGAAAGCGATGAAACTCAATGGGTAATTAGTATGTATGCTCTTCTTATTCTTGTTCTACAATGGTTCATGGCTTCTTTTCTAAGAATGTTTATTTACAAGCAGGTGCTAGTTGATAGCTATATGGCTTCCTTATGTGAGAAGGGGGCTCAAGGACATTGTTGTTGGGGTAAAGGCGCCTCCGCCGTGCCGCCCCGTGTATTACTACATTGACAGTACCCGCCACTGCACACTGCAGGTGGCGGGCGCCCGTCACGTCACTTTATTCTTTACATTCATTTTAGTGACTAGTAAATAAAGGAAGGCCCGGTCACATATTGTGACTGTTGGAGTTCCCATTTCTTGTCTCTCTCTTTCTTGCTCTTGCTCTCCCACCATAGCTCGCGTGCAAGCTTCGATCCTTCTCACCTTTCAACTGGTATCAAAGCTTGGCTTCCTCTTGCTCGAGCTCGACTCGGTGCTTCTCTACCTTCACATCGACTCCCTTCATGCATTGGGTCTCCATCCCGGCAGCCATAGCCGATCTCCCGAGCTTCCGACACTCCCCGGCTTCCCAAGCTCCCTCCCGGCATTGTTGGGCTTCTTCAGGCCCTTGCCCTTGAGGTATTGCATCAGAGTTTGAAGGGTTTTACTTCAGTTCTCAGTTTTAAACAGGTGGAAGAAGAGGGGCAGCCATCATTTGAAGCTTCAAAGCTCCATATCTCCCTTGCCCTTTGCTTTGGGCATTCATGGCTTTGTTGTATGCCCTCTTTGGGGCCTCTTTGAGCCTCCCATCCACACCAGCATTGCCACATGGAGCAGCCACTTCCCAGGACAGCCTGTGCTGAATTTGCGCCAAATTTCTACCTGCCTACTCATCAAGTTTTCAGCCTATATGCATAGGCTCCTAAATGAGCACTTAAACAATGGTTTCTAGAAGGCATTTGAGCTACTTTGAAAGCCTCTTTAGGCCTTGTGCTTGGCATTGAAGCTTTGGGGCTAACATTCTCTGATTTGGGACTATCATTTACTGTTATACAGTGCTGGAAACAGGGCAGCCACACTTGGCATTGGCATTTGATGCTTATACTCTACTCCGGTTACCTTGTTTGATGCCCGTATGTGGCCTACTTGATGCCTAGTGCCTTGGGAATGTATGCACATAATTATGCCATGATTGTGGCCTGAAATATTGGCTGATTTGGGACTATCATTTACTGTTATACAGTGCTGGAAACAGGGCAGCCACACTTGGCATTGGCATTTGATGCTTATACTCTACTCCGGTTACCTTGTTTGATGCCCGTATGCGGCCTACATGAGCTATAATAACAGTGGGTTGAAGGTACTTTGGATGCTTTGTGACTTACCTATTGGTACCGGATGTATGCTTTGGGATTTGCCATCATGTATCTGACATTTGGGGACGACTTTGAGCTCATGTTTGAATCTATGGAATCTATTTGAGCTACGCATAAGCTCCGTCTTGGTTGGTATTCACTGGCATTTGGACCGACTTGGCATGCTCTTGGACCGCTTATGCCTCATGTCTATGCTTGACAGTTAGGCTTCATACATTACATGCTTTGGTTCGTGATACATGCCGCTTGGTTCGTCTATGCTTTACCGACATTGGGAGCTTTGCCTTGGATGTATTTGAGCATTTCCGACTCAGTTTGATCATTTACTTGGTTGCTTCCATCAGTTGCTTCATGTATGTCATGCTCTTGGGATGCGTATGACGCATTGACTTGGTCACTTGTCACTGGTACTTTGTCTTGGGTTGCTTGAGCCCTTGAGCTCGTTTGTATGCCTTTTGTGCCAGTGGGAGCATCTTGCATGCTTACTTGACCTTGAGCAGGGATTACATGCTATTGGAGCAGTTACATGTATTGGAGCAGTCTATGTCATTGAGCAGTTACAGATGTATTGAGACTTTGGGATTATACTCCGACAATTGGATGTTGCATTGAGTATATGTCTTGTTTCACAAGATGCTTATGAGCTGAGTCTCAGTTTTGGATCCGTTTTCCTTTGAGCAGACACCTATTTGTCTCAGGTTTTGGCAGTTGCAGGTACATTTTGCCTGGATTGTCTGGGGGTGTGCCTCTTACTGACAGATGCTATTTGACATCTCTTGGTGTTATGCTCATGTATTTTCACTGTCATTTGGCTTTGCTTTGTCCTCTTTATGCCGGCTTTGGACCTAGCATTTTTTAGTTGACATTAGATCCAGTTTTGGGACAGTTTGCTCTCATCATTGCAATTCTGAAATTTATTACATCAAGCATTTATTGGTGGACTGAGCAGTATTTTTTATGCTGAAATATCTTGATTTGGTGTACCGCACCTAGTACTAAGTGGGAAGCATCTTTTGGCACACTTTTCTCGTCATTTGGAGCTCATTTCAACAGATTTTGAGCATTTTCTACAATAAAATAGCCAACAGTTTTACATTGTCTGTGCATTTCCAGCCTGCATTATGGCGTCCTCTTCGACTGATAATGCCATATTTAATATCACAAAGTTGGATGGTACCAACTACTCTTATTGGAAGAGTCAAATTTGGCAGGTCTTGGTGCAGAAATCTCAGATTAAGCCACTTCGGTTGAGCGGGGAGTAGCCTGATACTATGGACAATGACGATTGGCTTGAACTTGATGAGCTATGCAAGTCCACGATTGTATTTTCTCTCACTGAACAGGTACATTATAATGTATTTGAGGAAGCACAGAGTGCATGGGATCTATGGAATAAGATCAAGAATCTTTATGATAAGAAAAGTCCAGCGAGTCAGATGTACTAGTTGAAGCAGCTTATGGATCTGCGCGCATGAAGGATAATGCGACTATGTCTGCTCACTTGAGCCAGTTCCATGCTATACTGAAGAACCTGACTTCGCAGGATATCACCTTTGGAGAGGAAGTAACTCCTCTTTTCTTGCTTGGGATTCTGAATGAGTCATGGGATGTATTCTGCACTGCCCTATGTGCCTCTAGTGCTACTCTGAAACTGAACGATGTTGAGAGTGCTCTTCTGCAGGAAGAGGTTAATCGTCTTCTGCAAGAAGAGGTTAATCACAAAAACTTGGATGCCTCTCGTGTTTCACGTGCTTTGACAGTTAGAGGCAGGAATGACAGGAATGATCGTGGTCATGGCCGTGGCCGTGACTCGCAGAAGGGTCGGTCTAAATCTCGTGGAAAGTTGCGTGGGCGCAATGCTAATGTCACTTGTCATCATTGTGGAAAAAAGGGCCATATCAGACCACAGTGTCTTGAGTTGCGCAATGAGAAGTGCAAGGATAAGGGGAAAGAGAAAGTGCAGGAGAAGTCCTCTGATCGCAGCATAGTACCCGCAAAATCCAGCGTCAAGATTGAAGAAATTAATGTCACGCAGACCGAGGATTCCGATGGTAGTGATGAGTTCATACTTGCAGCTAGTTCTTCTGATGCCTCACACTTGACTGAGACACCTAGTATGTATGCACAGTGCTGGTTATTGGATTCAGGTGCGTCCTTCCATGTGACGCCTTACCGTGAGTGGTTTCACTCTTACTGTACTGTATCTGGATCAGTCAGACTTGGAGATGATAGGTCTCTTGATATTGTGGGCTGTGGAGATATTCACTTGCAGTTTTCCACTGGCAGTTCCTTTTTGCTCAGGGATGTACGTCATGTACCTATGCTTACGCGTAGTCTTATGTCTATAGAACAGTTGGATGATGCAGGGTTTCATGTCTGTTTTGGGGATTCTGCCTGGAAGATTACCAGAGGCAGACTTGTGCTTGCTAGAGGCGCCAAGGCTGGCAGTCTCTATCCTCTTGTTGTATCTGGGTCTTCTGTAGACCATGTTTTGGCAGTGGGCTCTATCCTACATGTATCACTTTGGCATGCCCATTTGGGGCATATTTCTTTGAAGGAAATGAAAATGTTATCTGGTTTGCAGTATCTTCCGCCTTTGGACTATGCACGCTTTGACTCGTGTGATCATTGTCTTTATGGTAAGTAGAATAGGTCTACGCATATAGTAAATTTATGTTAATAAATTAATGGCTCACTCTTATTTAAGTGTTGATGATGATCTAGCATGGCCATGAGATCATTTAGAGACCAATATTCCTAGTGCATCACTTAATGGGGTGATCAGAGCATTGTGCCAAGGATATCTAGTACAGGTAGTACAAGTTATGAAGGGGGAAGGAAGTGTCTGCCAAGTGTAAGAGTGCACACAAGAATTGAGGAGTTACACATAAATGAAGATGGATTGAGTTCTAAGAAGAGGAAGTGCATTAGCATTGTTTATATGTATTTATGTGTGGATCCAGGGATACGTGGAAACATTTACTTGTGTGTAATAAGCATTGCATTCATTTGGGGTCATCCTCTCCTTACAAGTCAAGGTTTAAGGTATTTTCTTTCATTAAGAAAAACAAGAGAGGTAATTCTCTCACTAAGAAAGACAAGATGTGATCCTTTAGAAATGAGGAGAGAAGTGATTTTCCCTTTCTAAGGTCTAAAATGACACAAGCTTTTGTGTGGAAGTGAATCTTAAGGTTGAGGCCCAAGGCAATCTAATGAATTCTCCTTATCTATGGCTCAAGGTGGTTGCATGGACCATAAGTTAAGAATAGAGTTTAAAAATCTTATTTTCTTAAAATAGACATGGTGAATCCATTTTTAAAATATCTTGCAATAGAAAGCCGATCCAAAAAATGGCCCGCATGGGTTATCGGAACGAAAAAATCTACATCATTTTTCCATCCAAGCAATGCATAGAGAGATATTTCGAAATTGGTGCTGCAGAGTAGGTCCTAGAACAGCCACATCTTGCATGAAGATCAACCTTTTCAATCTTGGGACTCAAGTCTCTCTCCAAGAAGAGAAGCTCTTAAAGCCTATAAAAGAGGAGACTCTCCTTGGGTGTGGGAGAGGTAAAGGAAGCATCACTTTGTGCGCATGCAAGAGAAGGAGAGAAGGCGGTTTGAATCTCACAAAGTGATATGGGAGCTCTGCTAAAATCAAGTTCCAAGAGGAGATCCCTACACATATTGTGTAGGAGAGAAGGTGCAGGTGCTGTGGAAGCTCTATTAAAATCAAGCTCCATGAGAAAATCCCTACACATATTATGTAGGAGAGAAGGAGAGACTCAAGAAGGATCAAAAGGTGCCAAATTCCAAGTTGTGCAAGTGTTAGCTAGTTGTATATCGTGCAAGGAACTGTGATCTTGTTCCCAAGGTCTACAAGTAAGAATTGGTTTATGTATAACAGAGGAGCTTTCTCCTTGTCAATAATAAAACTCCACAAGGGGGGGGGACTAGCCCATCTTCTAGTCCCTAGTGTGTTGTCAATCTCTCTCTACCTCTCTCTCTCTCTCTCTCTCTCTCTCTCTCTCTCTCTCTCTCTCTCTCTCTCTCTCTCTCTCTCTCTCTCTACATATTTCTTTTCTCATTTGTTCTCCCTCTGCGCCAGCATAACATTCACCATATATCTTTTAAGTATATAAGAAAGTTGAGCGTGTATCTCAGACCTTATAACAATGGTATCAGAGCAGGTCTCTTTGCTTTTCTCAAAGTAAAGGTGATGTTGAGATATCGAGCTCCACTCGTGATATGCCAGGGTGACCATTGTGCATTTATGTCACTGACGTGTTAGCTGTAGATGCGGTTGGTACACCGCCCATGAATAATAGCTAGATAACAACTATCCTTATCTACTCTAGTTCGTGGCTCAGTTAGTATGCCACCTTAGTTAGTTGAGTTTGGTTTGAGACCCATATATAGGGTTCTTCTATTTCTATGTACTAGAGTTCTTTTTTGGCTTACACAACTAAGAAGAGGAAAACTGTTTTCAGCCTCCACCTTTGTGTGTATTCCCCCATTGTGCAAGCGAGAAAGCTACAAGTGAGACTCCTTCCTTCTCTCCCACAATCTTGACATGGTATCAGAGCCTTGTTCGTGGTAAGGAGCTCAAGAAAGCAAAACAAGTTCGCGGTGTTCTGGTAAGAGGACCAGTGTTGCTTTCATTTTTCTGTTTTGGGAGCAAGTCTCTACAGGTAGCATAGTCGGAAAGTGCAAGAGTGCATTGTCTCAGATTGAGATGCCCTTCGCGGTGTAGCAAGAGGGTAGTGTATGCTGCGGGAAAGGGCATTAGCCCTTGGTTGCTCTGTTTTTTTGATTTGAGACCATTTCGAGGCCTGTTTTGGAGACGGAAGTTTTTTGCACGCACTTAGGAAAAGGCCCTGTTTTATGCTGTGCGACCACTGTTCTATAGGTCGGTGAAAAGTTACCATAGAAATTGCATCGTATGCATGTGCACAGAGGCATTGGGAGTTACAGAATCATCCTTGTTGCCTGTTGATGCAAAATCGTCACTAGGAAGTGACTGTGTGGTCAAATACCACTTTCGTCAGTTTTGCAGATTTGCCCTTGTGAGGCTGAAGCTGTGTTTTTTACAATGACAGAATTTTTTTGCAATGTTCTGTAATGGCGTCTGATTCTCTTTCACAGATTGTCACTGAAAAGCTTGACAAGAACAACTTCCAAGCATGGAAGTTTAGAATGACGAATTTCCTTATGGGAAAAGGATATTGGGAATTTGTTGCAGGAAATGAAGAAGAACCAGTTCTTCCTAATGTTCCCAATCAACAGCAAATGCAAGCATTTAAAGGATGGCATGAGAGAGCCAGAAAAGTTATGTACTGGCTGTCTATCAGTATTTCAAATGCTGGAAGAGGTAGAGGCAGAGGTAGAGGAGGTCGATCTGGAGGCCATGGTAGAAATCAGAATATGCAGCAAACTCAAGAAAACCAGTCCTATGGAGGAGGACGTGGTAACTCTAGAGGCAAGGGGAGCCAAAGAGGTCGTGGTGGATGGCAAAGAGGCCAAAATGCAAACAGCAATGTTGAATGCTACTATTGTGATAGTTGAATATTGTTGAGTTGGATATGTTGGAGATTCTCATGCTCATATCACTTGGGTCCATGCATATCTACAGTGTGATAACCACATTTGAGGAGGATATGGTCAAAGGGGTGATAGAGTTCCTCATAAGCAATCACGTTCCTAGGGTTTAGGTTGCACTAGGCATTCTAAACGCTAGTGAGATCAAGAATATATAGAATATAATAAACACCTCTTATTTGAGTGGTTTATTATTATAATAATGAGGACTTTTGTGTTTACAAGCCTCACTTGTGGATATATTAACTACTAATATGAATTTTCTTTTTTTGGAAGAACTATGTCAAGGTGTTGGTATTTAAACACCCTCTTTAACACTAATTTGTTATTGGTTATCTCTTAGTTTCTAATTTTGCTTGTATCCAATGATATGATTGTTGATATTTGGTATCCACAATACTTCCAAGAAACTCCAAATTTAAATGCAAATACTCCAAGGTATCTAGAATACTCCCTAAAAACTCCAAAATGATTTGCAAAGACTCCAAAATGAGGACTCACAAATATGCTACATACAATCACGTGTAACTGATCATGAAAAAATGAAACCCCATTATTGAGTGTTGAAATGACCTATTTTTTGGCTGATTTTTGTTGTTTTTGAGAGCTGAATGGTTGATTTTATGAGATGATTGATTAGTTTGGAAGTGGTTTGAGAGTGTTTTGGATAGGTTGGAATGGTTTTATTAAGCTCATGATGTTTATTAGTAGAGATGTGAAGTTCTGATGATGTTCTGATATGTTCTGTTTGATCCTGATAGCTTCTGTTGAGCTTCTGTTTTGTTCTGTTTTCTCTCTGTAAGGAAGGATGGAGTATTGATTGATAGGGTTTGAGATTGTTTGAAAGCTTATTGAATGATTTTTTATGGTTTGGAATGGTTTTGGTATGAGTTATGTGGTTCTAATGCTTTCTGTTGACCTTCTGTAACTCTCTGTTGAGCTTCTGATGAGCTTCTGTATGCCTCTGTATGTGTTCTGTTGGATGAGAGTGTAGCTTGGGAAAGTTTTCTAGCCTTGGAAAGAGGTGAATACAAGTAAAAAAGAGCTAAAAGAAGTCAAAGAAGTAGCTGCTGAAAACTCAAGTAAAGACTGGAGTGAAGTGACAGTGGTGAGCTATGAAAAGACACTGTAGTGGCTCTGGTGCCTCTTCATATCAGACATACCTCTTGGGAGGTGCATCCATGACCTAAGAAGGATTATTGAGGGTGATTATTGAGTGATTGTAGTGAGTATATGATGTACTATTGATGGAGAGAGAGAGAGAGAGAGTCAGAGATAGTCAATTCTATCAAAACAATGTGATTATAAATGAGAGATTGAGAGAGAAGACTATGAAGATATTGAAGATGAATAATATGTGATTGATTTCCATTAAAAGATGGTGTATTCCTTTTCTTTCTTTGTTATATTGATGGATTTTGTGAAGATGTTGAAGAATGTGGTTGATTCCATCAAATCCATGGGAGATCTACATGATGCTGCATGAAGATTTGTTGTGCCTAGTGTTCTTTTTTTCATTGTGATCATATAAACCCTAATAAAAAAACTTGTTGATGTTACAAGATAGATTTTCTTGCAAGAGAATTCCCTTTTCCTTGGTGTTCCTCTTAGGGCTCTATGTTTTTGGTGCGCAGCCGGGGAAACTTGCCATCAACAAGCACCAGAAGAGGCTGAAAATGAGGGAAATGGCATTGCCAAGAAGAGGAGAATTCAATGGATGTTTGTAAAGTTCATTCTTCCACTGAAGAGTTGGAATTTCTCATAATCAAAGCCACTTTCCACAAGAAGTTCATCCCACAATGGCGGAAACACATCACCATCATAATGCATGCTCTATGTGGTGGACAGTTTCCTCTTCATGTTGAAGCAGCAGAAACTTGCATCTTGGTGGCAAACTGTTTGGGAACAAACTGAAGAGCAGAGACAGAGAGAATGACCATCTATGGAAGATTTGGCATTCATTGAGAAGTTTCCAGACATCATCAAGTGGGAGATTGTGAAGAAGCTTCAGGAGTCTTGGTCTGTAGAGGTTCACGAAGACAAGAAGGAAAAGAGTTGGAATTTGTTCATGGATGCTCAACAGCAAGATACGTGGGATGCTTGGTGTTCTGATAATCTTGTGTTTGTTCAATTAGCAACTCACTGGAAGTTGGTAGACAGAGTGTTCTTTACAACGTACACTGTTGAAACCATCAGAAGCTGGCATTACTAAGATGATGGCACCACCACAATGCTTAGACGTATGCATTTTGACACCTTCAGAACCAAATACCTCCCTCTGTGTAGTGGCATGAAAGCAGAATTCAGAGACGTTGAAAAGGAAGAAGTAGAAGAAATGTTGGCAAGAGAGTCCTCCAGAGACTGAAGCATTCTGTTATCCCTCTGTGGAGCACTAACAACATAGTGGAACCAACCCCCTGATGAATGATGCAATAAAGAGGCAAGCATTAGAACGAGTCCAAAGGTACATGAGAAGAGAGAAAGCAAAAATCAGAGCCGAGAACGAGCTCGCAGGAGAAGCCGCCTTTGACACTCTTGCGGAACTCTTTACAGAAGTCCCAATGGCACATCAAGCCCTTCCTCCTCCTACTGGAGGTCCACTTTCAAGCCAGATCCGTCCTGGAAATATTGATGACAAGCCAGCGAATGTAGTCCCATTGCCAGTTTTTAAGGGAGAGTACAATGAAGACCCTGATCTTCATGTAGCAGAGTTTATGGTAGCATGTGTGGCTAACAATGCCAAAACCCCTGAGCATTGGTTAGCAATATTCCCCGCCACTTTCAAGGGTGCGGCGTTTTAGTGGTATGAGAGATAAGCAGCAGGAACTTTTGGCACATGGGACGACCTGAAGTTGGCCTTCCTCACTAAATTCAGACGTGAAGGTTTTGAAGAGCGGATGCAAGAGGAATTTATGAATTTAAGCCAGTCCTTTGGAGAAAGAGTAGAAGCTTATGTCTCACGAATGGAATCCATCCTGAAGAGATGGACTAACCATAATCTAGATGATGGCATTCAAAAGGGAGTGTTTCTCAGAGGATTACAACCAGAAGTCCGTAAGTTTGTGGAGCTGCAAAGACCAGCCACACTGCAAGCTGCAACCAAAGGTGCAAGACTGTACGATGAAGTGGAAGCTAGATTGGTGATGAATCCAGGAAGAGGAGTCCTACCTCCTCTGATGTCAGGAATGATGTACCCACCAAATGCAGTCCCAGGGACAGTCCCAAGGACAGTCCCTTACCCCTACCAAACAGATGCCCCCAGTATCACAGTACAGTACACCAAATTCACAGTGGCCACAATCAATGCCTCAAATGATGGTTCAACCACAACAACAATGGTCCCAACCAATTTCCCCAATGCCAAATCAGCAGCAACAGTGGAACCCTACCAACTGGAGCCAACAGCCAACAGTTCAAACAGGAGCTCTGAAACAGAATTAGAACAGAGACCCCTCTGCACCAGCCCAACCTGTTTATGCAATGATTACAGAGACTCCTCAAAACCCTACTGCCAGTACCTCAAGAGGAGAAATCTTGAAGGATTATTTATCCAACTCAGTTGCAAATATCAAAAAGGAGTTGATGGATGTGATTACAGAGTAGTTGCAGACGCTGAAAGTGAATACCGCTAGCATATCCAACGTTGCAGGAGCAGAAAGAGATGTGATGCGGTCAAATACTTGGTGTGGTAAGTGTCATCAAGCAGGCCATTTAGCCACTGAATGTACACAAAAACCAACCATTCCTGGAGCTTTTTGTTCCTACTATTTGTGGAAGAACCATACAGCGGATATTTGCTCTTTGAAGGAGATGCATGATAGGAGAAGGAAGGAAGAAGATGCAAGATTCAACTTGTTGGAATACAAAATGGCAACACAGGATATTAGACCCAAGCCTAGAGAGTTTGGTCCTAATTTCGGTCCAAGGAGGTTTCCCTCTCAAAGTTATAGAGGAAGACAGTCTGACAGTGGTCAGAGATCAGAAGTGGAGTGTTACAGATGCAGAGAAAAGGGAAACATTTCACCAAATTGTCCAAATCCCAGAAGGTCAGTGGATTACAAGCCCTTATGCAGTCGATGCAAAGGAGAAGGCCACACTGCAAAAGACTGTCCAAGCCCAGTCCCAGTGAAAAATAGTGCTACTGATAGTCCGGCCAAGGCCCAAGAGCCTACCTCCAATTTAGTGGAATTGGAAGTTGTTGCTATCATGCGTGAAAAGAAGAAGGAACCACCTATCCAAAAAGAAAATAATCCTCCTGTCAGAACAGTGAAGTTCAATCTTCCACCAGAAGAACAGGAGAGAACAGAGCCTGACAGTGCTATACAGAGCACTACAGTGCCACAGAGGGTTACAGAGACAATTCCAGAGACAGGACTAGAGGTCCAGGAGATAGAAGAGGAGAAAGTGCCACAAGTGGCAGAAGAAGGCCCCATGATGCCCCCGTTTGGAAGAAAAAAGGAAAATGAAAATGGGTGTTGCCCCATTCCCTAACCAGTTAGAGAAGCCAGTGGATCCTATTAAGAAATACGATCTGGTCAGAGATCTAGATACCTTTAAACCAAACCTCACATTCCGACAATTATTGATGTTGTCTCCCAGTTGCCGAAAAAGGTTCAAAATTATACTGACAAGAATACGTGGCTTAAGGATTGCTCCCTCAACAGCAACAAAGTCCAACAAAGCTCCAGAGCCTGTATAAGAAGTGGACGTGGCTAACGCCTTCCTAGATCTGGTTACCCTAGAGATTGGCGTGTGGATAGAAGGTTGCTTTATTGCAAATGCACTGATTGATGGTGGCTCATTAGTGAACATTATGACGGATGTGACAATGAAGGATCTAGGCCTACAAGGTGTGCAACCAACCCAATGGCTCATCAGACTTGCGGATCATAGCAGAATCAAGCCTTTGGGCATTCTCCCATATGTGAAGACTACAGTGGCTGGAAAAGATTATTGGCTAACCTATCTGGTGGTGAGGCCAAACTCTTATGGTACATCCTACCCCATATTACTGGGCAGACCATGGCTTTTTGAAGCCAGAGCAAGGACGGATTGGTTCAAAGGAACCTCGACCTTGGGTAGAGGACCCAATAAAGTGGTGCTGAAGCTATATGGTGCTTAAAAAGGACATGGATCCACCTCCTTGGAATTATCTTTTGACTCCCCCAATGAGACTACAGATGGAATATCAGCAGACAAAGATGCTGTCAAACAGATCCTTCCCAAGAAAATAGTGGCACGTTCCTTAACAGTGGATACTGTAAGCCAACTCCCAAAAGATACAAAGCCATTATCAATGGGTGAATACTTCCTGCCTGAACCAGGAACGATTTTCAAAATCACTTCTGACAGTGAGATAAAAGCATGGATATACTGCTCTCCCTGTTACATGGCCATAGCAGAGCCAGAGACAGAGGTAGAAGATGAAACAGCGAACCTGATCTTCTTTTACAGAGCTCCTATAGAGACAGAGACAGAGACCGAAGAGGATGGAGATGATATGGAAGAAGAAGGTTATGAAAGCGAGATGGAAGAGTCTATCCCACCCAAAGAAGATATATATGAAGAAGAAGTTCCAGAAGCATCAGAAGCAGACGAGCTCATGCTGTGGGACAGAATGGCGATAGTACCATTTGGTCTGGTAAATGGATTTTCTCATATGCAAAATCTTTATAAGAAATGGTTAAAGAAAACCAAGCCGTCTTTTAGCAGTGGCTCATGCCACCCTCACCCACCTTTGCCAAGAAAAGATAATGATGATGCACCGTGCCAACAAGCACCAGTTTCACGATTCCAACAGGCATTAGAGGGTCCCTGTTATGTGATGTTCCTGGACGCGTCATCTGAAGATGAGTCTTCAAGCCAAGAGGTAACTAATTGTGAAACCAAACCCGAAACAGCTCTAATCCCATTTCAACATCTCAAGGAGCAACCTAAGTCTCCACCAAAAGAAGAAGTTGGGTTTAGTGGGACATCAAAAGAGGATACCACCCCCTTGAAGGAGTCGGATCTGTACCCAGAAGCAGTCCGTGGGACCTTCATCCATGAAGTAGAAGGTGAAAGGCAGTTGACTTTTGTGGATGCAGATGGACTGAACGCCACTTGAAGATGGGTAGCAGCCTACCGAAAGAGGAGTTGTCAACTTTGTACAACTTGTTGAAAGAGAATTTGGACGTGTTTGTGTGGTCCTACAAAGACCTAAAGGGGATTGATCCCACAATATGTCAGCATCATATTGATTTGGAGCCTGATGCCAAGCCAGTACGGCAACGACAGAGGCGAATGAACCTGAATTATTCCACATTGGTGAAAGCAGAGCTGCTGAAGCTTCTGGAAGCTGAGTTCATCTATCCAGTGGAAAATAGTGAATGGGTCTCGCCCATCGTGGTTGTACCCAAGAAGAATGGTAAGCTTCGAATATGTGTTGACTTCCGAAAGCTCAATTCGAAGACGAAGAAGGATCACTTCCCTATCCCTTTTATAGACCAACTGTTGGACACACTGGCAGGCCATGAGCTGTATTCCCTCTTGGATGGATTCAGCGGATATAACCAAGTCCAAATCACAGAAGAGGACCAATCTAAAACAACCTTCACCACGGAATGGGGGATGTATGCTTATCGAGTGATGCCGTTTGGGCTCTGTAATGCCCCTGCTACTTTCCAGCGAGTCATGATGGCCACATTCCAAAATCATCTGCACAACTTTATTGAGGTATATTTGGATGACTTCTGTGTCTATAGTTTGGTCCGTGAACACTGGGGACATTTGGAACAATGCTTTGACCGATGCCGGGAGTATGGGATTTCCCTCAACCCCGACAAATGAATCTTTGGGGTCTCTTCTAGAGTTTTATTGGGCCACATTGTCTCTGCACAAGGGATATCAACAGACCCTGCAAAGATCGAGAAGATTGCAGCTCTGACAGCACCCACCAACCTCAAACAGTTGAGGGGATTCCTAGGCCATGTGGGTTACTACAGAAGGTTCATAGCCCATTTTGCAACAAAGGCAACCTCCTTGCACAAGCTTCTGAGGAAAGATGCAGAGTTTATTTGGACGGAAGAATGTGACAAAGCCTTCAACACTCTGAAGCAGTGTCTAATTGAGGCACCCATTCTGCAGCCTCCTGATTAGACGAAGGAGTTTCATGTACACACTGATGCATCAGTTGAAGGGTTAGGTGCTATCCTATGCCAGAAGGGCTCCTTGAAATTAGATCAACCCATCTATTACGCAAGCTGAAAAGTCACTGATAGAGAGCGGAACTATAGAGTGACAGAGCTGGAGTGCTTGGCAATGGTGTTTGCCCTAGAGAAGTTTCGCCACTACCTCCTATCTACCCACTTTAAATTTTATGTGGATCACGAGGCCATGTCCTTCCTGATGAACAAAGCAGGCGTGAAAGGACGAATGATGAGATGGCTCCTTCTATTCCAGGAGTTCGACTTTGAGGTAATTACCAAACCTGGTCGCTCCCATGTTCTGGCTGATCATCTGTCGCGTATCCCACAAACTGCAGACGAGGAGCAGGATGATCCAGACCTCCTTGATGCTTCCCTATTTCTGGTCGATACTATAACTCCCTAGTATGCAGACATTGCCAATCTGCTGGCAACCCAACAGTACCCTCCTGGTATTTCTAGTCAGGAAAGGAAGAAGCTTATGTTAGAATCAGCCCCCTACACCCTGTTAGGCGGTGCACTGTATAAGAAAGGCAAAGATGAAGTGCTCAGAAGATGTGTTGCAAGAGATGAGATTGGGATTGTTTTGAAGGCTTGCCATGATGAGCCGTGTGGAGGCCACTTTGCAGGAGAAGCCACAGCCAGGAAGGCTCTGCTAGTAGGATACTAGTGGCCGACCATCCACAAGGATGCTTATGATTACTATAAAAGATGTGATGCTTGTCAGCGAGAATGGGGAAACCCACGAAGACCAGTGCCAAGCCACTGCAACCTATCCTTCCTTTGAAACCGTTTGAGAAGTGGGGCATCGACTTCGTAGGCCCAATCGATCCTCCCACCAGAAGGAAGCAGAATAGATACATCCTAGTATGTACGGATTATGTCACAAAGTGGTGTGAAGCTAAAGCCCTAAAGCGGGACGATGGTAACAGCGTGGCCCTGTTCATGTACGAGAATATCATCACCCATTTTGGTAGTCCCTTAGAGCTGGTAAGTGATAGAGGCACTCATTTCATTAATAAAGTCATGGAAGAGTTGACAGAGCTGTATAAGATCCGCTATCGCAAGTCCACTCCTTATTACCCCAGAGCCAACGGCCAAGTCGAGTCGCCGTAAGGCTTACCATGACAGCTTCATCAAGCACAAGGAGTTCAAGGAAGGTGATTTGGTCCTAGCCTATGATTCACGATTTGGCAAGTTTCCTGGCAAGCTTCAACAGCGGTGGATGTGCCCATATAAGGTACTTGCTGTCAACCCTAATGGCTCTATCCAAGTGCAGACCATTGATGCCTCTGATGATCCCTTCCTGATCAATGGATATCGCCTGAAGAAGTACTTCCCTCCTTGGGGATCTTGACAAACACGGTCACCTGATCCTTTCCCCCATTGGCGTGGCACTGTAACTCTTATGATTCTACTTCTGATAGCCGTTCTTGAGCCACTCCTGATGAGGTGGACGCAACCCTCTGTCCTCTCAGCCCCACCTTCCAACCCTGATCTCTTATCCTCTATTTTCCACCAGCGGCAGTGGCGAGGTTGGTTCTGACATATGGTCTTTCTACCATTCCTTTCCTAATTTTTTTTTTTTTAAACATATCGGTCATGGGAGAAAAGGACTTAGGTCCATGTCATGTCGACCTATTCTTCAAGAAAAGGTGGAAACACCCTCGGGAGTAGGAGAAAAGAAGAAAAAAAAAGAAGAAAAGAAAAAAATCTGTTATGAGAGAAAAGGAAGAAATTCCCTGTCATAGCAGGCCTCGCTCTAAGAAAAGGTGGCAAACACCCTTGGGCGGGAAGCTGGCTGTGGAAAAGGTGGTAACACCCCGCAGTTCAGGATAACTGACTCACCAGCAAAAAATTGTCGAGAAGCAATTTGAAGCCACCTCCCTTGGTGCGCTGTCTCTGCAACTTCATCAGTCGGTCTGCCCCCTTTCGCAGACGATCTTTTCTACAACCAATTGAAGTACCAGATCTGATGGCTACCTCCCTGGGTATGCCTCTTCAACACAACTGACGATGCGATCTTCATCAACAAACACTCGAGTGACGCGAGCTTTCATCCTAATCGGATGGGGATGAGAGTATGGGCTGCCCTCTGTATTTATCAGAGAGTGAGACAGAGGGTGGGGCGAGTGACCAGTCTTTCCCTTCAAATCAAATGAGAGGTGAGCAGTGTGAATGAAGTGTTGCACGCACGGGACGGGCCTCTCAATGCACAAAGCACGATCTATTTCTGTGCACTGCACCACAAGGCTCCCTGGCCTTCCTTCTTGCACCGTATGCCGACACAGGGCGGGATGCACAATTGCACCATCAAATGCGCACAAGGCATACAACCTCTGCACAAGTGACCGTGAGGATTACATCAATGGGTTTCAGGACATGATTGCCCTCTGTATCTTTCAACAGAGTGTGAGACAGAGGGTGGGCTGAGTGTGACTGATGTTTCCTTAATCACTCATTGAGAGGCTAGATTTGAGGGACGTTACGACACTTGGAGTCAAGTATGTTCATGTTTCCCTATGCACCCACGGGGTGGGTCTCTACCGTCATCACAGGACACGTCACCCTGTTCTGTACACTGCACTGTAAGGCTCCCTTGCCTTCCTGCTTGCACCTATGCCAGACGGGATGAATGCACTAATGCACCATCAACTGTGCACCCTGGCATACTCCCTCTGCACCATTCTCTTGTCGATTCCTAAAGCGGGTGTGAGATATGGGTTTTAATCATTATTCCTCGAGTGATATTAGTCATGGGGTGAGTGATTGCTCTTTCATTCCATATGAGTGATTGTGAGTTGAGTGTAATATCCCTCGCCATCGACGAATTTCCTACGATTCCTTCAACTAGCTACCTCCCTGGGTGCTATCGTGTGGTCCCTGCCACGAAGAACATGTGCTTTGAAGATGCCTTGGTACCTCCTGCAGCCGACAACGACACAGGACGTGCCATCGACAATCAACCTTGATTCTTGACAACATGGGCCAAGTTTTTCTAACCCTACACCTTCTGTTTCTCAGTGACGATCATGTTTTAAGTGTGGGGATGTTTGTGGTTGGTCTGTTGAGTAGTCCTAGGTCCCTGTTGCTCGGTTCACCCTGTCCGTTAAGGTCTTAAGTGTGGGGACACGTCCCTGCGCGTCTACATTGCATACCCCTCTGCATATGCCTCAACCTGCTAATGCATGTATGCCATGACTTGCTTTTACCCTGTTGAGGTCCCTTCCCCACCCACCCGTTCATTTTTCACCCACCCTCGGGGCTGTTCCCTTGTAGTTTTCCTTCATTCCCTGATTTTGTTATCCTGCCAGGTACACGTACCCTATGTTCACCGACATCCACATCCAACCTTATAGCCCTGTTCATCCCTTTGAACTGACTATTTTTTCTTTTTAGCCACCCCTGTTTTGGTGCACGGTTCTCGAGTTATTAATTTTTAAAGCATTTTGCACACATTAGCCGATTTTTCATGTGAACGCGTTTTGCTTGCTTCGGAACCATGATCTGACGTCATAACCCTAACCACCACTTTCTCCTTGACATTTTTCCTTTTTACTCCGTGTCATTTTGATGCACGAATTGTCCAATATTAATTTTTGCGGTTTCTCGAGACTTTCTCGTGCATCTTTTTGACATTTTTCCATGTGAACCTCCCCTGTTTGCATCGGAATTCCAATTTGATTCGATAGCCGTGTCCACCGTGCCGTTCCCCACCTTTTTCCTTTTTCCTCCACCCTCTTTCGACTTTTGGATTTTTAATTATTAATTTTTAAATGTGTTTTCGGATGTATTTTTGGTGTTTTTCGCATGTGAACCCCTCCTACTTCAGCCGAAACTGCGTTTTAACATGACAACCCTATGCCACCCCTTCCTGCGGACATTTTTTTCTTTTTACTGCATGTCATTCCGGCCAGCGGTTCATCCAATATTAATTTTCGATCCCCTTTTCGGGTCTGTTTTTTGGGTTTTTCCCATGTGAACGTGTCTTATCTCAGTCAGAACCATGTTTTGATGTGATAGGCTTGTTGGGCACATCTTTCTGCTCATTTTTCCTTCTTCCTGCACCTCGTTCCGATGCACGGATCTTTCAATATTAATTTTTGTTTGCATTTTTGCACCCATTTTTCGTGTTTTTTGCATGTGAACGCCCTTTATCCCCCGACACCCCCGCTGCACGTTTCCTCTGTCTTCCCCTGCCGTCATGCCCAATTTTTGTTTTTACAGCATTTCGTTTCTGCCCGGATTGTGAGATATTAATTTTTCTTTATTTTTACGTGTTTTCGCGCGACTCGTCCCGCGCGTGAACGCGCTCATTTTTTATTTCACGCATTTCCACATGCCCCGGTCTCATCCACGTGCCCCGTACTGACATCGCGGCACTATTTCGATCCTGTCACGGTAAAATTTTTTACCCCGCCCCGTGCACGCGCGCGGGACGGGGGCATGCCTTTCTGTTCTTTCCTTTCTTTATTTACTTTTTTTTTTTTTACAACCAAAACCAACCCCATTTATTAACACCCCCCCCCCCAACAACCCCCGGGGCACCCTCCCCAATCCCATCTACCCCCCCCCCCCCCCAACCCCCCGAGCACCCTCCCCAATCCCATCTACCCCCCCACCCCCCATGGGCACCCATCTACGCCCCCCCGCCCCACCCCCCGGGCACCCTCCCCTATCCCACCACCCCCACCTTTCTCTCTCCCCGACCCCTTCCCCCCAACCACCTCCATCTGTCTCTCACCCCTACGTGTCCATCTCCCTCCTCTTCTCCATCTCCACCTCCCTCTCCCTTCGTTCTCCCTCCCTATCCTCTTCCCTCCTCCTCCTCCTCTTCTCTCCCGCCATGCCTCCTGCCGCCCTTGCCCCGTCTGGTGCGCCTGTGGCAGCCGTCCCCGCCCGTCCTGGCCGTTGTAGCAGTCGCCGCCCCTGCCCTGGTTGCAGACGCTGCCCCCGCCCATGTCTGCTGACGGACGCCCGCTGTACGCCCTGCCACCCGCTGGGCTTCGTCTCGCCGCGACGCCCGTTGTACGCCCTGCCTGCACCCCCCTTCCAGCCCCCCAGTCCCATCACCCACTCCCACCCCCCTCCAAGCCCCCCTTCTCCCCCCCCCAAGGCACAACCCCACCATCCCCCCTCTCAAGCCCTTAATCCCACCCCACCACCCCCACACACACCTTTCCCCCACAAGCCCCTGTTCCCCCCACAGTCCCACCAACCCACACCCCACCCCTCAGAGGCCCCCATTCCCCCCACAAGCCCCGTACCCCAACCTCCAAGTCGACACCGGAAGACACCCGCAGCAACCAGCAGAACCCAACCATAACCCGCCGACACACGCAGAACCTTGCAGCACCTTTTCTCAGCCCCCTGACACACGAACGGGTGTGTGTGCGCGTGTGGCTGTTCGTGTGTGGGTTCGTGTGCGGGAGTCCGTTAGCAGCTGTTCACGCGCGGGGACGCGCGTTAGCTGGTCCATGCGGTGGTGTGCACCAGCTAGCTGTTCACACGCAGCTGACACGCAGTCCATTCTTGGGTATATTCTTGGATTTTTAATTTTCAAAACCCGAAAATCCTAAAAATACATTGAAAAATTAAACAAAAATCATTAAAAATCACTTAAAATTCAAAAAAATACATTCCCAAATTTTCTGCAGTAAATTGCAATATTTTTCTAAACTGAAAATTTGAGAAAAAAAATCCAGAAACATTTTAAAATTAAAAATTCTTTTAAAAATACACACAAAATGAGAAAAAAATCATTAAAATTGGTAAAAATTCCAATTTAATTGCGAAAAAATTCCTGAAAATTTTATTAACTTTTTTGCTTATTTTTGGAATATTTTATAAGCTAAAAATGATGTGCCATTTTCTTTCATTATTATTTTATGGTAAAAATACTTCATTAAATGCCTAAATTCATGAAAAATCCTCTTTAATTCCAAACACAAACTGAAAAATCTAAAAAAAATCCAGATACCTTGGTTCTTTTTGGATTGCTGACCTACATTTTGGGATTGAGAAGTGCGCATTCATTGCATACACATACACCCACTTCCAGGTATTTTATCTTTTTTATTTTTTATTTTTTTCGCTACCCCAAAATTCACGCTTAATTTTTAACATGAATCCTAAACACCACCATGGCACGCGCGCTCGCGCCAAACACACCTTTTTCTAATTAAAATCAACGAGCCGTTCACTTAGCACGTGCTAAGTGCGCTTCAGAGGCACTTTAATATTTTTAATTAAAATGAACCAGCCGTCACAAGAGCACGTGCTGGCAAAAAAGCGCTCCACATCACCTTAATTTTTAATAAATGAATTTGCATTTAGAGACCCAGTCTGGGTATCGAAGTCCGGGATTCGGATTAATGCACCGCTCCAACCTAATAATTTGTAATTAAAATTTTAAGAAGGAACCGCCGTTTTCTTGTTAAGGTTTATCACTTAATAAAAATGTCACCCATTTCTTAATAATTCATAAAATGAACCTTTCATTAAATTAATTCCCCCTCACTGCACTTATTTTCCCTTTTTAATGAACTCGTTTCGTGGGATGGGTACGCAAAGTCTTCAGAGTTGTCTCCATGGTCAAACCTGATTATCAAAGTTGTAATCATGATATGTGTGGGTTGTTGTTATGTTTTGGTTCAGTTTCTTTGTTACGGTTAAGGGTACGGTGTGTAGTTTTTTTTCTTTATTGCTTGATACGGGGATTTGGGTGTTTGCATGTTGCATAGCATGAAGCTTTCGGTCGCATATGTGTAGAGGTCATGTCGAATTTTTTCTAGGCTGTGGTTTGCTTGGGGATAGTTGGTCGAGTCACATTTTACCACCTTGGTTGATATCTTATCCTTGGTTTTTGTATGTTGCTTTGCAGGCATTCTCTTTGTTTGTCTGTGTTTGTGGTGTGTGTATGTAACCATTTGAATGGCGCCCTCTCGTACTCCTCCCCCGATCCAGTATGTTCCTTTGGCTGTACATGATTATTCTTTGTTACTGGATTCGGACGTTGTTGCTAAAGCGGGCTTGTCCAAGTTCGTGAGCCTTTCTTTCCCACTGGTTCCAGATGATCCTACCATTTGTGACGAGTTTTTAACCTCTTACAGTAAGAGGTCTGGTCCAGTCCGTGGCACTACTGTTCTTCTGACCCCAAAGAGTCTAGGCAAGGCTCTTGGTCTGCCATATCGTGGGGAGTCTGTCCCTGCTACCAAACAGTTGTTCACCAATGACGATATTTTGAAGCTGTTGCAGAAGCAGACTCAAGATGTTCTTGATCCGAAGAAGGTCATTACCACGTCAGGAGTGGGTGTCTCCATGATTTCCAATCCCCTATGGAAACAGCTATGCCAATTCCTTCAGGACAGGTTCATGCTTGCAAAATCCCCATCTCATTATCTTTCCAAGGAGTTGTTTACAGCTTCACGAATGATTTTGAAAGGCATAAGTATTGATTGGAGTACCTACCTTCTCTCCAAGATGGATCACCACTTTATCCGAGCTACTCGAGGAAATGTGACTAATGTTACATTTGGGTCTTTCCTCTATGTCTTCTTGCTACATGCTGCCCCTGCAAAGGAAGTTCCTTTACCTCCAATTGATCCTCGAGAATTTCCTCCTCCGCCTCATAATGAAGATGATGATGTGATAATTGAGGATGATGGTTCTCCTCCTCCCCTGGTCATTCAGAGAAAACGCCTCAAGAGGGTGGCTGAGTCAATGCCTATTCCTCCAGTTCCAGTGACAATTCCTGCCCAGTCTTGCAGCAGCTTGCATGCATTCCTTCAGACGCCAAATCTTTTCAGAGCCCATAGAGATAGGATGCTAGAACTTACTATTCCTTCTGTTCACCGCCTGGTAACAGGAGATGCTATTCCGTTCCTGTGCAAGGATATCCAGAGTTCTATTGAACTTTCGATGATTGCCTGTATCCAGCAATTATATTCTTCATTTTATGATGAAGTTCAGCAGTCTAAGGAGGAATTGAATAAGACCACTATTGAGTTAGCCTCTACTCAGGAGAAATTCTCTGACCTTTGTACGCAAATGGAGCAACAAACTAAGCTCGTGGATACTCAGAAAGCTGAAATCTCTAAGTTGAAAGCTGAGTTGGCAGAAGCTAGATCTCAAGTGGTTGTTGTAACAGAGGAGAGGGATAAGTTACAGAAGGAGAGTCAAGAGATGAAGGAGGTGATAGCTGCCCAAGCAGAGAAGTTTAAATCCGCCACAGCTATCTTAGACCAGAGCAATGCTCAAATCCAGCAACTCAAAGATCAGTTGGCTCAGTCTTGGTCCAATACACAGAGTCCTGTGCAACCAGTTTCTCTTTTATCCCCTGCAGACTTGGCAGCTCTTCAGAGACAGGCTACCTTAGGTCCCTTATTTCAGGCCAAGGTGGAAAGATTGCAATCTCGCATGGATTTGTTATGGTCTTCTTTTGAGTAGTATCAAGAATATGTTCCATCAGATCATTCCTTTTTTGTCCATTATCAACAACAGAAGTTGGCCTTCTATATAAAACTTTCCACGATGGATTTACCTATTCCAGAGGATGGATGGAGTGGGGCTTGGTCATCTGATTTGCTAATAGAAGTCGTGAGGATGGTTTTTGAAGACTCTGTCACTCCAGATACGATGCTTCTGTCCTATATGTATTTAAGGGGTGATTTACTGATTCCAGATGATGAAGATCTGGCTTGGTATGTTGGAGATGTGGTATTGCAAGCTTCTTTGTATGTCCGACATTTGGAGTTGAGGAGGATTGATGAGATGTTCCAGGGATATTCTTCAAAGGTGGCTGAGTGTCCTGAGTTTTCATGGCACACTATGGTTGATGCTGTCATTTTGAATCACCGTCAGGTCAAAGCTTCAGCTCATGCCCAGAACACTAACTAACTGAGGGTGGATCTTTTAGCCTATCTCTCCAATCAACCCCCATTTGATACTTCTTTCTTTGAAGCCTATCATCGTAGATTAGCTTTAGGTCCATCCTTACCATGCCTAACTCATTATCAACAAATGGCTCATAGGTATGATGCTTATATTTCCCTTTTTCAATCTAACCCAAAGGTCATTTTACCCCTTCTTTTCCAACCTCAAGGATCTCCTCAAATTCCAATCTTTACTCATTGTTCTTTTATTGAAGATCGAGTTTTTCTACCTCCTGATCCTTGTCCTTCCCCATCCCCTGACATTCTATCAACTTTTCCTGCTTATCTTTTAACGCCTTTCTTAACAGAATCTCCTCAATTTTCAGCAAATCCATCCCTAATCCATTCTTCATTTTATGATTTTGCCTATCCATTGCTTCATCCTCTTTCACTAGTCCCTCTTCCATCTCCTAACACTTCTATTCCTAATCCTCCTCAGTTGGTTAGTGGGTATCAAGGTTTTGATCAGAAGATTCTTCGAAGAAGAAGCTGGAGTTCAAATGATTCCCTTACTGGACCTCAAATCAATTGGCCATTGATCCCAGGAGAATGGATAAGTGCTAGTCAGGCTTATCAGAATTATCTGCATTTTGCTCAGCAATATTCTCAGTCTGCAGATCCTTTTGTACGCTTAACTGCTCATTTTACTTGGTACCTGGCGTATATGCATAGGCATTCTCATAATGATTCCAAGCCTATTCCAAAGTTGTGCATGAATGTCAATGTGAGCATTGATTCCCAGCAACTGGATGTATTGTACTTTCATGCCCTCTATTTGCCTAGCAGATACCTTGTCTTGTTGGAAAGGATGTGCTGCCTTCAATTTTTTTAGAATCCTCCCAAGACATTTGTAGATGAATCCTTGTCCATGGATCGTTTTTGAAATCACCAAGCTTTTAAAAGGGATCATCTTCATTGATACCTTTGCCATGTATTGTGGATGATTTTTAATGATACATCTCTCTTTTTGGAGGAGTCATTCAGATGGTTGTGTTGTGTGTAGTGTTTGTGTTGTGGGTTAATTTATGTGATAAGATCGTGGTGGTTGTCTATTCGATTTGCTTTCATGCGAGCTACATTTTTGGAGAATTGCGGTGATGGTGTTGCTGGTTGAATAGTTGAAGATGCTGATGCAGAAGAAGAAACCTCTTATATCCTTTACAAGTTTGTTGTGATTTCCAGTTCGATAAGAAGTGTTAATGTATAAAGGGTTTTCCTTTTGTTGTATTCTTTCTATCAGATACAGGTTATAAGTTGGGGTGGTGGTTGGATGAATTGTTTTTGAAGATTTATTGAAGATCAAAGTTGAGCTTTTGAATGAACTTGTATTCCCTTTTTCCTGGGTCGGGAGGACACTTCCTTATTAAGTGTGGGGATATGTTGAGTGTTGAAATGACCTATTTTTTGGCTGATTTTTGTTGTTTTTGAGAGCTGAATGGTTGATTTTATGAGATGATTGATTAGTTTGGAAGTGGTTTGAGAGTGTTTTGGATAGGTTGGAATGGTTTTATTAAGCTCATGATGTTTATTAGTAGAGATGTGAAGTTCTGATGATGTTGTGATATGTTCTGTTTGGTCCTGATAGCTTCTGTTGAGCTTCTGTTTTGTTCTGTTTCCTCTCTGTAAGGAAGGATGGAGTATTGATTGATAGGGTTTGAGATTTTTTGAAAGCTTATTGAGTGATTTTTGATGGTTTGGAATGGTTTTGGTATGAGATATGTGGTTCTGATGCTTTCTGTAACTCTCTGTTGAGCTTCTGATGAGCTTCTGTAGACCTTCTGTATGCCTCTGTATGTGTTCTATTGGATGAGAGTGTAGCTTGGAAAATTTTTCTAGCCTTGGAAAGAGGTGAATACAAGTACAAAAGAGCTAAAAGAAGTCAAAGAAGTAGCTGCTGAAGACTCAAGTAAAGACTGGAGTGAAGTGACAGTGGTGAGCTATGAAAAGACACTGTAGTGGCTCTGGTGCCTCTTCATATCAGACATACCTCTTGGGAGGTGCATCCACGACCTAAGAAGGATTATTGAGGGTGATTATTGAGTGATTGTAGTGAGGATATGATGTACTATTGATGGAGAGAGAGAGAGAGAGTCAGAGATAGTCAATTCTATCAAAACAGTGTGATTGTATATGAGAGATTGAGAGAGAAGACTATGAAGATATTGAAGATGAATAATATGTGATTGATTTCCATTCAAAGATGGTGTATTCCTTTGCTTTCTTTGTTCTATTGATGGATTTTGTGAAGATGTTGAAGAATGTGGTTGATTCTATCAAATCCGTGGGAGATCTACATGATGCTGCATGAAGATTTGTTGTGCGCCTGGTGTTCTTTTTTTCATTGTGATCATATAAACCCTAATAAAAAAACTTATTGATGTTACAAGATAGATTTTCTTACAAGAGAATTCCCTTTTCCTTGGTGTTCCTCTTGGGGCTCCACCCATACATCTTATATACCTAATCATGTAGCCGGTATTTTTCCTATTTTCATCGGGTACTTACATTTCCCCTTCTTTACATTCTATCCCCACCTAAAATGTTTTTGTTCTCAAAAACCAAAATCAAGACTTATTATAAGGCTAAAAGTGTGGGATTAATAGAGTATTACTCTGTTTTCCCATGATCAAATGGATAACTTGTGTGGTAAGCATCATCAGCATAAGGGTCATCCATATAAGCATGGGGCTCTACACTACCATTGGGGTCAAAAGGATATTTGTGATCCCATACATCCAATGTATCATAGAAGTGATTTTTTCATCCTCAAGCACTAGTTGTGGCACAAGATCCTCAAGGACTCACATGGTAGCATGCACTTGCACTTCCATAAACTCATCAGGAACCATTGTTCTATGAAGAGTTGGAGCAGATGAGGCTGTAATCACTATTGCAGTCTCACTGATTCAACCCCTAGGTGTTTCATGTCCATGATCCCTACATACTTGGTTACTACCAGATATTCAAAGTTAAGAGCCTTAGACTTGAGGGTCTCCTTCTCATGAAGCTATAGTGAGATGCGCCCATCATGACATTGTTCGTAAAAAGCATCATGTTGCTTAGAAGGATGCTCATGCTACTCATAGCGATGATTAAGTGGCTAATGATATTGATCACTCCATTACTAATAATGATGCTACTTCCCAAGTACATACTCACATACAGTTGCATGATGCTATTCATAGTAATGATTACGTGGGTGATGATGTTGATCACTCCATTGTTGATAGTGATGCTGCTTTCCGAGTACATACTCACATATAGTTGAATGATGCTGTCCATGTACATAAATTTTCCCAGATGGTTGTCCATGCCCGTGACCATAATGCAACTCATAAGAATATGCATAGTCATTAGATGTATGTTGTGGCTCATAATATGCACAATCATCATATGCATACTGACCATAAGTAGGCACATGTTGCTACCTTTGCTCATCGAACCCATACCAATGATCATGAAATCATAATTTCCAAGAGAATGACCATGTTGTTGCTCATAATCACACTTATCATTCCTTTTAAGTACAACCAATTGAGCAACTTGAGTTGTAAGGGTTACACGTTTGTCATTGGTTACCTTGGCTTGAGTGGTGCTGACTGAGATGGTTGAGATCAATTGATCCATGTTCAACATTACTTTATTGTAACTCCCAATTAGTTGATTGTGCCTTTCAGCCTTGATAGCTTCTTGTTGCCATATAGTAGCATTCAATGCACTCATTTGGGATGCCAAGAGTGAGAAAATGAACTAGAACTAGGAGCCATGACTAATTTTATCTAGGTGTTGCTCACCATTGCTACCCCTACTTCGTAATGTTCCAAGAAGTCTCAATTTTCACAACCATCTAGACAAACCTACAAGTCTAAATATCAAGCTATCCACACTTGCATTTTCAACCCTCATTTAGGTCAAACACTCATCATTAGTAACAATTATTGTAAGTCAAATTGTACCTTTGCTGCAACCAAGTCTAAAACATGTATCAGAGGAGAGATTTGCTACAGCATTTTACATCTAAAATACCACAAAGTATGGCACTTCCTACAGTTTTAACTTCTCAGTCACTTGATTCTCACAAAAGAGTGGTACCACAAGATGGCCAGGTGAACTTCATATGACTTCTGTGACTGCACAACTCCCTTCCAATCTATTTCATCACAACCCCATTGTAGCATATGTCACGTCAAAAATCTATCAATTAGTCAGACCAAATGTAACTTTTGCACATAGTCTTCTGATCTTGCTTAGTACTATGAAAATTCATGCCACATTTCCTCAACAATGCTATTGCTTTCTAAGTCCTAGATCTTCACAGACTTGGTTTAATATGTTGCCTATAATGGCCACCCATGGAGTGTGCATTAGCCTTAGATCACCTTATTCTCAGAGTCGTATCCACATTTACTACACACGGGGGATGCAAGCTAGTTGTTTTCATATATGGAAGGGATGCACAAGGACCAGGAAGCTATAGGTGCAAGTTCTATCTTTGCTCTAATCTTGGCACAAAGTTTACTGTAGAATACTACTGGTACCAAATCGTCCTTTACTGAGAAACTACAAGAAAATAGTTAGTAAACCTGGTAAACAATATGAAGGAAGCTACACAACTAGATCCAAGAACTTGTATGGAGTACTCTATGGGGATGTTGTTGGTATCTAGGGTGACGTTGCTGGTCTCTGAGAAGATGCAACCTTAGTGTCTCAAGCTCCAACTGGGAAAATGGCTATGGTAGCCTTCACACTATCTCAAATTTGAGGCTATCTTAGCTACCACAACTCAATGATTGCTTGGGTAGTACTAACTAATTACAGGAAGTACCCTAGGCCTGAGAAAAACATAACCAGCCAATTGAATGGTTCTGTCTAGTATCGGCCATTGCATCAACAGATACATTTACATCGCAACCCTATGTAATCCCAAGCTTAAGGTGGGAGCTTAATGCTTCACTTGGGGATTTAAAAGGGGCACATGTTATCAAATTGAGACTGCATCAAGCATTTACAAACCACTACTGACAAAAGCTAAATGGGGCTATAACATTTATTCCAAGAGGGTAGCTTTCCCACACTAGTAGTGATTGAAGCAAATATGGCATGCCTTCAAGATGGTGTGCAAATCAAAGCTCAAAAGCTACTAAAATCCATAAATAGTGTAATGAAGTCATCAACATAATGTCTATACATTAAATAAGCATTTTTTAGGCCACTTCATTACTATCCAGAATCCCTCTTTGTCTGTTACTTGGATCTTTGCAAGCTAGCAACAGTTAAGAGCCTTCAATATGCCTTAAATCAACCTTTCCAATGGCATAAAACCTTATGCAAAATCTTCCTCTTCACAGATAGATACTCTTGATGGTTTGACTAAGAAAAGAGCCGCCAATTCTTAGGGCTTTATATCCATCTCCAACATTGTTTTCAACTCCAACACTGTCTTCGACTTCACTTAGCTCAAGGGATTGTTCTCAGAGCAGGAAGAGTTTTACTCGAATCTTCACGGGTAATTACTATTTGGATTGAATAATGACTACATGACCATAGTTGTGCCATCCTCATTCTTAGCTGGGAATAGAACTCACAATTGCAAGGAGCTTATTCAAGCCTCATTTTATCTTTTAAGCTAGTGGGTGGCCTCCTTTGCTGGAGTAATATCTATGAAAGCAAGTAGCCTCATAGCAAGATCCAGCTTCCTGATTTAGAAGTCCACCAGCATCATTAATCACCTATAAATGGCATACACCCTATTGAAGAAAACCTATCATGAATTGATTAGCGAGTAATAGAAGCGAGAGGAGAAACCACTCTACACCATTAACTTCATCCAACTCAAGTGGCATTGCATACATGAACTTGAGCATTGCCAAGAACACATTAGATTCCACATCCTTGATGTTGACCTTTGTCAAATAGCCATGCATTCCATTGGTAAACATCTTTGCAAAAGGAGCTTATAGGGTTGGTTTGGGTGCACATATCCCACTTGAATAGGTTCCATCTATTTAGCAGGCACCAAGTTGTCTATCTTTGCAGGTAGTTGAACAAACCTGTAATTTGCATCACAGTTGTTGGGGTCCATGATAGAGTATCCCACTCCGACAAGAGCTGAGCTAGTAGATGTCTTAGAGATGGTGCAAGTGAGGATAGATGCATTAATGCATTCTAGAGTGGTGTAGAGGCATATTAGGGGCGAGTAGAAATGCATGCATAGTTTTTGTGGAAGTATATAGCAATCCAAACTCCTTCACCAGAGCCAAATATAGTTGGACCTGGTGCTTTACCCCTTAGCCCAAGGGTTGGCCATGGAGATCAAAGAGGTCATAGCCTTTTTGATTAGCTAATAGTAAATAAGATTGCATGTGTTGCTACTACGAGATTTTCTAGGATGCATTTCGAACAACTTCTGTAATTCCATTTGAACTATTGTCAGTTTAGAGACAAAAACACCTAACTGGAAATATTGGGTGGATCATTTCTATGTAAGTTGCCTATTTGATATCCATGTCTACACCTAAGCATGTTCCAAAAAATGTGTTGATGCCCCAACTCAAAACAATCCACCTCTCTATAAAATGTTGATCCTGAGGGTCCTTTTGAAGGACATTGATCTGTGATGACAAGTCTGTCCCCCTTAGCATAAAGATGGTTCTTTAACACACTGTCCATAGATCAATTTAAGAAGCCACCCTCACACTAAGATATTCTATTTTCCTTTCTTCCTTGCTTCTTCATCATGATCTAGTAGACCTTCTCTACCTTTCATGAGTCTACACACACTAGTTTTGGGCCTTCTGGTTGGCATTTCTCCTCTTTTCTTTAGCTTTACGTTCTCAACGGCACACGTAATAGTAGAGGCTCAATTTTTATTTTAATGTTTTGAGAATATTTTTAGTGCAACAATGCCATAGACTGAGAAAGCAAGGATTAGCATTATTGCAATGTGAGGGGGAAAAGGGAAGAAAAAAATTCATGAAAGATTGAGGGAGGAGGCAAGTAATTAGGGTTAGAGAGGAAACAAGGCATGGCCATCAAAGAAGGCCAAGCATGCCTCTTATAGTGGGTATGTATAAAGATGATGCATGGACACAGAGAGAGGGAGAGATTTCTTGCTATAGCATCCATGTAAGCTCTCAAGAATGAATAAGAAGAACCCTCTTTTGAAAAAGTAGCTACATTTAAAACGCTCTCCAAGTCTTGTGAGATTTCTTCAACCAAGAACCCCTAAAACTTTACCTCAAAGTTGTAAACAAGCTACTAAATTTGACCTAAGTACCTCCCACTTAACCATGGCTCCTGTGAGATCTCCAAGAAAGGTTGCTAGCACCTTGTGGTACCCCATTAAAGCTTCTTATAGCTCATATCTCTGCTATGCATGTCTAATTAGGATTTTTTTTGTAAAGTATAATTGGATATGAGGAAGAGAAGGAAGAACAGACAAAAGATCGAGGCTCCGATACCAACTATAATGAAGGAGGGATGAGAGGAGAGAGAGAATGAGTAGAGGAGAGAAGAAGAGAGGAAGAAGAGGGGAGAGAAAGACTAGAAGGAGAGAGTGAAAGACAAGAATAAGAAAGAGAATGCTATAAAGAGGAGAGAGAAGGGAGAGGAAGCCATGAAAGCTGAAGGAGAAGAAGATGAAGATGAAAAGGTAATTATATTAACTGATCATGCAAAAATGAAACCATGCACATCTTATATACCTGGCTTGACCTATTTTCCTTGGGTACTTATATTTCCCCTTCTTTACATTAACTTTAGTAGAAATTGGCATAAATGCACTATTTTTCACTATCATAACCTTTCTAGGTCATAGAGGTACTTCATTGCTAGGTACAAAATATGAAATACCATGTTTGGTTACATGTTATGTTACCCTCCAATATTTACTATTTTATTTGCAATAATAAATACTACAAAACAAATATAGGAGTTAGAAAAGTCTTGTAAACTCAAATCCAAATTTGACCAATGACACAATATTATAACATGTCACTTCAAGTTTTTAGGTGACGCACAATGTTCTTGAAGAAACTTGTTTAAGGACCTTGCCTATACTTATAATTGAGTTACCTACTTTTAGCAATCATTACTTTGGATTACTATCTATTAATTTCCTATGTATTGTGAGGCTAGGAAGTGAAGTAACCATATTATTGATTGCAAGTGTCTTATTTACATGCCAATGAAATAATAAAATAGTCATGAATTTTTTAAATCTCACTTGACTCCTACACTATCATTTTAACAAGTATATAATGTTATCTACAAGTTCAAACATTATGTAACCTTCATGTTTCCATTTTGATCCCTTAGTGACTTTCCAAAAAAATTTCACATAATTTCTATTTTACATACTCACAATGTACTTGTTTCCTTGTCCCAAAGACTTATGTGTATATATGTTTGAAACATTTCGAAGAGACCATAATGATCTTCCCATTTATTAACAAAAGCACTTCAAAATTGGTGTTCTACCATAGAGATAAAATAATTACTTTATATAAACTTTTCCACCATTTCCATGAAATTAATTTGAAGCAAAAAAACTTTACTATTTATCTTCGATTTATCCTTTAGCTAATGCAGATCATTTACAAAGACTTGAGAAATAGTGCCAATTGAATTGTTAAGCTAAGAGAAGAAGTTCAAATTGTTCAAAGAAGGTTTTCCGAGTTCAAATCTTGAGTAAAGTTAGGTCTGATACAACATAAAACCTTCCAAAAAGGACTTGTCGATTATTTAGGTTTTTGTATATGTTGTGAGGAATTTTCATTACTAGGAACACCACTAATAAGTTTGGTTATGTGCTACACAAAGGGGAAAAGCCATCTTAAAATAAAGCGAATAACTAACAAAGCTACTACAAGATATATGTGTGAGTAATGGGGAGTAAAGAGTTCTAACCTATAATTGAGTGGCTATATGTGCCTTACCCTTAGAGTGCAAAGATTGGGATGAAATCCAATCACAAATAATTCAAAAGTGGTCACACTTTAAAAATAAAAGTAAAGTGATTCTTGCCTACTAAATGCTCAAAGATCATAAAGTGGAAGTAATTCATGCCACCATCCGTGCAATCAAATCCGCTAAAGATTTTTCATTCAAATGATAACGAGTCATCAATATTTTGGGCATATTCATGTCTAGAGCCAAATGTGCTAAGATATTGCACCTCAACCTTTTTGACATCAATATTTTGGGCACATTCATGTCTAGAGCCAAATGTGCTAAGATATTGCACCTCAACCTTTTTGACGCATTCCTCAACTTGACAATAAACCCTAATTAAAATATCTTGAACATTTTGAACATGCTAGTAGATGAACAAAACATTTATTTACTAGATTATAGCATAATTTTGGATTAGAGAGTGATTTAGTTAAGAGTACAACAATCAAGAATCAAAATTTACTTAGATTCACATTGAGATTATGTTCTTTCAACTTCACATGTAATGCACATTTGATCTCAATGATCACATTTTCAATGCAATACATTTGAAAAGAACATTTGAAAAATACTAGCTTGAAAATGAAGGATGAAACATGTTTGAATCTAAATTTAGGGAACACATCAAAATGGTGAGGCAAGATGCGTATAAAATGCCTAATGGTCATTTGAAAAGAGAAAACAAGGTAGAAATGTATGAAGCTGCTTTATGACGCAAAAATCTCACCATCTCAAGGTAAATGTAGATATAAATACTTGAGGGTACTTGGTTTTCTAAGGAGTAAGCCATGTAACACTTTCAAAGAAAAAGAATTTTGGTGGTTGGGAGGTACACATTATGATTATTGGGTACAATAGCTTGCACTTTTAAGGACTTTAGCTATTATTGGGCAAGTTGCAAAATCTTTTTAAAGGCTATAGCATTTATGTTTAGATTTCATACCTTACAATGTCATGTCCATAGTATCTTACAATATAGGTGTTACTAGTATTTGTGTATAGAGAAAGAACAAGATATCTATACTCATATTTAGACTCATTCATTGTAATATTTCCACGCAATAAAAGTTAGTTGGCTAGTTAGAAAGTTAGTTAGTCAATTAATAAGTTAGTAAGATTACTAACTAAAGTAAAAACTAACTAATATTAATAATTAATGTTTTTTCTTTAATTAAAAATATATATTTAAAAAAACCAAGAGTCGTAAATCTGATATTTTCTCGGATTGACAATGACCGTAGCCACCCTTCACGGAAGTTACAATGTGAATGAGACTTATGATCCATATTAATCACTAGTATTAATGTGTATAGTTTGGATGGTCTAAAAATATTAGATTTTGGGCAAAACTTGCATATTCTAGATATTTTAGATATTATCCTAAAAAGATATGGAGATTTCTAGATCTGGATGTCATTTAAAAGAAAAGACAAGTGATGTTTTAGTTAGTTTTTAATATTTTATAAAAAGAAAAAATAAAGAGAGGGATTCGCGAAATCGTGTGTGCCGCGATTGCAAAGTCTACAGGCAGTAGACAACACTTTGAATAGGGAGAGAAAGAAGGAGTGATCTGAAAGCTTTCTAACCAACTGTCTTGAAGTTTTGCCCCCCTTTCGGAGCCAATAGAACCATTAGATTTATGATCTAAGCATCAGATCATTGATTTTTCCAAGATCCCCCTTCACAAAGAGCTCCTCTTCTCAGCCACAGCCCTCCTTCTCTAATTCACTATAAATATGAGGCATGGGAGGCACAAGGAAGCATAAGGAGACCCCAAGAGGCTAGAAGAGAGAGAGATAGAGGGATAACCCTCCAAGAGATTGCGAGAAGGAGCTTGAGAGAGAGAGAGAGAGAGAGAGAGAGAGAGAGAGAGAGAGAGAGGAGTTTTCCCAAGAGGCTGCGAAGGGGAAAGTTAGCTCAATTCTCCCCTATCTCGCTCTTCGACTAAGCCATCTTCTCTTATGCTCTCCTATCTTGAATCTATTCCGCCTTCTTTATCTCTTGAATCTACTTGCTGACGATGACCTCCAAGTGAAGAATGTCGCGTGTGGATAGCAATCCCACAACTAGCAATGAAGCTTCGAGCGAAGGCATCACTGTCAATCCAACTGCGGTACCGGTTGTAAGTAATGTATTTCCAAATTGGTATATGCTTGTTTTGATTCTCGTATGAGATACATTAGGCCCTATACTATGATGCACGAGTATAGGTCATCGAAAAGGATAAATTTCATCTCATATATTCAAAAGATGGAGTTTACAAAGTGCATGTATCAAGGAAAGTTAATTGCACTTAGTTGCGTATGGCTTATTTGTTGATAGAGCAATCGGTTAGGGGTTATGAATAGCATAATCGTAAAAAGAATGACATTAAGAATTGTGCATACAAGTATTAAGTGAATTTTGCATAGAATCGCTCTTTGATCCCAAGGGGGAGAGCGAATATGCGATGGAATTATTATCACGTCTATTTTTGCATTGTTTGGAAAGAATACAATTGGTTTTTTTTTGTTGATCGAACAACATTCTAAATGCTTTTACATTCAACTGGCTGTTGGTTTGTTGTTTGGATGATTATTCCAAGTGCTTATGATTTCTAGTGAATGCATGGCAAGGGTCTGTGATGACAAGTTGCCATGGGGATAAAGGAATGTTTTCCTAAAAGATGATATTAGGGCTGAATGCCTTGTTGTGCTTGATTCTTAAAGGATTTAATTAAGGAAGGATATATTGCACGGGTGGATCGCCTCCATGATCGCACCACGGATTAACATGAAGAGGGCATTGCTCGATTCATGGGCCGAAGATCGAGTGGTGAAAAGGCCAAACCACGGGAATGATGTTTCACTCCTAAACAGCTTGCGGGTCAGGTGGAGCTCTGAACACCCCTTGCTAGGTCTAGAATGGAGTTGAAGACCTCCATGGCCCCCAATGTTTGGGCATATTGGGAGATCCTATTCTAGATAAATGATAGAAATTATGGTCCCATGTGATTTGGACTAGTTACTTCTGCAAGGCAGAGGGATACTTCTATTGGACATAAGGGATACATAATTTCTCTTGTATGGGCAGGAGACAAAGATTAACTTGAAGATAAGTTTAGGAACTTGTTTGTCAATAGATGGCTTGCTCTATATGCATGTCTGTGCTATAAATTACGTGAATGAACCATGTTCCCTAAAAGGCTTAATTAAGGAAGCTGATTTTAAATGTCACACATAAATGTGATAGGACCTAATTAGATAACTAAAGAATGCCTATTGAGGGAAGCGGGTGGGCGGAACCCCCCGATGAGTCTGTCCTACAGTAGGGTGGTCCCAAAGAACTGGGAGGCTTCTCACAACGATTTACCGACGATCAACCCTTAGAAATTGTTAGGATAGAACCCCAATTCATGCTCTATGGGTAGAGAGGTCGAGCACCGCATCCCTCTCGTTTCCCATTCTCTTTTGAACCAAGTGCAGTATGGGTCAACTTCGGCTTGTGTATCTTTGCATAAAGTAGGATGTCCAAGACCTGACGCTAGAATGCTTTTAGAAGACCTTGGCCACTAGGATCCCAAATTTCAAGTTGATCCTAGTGTGTCTGGCTGCAAAAGTTCCGTTGTGAGGTGGATTCAGAAAACCCTAGGTGACAAATCCCGGAACATTCCATGGGAGTGCTGGGCAATGATGCTTAGATTAGTTTCTCGATGGACTGCTAAAATGTGCTTGGACAGTCGATAGGCGGGCACGTTACATTCATGGAGCCTATACGCACTTGGAATCAATCCAAGGCAATGCTCAATAGCCATATAATCTATACTAATTTATTATTTTGGTTGTATGTTCAAGAAAACTCGAACCTCTACACGGCTTCTCGAATCTATCCCCCTTCTCAAACCTCCCCTTTTTAGTTAGAACCCTCTCTCTCTCACATGTAATCTCTCCCTCTCCCTCTCTCTTCCATATGCCCTTTTTAATTAAACCTCTCTCTCTCTCTCTCTCTCTCTCTCTCTCTCTCTCTCTCTCTCTCTCTCTCTCTCTCTCTCAATTAAATGTTTTTAATTAAATTAAGTTTCTAATTTAAACTTTTCTCTCTTTTTAAAAAATTTCTCTCCTCTTTTAATTAAATGATTTTATTTTTTTTGAATTTTCCTTCCTATTTTAATTAATTGTTTGGCTCTCTCTCTTTCTATTTTATTTAAATGTTTTTAATTAAACTAAACTTTTAATTTAAACCTTTTTTAGTCTTTTTTCTCTCTTTTAATTAAACATTTTAAGAAAAAAATTAATTTATTTTTTTCAAAAAGAAGAAGAAGAAGAAGAGAGAGAGAGAGAGAGAGAGAGAGAGAGAGAGAGAGAGAGAGAGAGAGAGAGAGAGAGAGAGAGAGAGAGAGAGAGGGGGGGAGAAGAAGAAGAAGAAAGGAAAAAAAGAGAAGAGAGGGAGAGATAAGGAAAAGAGAGGAGAGACGGGGAGAAGAAAATGGGAGAGAGAGAGAGAGAGAGAGAGAGAGAGAGAGAGAGAGAGAGAGAGAGAGAGAGAGAGAGAGAGAGAGAGAGAGAGAGAGAGAGAGAGAGAGAGAGAGGAAGAAGAAGAAGAAGAATCCCTGAACCTTCAGAGGGCTTCCCAAACTTACCCCCTTCATGAACCTCCCCTATTTAATTAAAACCCTCTCTCTCACACATATAGTCTCATAACAGCCTTAACCCATCTATTCCACCCCTTCTTGGTAGTAGGTAAGCCAGTGATAAAGTCCATAGTAATATGAGTCCATTTACCCGTAGGAATAGGCAATGGCTGCAATAAACCCCCTGGCTTATGGGTGCTATCCTTCTTTTGCTGACAAGGCATACACTTCATAACGAAGTCCTTGACATCTTTCCACAGTCCTTTCCAATAAAAGCTCTTGCTGATCCTGTCATAAGTCTTGAAAACTCCCAAGTGTCCAGCTAAAGGCGAAGAATGCATCTCCTCCATAATTTTTCGCTTGAAAGAAGAAGTAGAGGGAATAACAATCTTGCCCTTCCACCAAATAAGACCATTTTTAAGCTAGTAGTGCGAGTTTTCTTCCATGAGACCTTGCTGTAATTTCTGAAAGATTTGGCTGAATTCCTCATCTAAGAGATATGCCTCTTGTAGCTCTTCAATCCAATCACTATGTAATTCCGTCATGGCTGATACTTTGCAGGCCCACATACGAGAGAGAGAATCAGCCACTATGTTATCTTTGCCCCTTGTATGAGTGATGTCAAAGTCATAATTTTGTAATGTTGCTACCCATCGTCGTTGCTTTGGAGTAAGATTTGACTGAGTAAGGAAATACTTGAGTACGCGATGATCACTATGCACTCTGAATCGGCTGTCATATAAGTAATGGTGCCATTTCTTAATTGCATGCAGAATAGCCAACATTTCCTGATCATAAACATTCATGGCCATCTCCTTATCAGTAAGCTTACGGCTTTCAAATGCAATTACTCCATGCTCCTGAAGCAAAATAGCCCCAATGCCACGGCCACTAGCATCACATTGTATAGTAAACTCTTTAGAGAAATCCGGGCATACAAGAATAGGAGCAGAGGTAAGTAATTCCTTTAACTGGTTGAAGCTGCTATCTGCAAGACAATCCCAAAAGAAAGCTTCTTTCTTCAACCTGTCAGTTAAAGGGGCTGCAATTGCCGCATAATGCTTTATAAATCTGCGATAGAATGAAGATAGACCCAGAAATCCTCTAAGAGAGGTAGTAGTAGTAGGCGTTGGCCAATCTTTTATGCATTGCACCTTCTTGGGATCAGCCTGTATTCCTTTTTCACTGACTATATGCCCCAAGTATTCCACTTCAGTCTGCATGAAAGAACACTTCTTCTCCTTAGCAAAAAGCCTATGATGTCTCAACACATCAAAAACCTTCCTCATATGCGACAAATGATCCTGAAAAGTCTTGCTGTAGATCAAAATGTCGTCGAAGAATACCAAAACAAACTGAAAGAGGAAAGGTTGTAGAATCTTATTCATCAGGCTTTGAAAGGTAGCTGGAGCGTTTGTAAGGCCGAATGGCATCACCAAGAAATGGTAAAGCCCACGATCAGTCCTAAAAGCAGTCTTGACCTCATCACCCTCTCTCATGCGAATCTGATGATACCCTGATCTCAAATCAATCTTCGTGAAGAATCGAGCCCCCTTAAGCTCATCAAGCAAATCATCTATCCTGGGTATAGGATACCTGTTCTTCACTGTTATCTTGTTAAGATCCCTGTAGTCAATGCACATTCTGAAAGATCCATCTTTCTTTTTGACTAACAGGACTGGGGATGCATACGGTGAAGAACTTGGTTCAATGAATCCCATTTCAAGAAGCTCTTTGATTTGCTTGGCTACTTCCTCTCGTTCACATTTTGATAGTCTGTAAGGTGGCTTATTGATCGTCTTTGAGTTGGGTTCCAAATCAATGGGGTGATCCACCGCTCTCTTAGGAGGCAATGAAGTAGGTACTTCAAATAGATCTCTGTACTCCTCAAGAAGAGCTGTCAAGGCTGGATGGTTTGCTGAATTATTGGGCTGATCCTGTGTTTCTTTGTTCAAATGCAATACAAATATCTGTGAACGCTTCTTGTACTCTTTCTTGAGTTGTTGAATGGTGATAAGCTGAAAATCAGATTTACTAGGGATCCCCTGTAAACGGATGAGCTGTCCATTGGAGAAAAACTCCATATATAACTGTGAGAAATCCATAGTAATCCTGCCTAAGGTCATCAACCAGTCACAACCAAGTACAATATCTATGGGCCCCATTTCCAAAGTGATCAGGTTTACTTTGACTTCAAAATTTTCAGCCATCTGCAAAGAAACCTGTGGACAAATCTGTGTGCTGATTTCCTCTTCACCATTAGCCACTTGTACTCTAATGGGCTGCTGTAAGTCGGTGGGAACACAATTCAACTTGTACAAAATGGATTTATTGACAAAACTACTGCCACTATCTATCAGGATGAACACTGGCTTTCCACATATGCTTCCCTTCATACGAAGTGTATTAGGGTTCTTAGATCCCGTCCAAGCATCCATAGAGATAGAACAATTAGTGGCAGCAGGCAACTCATTACAAAATCCACCAGGATCAAATGGGATATCACCGCCTGGATCAAAAGGAAAAGAGTCAGATGGATCATAGAAGTACTCCTGTCCACCATCATCCTCGAAATCTTCATTTTCAGCATTGATTGGGACTGCATTAACTTCATCTATGTCATTTTCAAGGTCCTCAAGAACTAGCATACTCTGAATTTTTGGCTTGGCATTTTTGTATACACACTTTGAAGCATGGTCAGGAGTATACTTTTCTCCACACTTGAAGCATAAGCCTTTGTCCTTTCTTTCCTTGTAAAGATCCATGGGAATATTTCTAGAATTTGTATTGGCTGAAGTTGACTTAGGCTTATTGTCACCTTGCTTAAATTCAACCTTTGGACTGTTTGCTGTCCTGAAATTACCTTGAAGCCTAGAAGCATTAAATGGGGGATAAGTTGGTATCCGTAAGCTCCCACTAGGCATATGGTTGCTGCCATAATTGTTACCAACTTGCCCTTGCTTTAAAACAGTCCTTGGCTGTCCATAACTTGGCTGAAATGAAGACTCTTTCCTATACTTCCTTCCAAAGCGCCAAGGACAAGTTACTTTGATATTGCTATAGGAAAGTAACTTGTTCTTTCTGGTTACTTTGATATTGCTATCTCTCTAACTAACCTAACCAGAAAGAACAAGTTGTATGGGATGAAAAGGCTGAACAAGATTTTCACTAAAGCAAGCCTTTACCTCAGCATCCATTTGCATTCATGCCAATCCATTGAAGCCCTTTATCATGGAGATAGATGCCTTAGATTTCACAATTGGATATATTCTATCTTAGATTAATGATGATGACAATCGAGTTCATCCAATAGCTTTCCACTTGAGAAATTTCTTTGCTATAGAAATCAACTATGAAATTCATTGCAAAGAACTTCTAGCTATTGTGGACTCATTGGAGACTTGGTGACACCTACTTGAAGACACCCCTCATAAGATCACTATCTATATGGATCACAAGAATTTGGAATATTTTATGACTTCTTGTGTCTTGAATCATCACCAAGCAAGATGGCGTGGTTTCTTATCTAGATTTGGCTTTGTCATTACCTATAGGCTTGGCCACTAACAAGGAAAGCCAGATGCTTTATCTCAAAGAATTTTTTACCTGGCATCAAAAGAAGGTGATGAAACCCATGAGCAACAAAATTCAATCATCTTAAAACATGAGCAACTGAAGTTAAGGACAATTATTGGCAAAGCCCCAAAAGACTTTGGATTCTTATCAAAGGTCAAGAAGGAAATTACAAAAGGCTCATTCCCCAATGACATAAGGAGGCAATTACATCAAGGCCAATAACAGACTCAAAAATATTTCGAGGACATTGATGGGCTACTCTATTATGAAAGACTCCTCTATATTCCTTCCAGTCCTTTGTAAGTGGATATACAAAAAGAGACATGATCTCCCCTCAACAAGACATTTTGGGGTTAACAAGACAATTGAGTTGATTTCAAGGGAATTTTTGGTGGGCTGACCAATAATGAGTGGGTTTTGCCCAAATGGGTTTCACCCATTGTGGTCATACTTAAGAAGAATGGAAAGTTGTGGATCTATGTGGACTTTTGAATGCTTAATTCCAAAACAAAGAAAGATAATTTTCCTATCCCCTTCATCGACTACCTATTAGATATAGTGGCAGGTCATGAACTCTATTCCTTATTACTTGATGGCTTTAGTGGATACAGTTAGATGCAAATAGGAGAAGAAGACCAACCCAAGACAACCTTCACAATAGAATGGGATACCTATGCCTATAAAGTGATGCCATTTGGAATTTGTAACACCCTTGCTACCTTCAAACGACTAATGAATGACCGCATTCCGAAATCACCTACATGATTCCATTGAGGTAAATCTAGATAATTTCTATATCTTTAATCTAGTCTATAAGCATTGGGTACACTTGGAGCAATGCTTTGATCAATGATGGGAGTACGGGATCTCCCTCAACCCTGACAAGTACAGCTTTGGAGTCACCTCGAGTTCTTTATTAAGAAGATTGCAGCCCTGACTGCACCAACCAACCCAAAACAGTTGAGAGGATTTCTTGGCCACATGGACTACAATAGGAGGTTCATTGCACATTTTGTAACAAAGGTGCCCCCCTTGCATAAGCTGCTGAGGAAATATGTAGAGTTTATTTGGAAAAATGATTGCAAAGAAACATTTAATGCCTTGAAGGAATGCCTTATCAAAGCACCTATCTTACACCCTCTTGATTGAACAAATGAATTCCATGTGCAACTAATGCATCACTCGAAGGGCTAGGCATAATTATTTGTCAAAAAGGCTCTCAAAGCTAGCCCAACCAATTTTTTATGCAAGTCAAAAAGTCACTGATAGAGAGAGAGAGAAACTATACAATGACAGAGCTTGAGTGCTTGGTGATGGTGTTTGCCTTGAGGAAGTTTTGATACTACCTGTTGTTGATGCACTTTAAGTTTTATGTGAATCATGAAGCTCTATCCTTCTTGATGAATAAGGCAGATGGTAAAGACAGAATGATAAGATGTTCTATTTCAAAAGTTTGATTTTGAACTAGTTACCAAGCTTGGTCATTTCCATCTCTTGTTGATAATCTATCATGGATCCCTCATACTGCAAAAGGGCAATAAGATAATCCAGACCTTCCTGGTTTAGCTTTATTTCTAGTACTAGATTTGACTCTATAGTATGCAAACACTGTCAACCTCTTGGCTACACAGCAATATTCTCATGGCATCTCTAGTAGAGAGAGAAGAAGAAGCTTCTGTTGGAATCAGCCCCCTACACCTTGCTAGGGGGCACTTTGTACAAGAAAGGCAAAGATGAAGTGCTGCAAAGATGTGTTGTAGGAGATGAGATGATCGCGATTGTGTTGAAGCCATGCCATGACAAGCCATGTGGTGGACACTTTGCAGGAGAAGCAATGGCGAGAAAGCTCTATTTGCAGGATAGTGGTTGCCAACCCTCCATAAAGATACCTATGATTACTATAAGCATTGTGATGTTGATTGCAATTGTCTTGAAGTCATGCCATGATGAGCCATGTAGTGGACACTTTGCGATAGAAGCAATGGCAAGAAAGCTCTATTCATAGGATAGTGGTTGCCAACCCTCCTCCATAAAGATACCTATGATTACTATAAGCATTGTGATGCTTACGTATATGAATGGAAAATACCACAAAAAATATTGCAATGCCACTGCATCCCATCCTTCCTTTGAAGCCATTTGAGAAGTGGATCATCAACTTTATGGGTCCTATTGATCTTCCAATCAAAAGAAATCAAAACAAAAACATTTTGGTATGTATTGATTATGTGACAAAGTGGTGTGGAGCCAAAGCTCTGAAGTGTGATGATAGTAATAGTGTGGCTTTATTCTTGTATGAGAATATTATCACTTGCTTTGGCATTCCCTTAGAGCTTATCAATGAGAAAAAGGTACTCACTTTATAAATAAGACCATGAAAGAGCTAATAAAGATTTGATTTATAAGATTTGCCATAGTCAATGAATGATGAACCTAGCTTGGCACAAGATTATAATGGTGATATGTATAAGGAAGTGTCTGATATGACCCCTACAACCTACTCAATCACACTCTATGTCAGCATGAGCTTTCTCACATGTATAGGCATAATTACGTGATTGCCAACCATCACCAAATACTATCTAAAGTTGTCACATGTATAGGCATAATTACATGATTGCCAACCATCACCAAATACTATCTAAAATTGATGTAGTAATCAAGAAAATGGCTCTCTCAAACTCTCGAACTCAACAAATCCTAGAGCAACTCACCACTCTTGTAGCCAAGTTAGTTGCCACTTTGACCCAATAAAAGCCAAAGAGTCCAAGCACGAGTCTCAACAGCCTCCACTACTGGAGCCACTACATGGTCCATAAGGCATTCTTGGATCCAAGGGTATTTCCCCTTCCACCTATGAAGTCGATGAGCCCTCTCATGCTAATGATGAGCCTCTCTTGAGCTCCCCCATCATCCATGCAACCAACCTGCTAATGAGACCCTCGCCCACCACTATTTGGTAGAAGTTTCCCCATTCTTCCAAGGAGCCCCAATGGAACTTATATGGCTTGCCCCATTAGAAAATATGGTATTAATGGCTAGCATACCAATAATGGGAAGCATGGGATAAATACACAATATGGTATGTATGGACATTGTGATATATATGGCCATCATGGTATGTATGGACAGCAAGGCTTCTATGGCAACAACAATGCCCCAATGATCTCTGTGATAAGATCCTTCTCACTAAGTACAATGGGTAGTCCACATCCCCATCAGATTTGGAAGAATGGACTTCCAAAATTAGAGTCATATTGATCAAAAAAATAACTTTGCATCTTTCCACTTGGAAGGGTTTGCCCACACATTGTGACAACATATCAATCAAGACAATCATTAGTTTATTGATTGGGAAGACTTTAAAATGCACATGGTTCAAGTATTTATATCCTATGTGAAAAAAGAACGGTTGGCAAGGCAATGGTACACTCTTGACCAATGTAATCTCACAGTACAAGAGTACACGAATCAGTTTATGAACTTGACTGTGCATGTGGAGAGCATTATTGAGGATGCTATATTGCATAAGTATATCTATGGGTTGGGAACCAAGTCTATCCGTGGATGTCATAGCTCAAAAGCCTACTACCCTATTTGATGCAATTGAATTGGCTGGAAGATATGCAAGAAAGTGCCATAAAAATGAGAATTTTCAATAAGGTTATGGACAACCCTATACCCCATCAACATCAGCCCCACATGGGGATGTTTCTAGAGGCAATCCCATGCCTAGTAGTAGCCCTAAAATACCCACTTGCCCCCCTTCCATGGTGAAAGAAAACATGGCACTTTTGAAACAATACTTGGCTCTAATGGTGAGAACAAACATGTTGAAAATAGATACCACAAGTAGTTGCCCATCCCATACTCTTGATTTGAAACCCCACATGACTACCATCTCCCTTTTCTCCATCTCCTTGGATGCTTGGACTAATTCTAAGAGCCCTAGCACCCTATGCATTCAAGGAAATATTAATGGAAAGCATGTGTTTATCCTTGTGGATAGTGGTAGTACACACAATTTTGTCAAACCATTGATCAATTGAAATACACCCCTATGGAATTATAGCACTCCCTAAAAGTTCAAGTAGCAAATGGCCATGAAGAAATTAGCACACATGTATATTCCAAAGGCCTAAAATGATTTGAAAAATTTTCTATGGACTTCTCTCGATGGCTCTACATGGAGTTTATGATGCATGGACAACTCATTCACTTAGAGGGAGTTCATGACTATGTTGATTTTCACGTAATTACAACAAAGCAACTCAAACAAGAGTTTAAGGAATGCTCATAGATCTTTGTCTTACACTTAAATAAGAAAAATTCAAATCAACCCTCCAAAGTATCTAAGGATTTAGACTTGCAAGCTTTACTTGAGAAGTATATCGATTAAATTCACATGCTTAGAGGCCTTCTCCCTAAGAGACAAGTGGACCACCCAAGCCAGTGAACAAGCCACCTTATAGACTCTCCAAGTGTGAATGTGAAAAAGTTGCAAAGCAAGTCAAGAAGTTACTTGAGATGGGTTTTGTTGAACCAATTTTTTCCCCTTATGCATCTCTCAAGAAGAAAGATGGCTCTTTTTGCATGTGCATTGATTGTGGGGACTTGAACAAAATCACAATTAAGAACCGATACCCCATCCCATGGATTGATGACTTGTTAGATGAGTTGAAAGGGACATACTTCTTCACTAAGATCGATCTGCGCTCTGGCTACCATCAGATATGCATGAGGAAGGGTGATGAGATCAAAACAGCTTTCAGGACTGATAGTGGGCTTTATCATTTTCTGGTGATGCCTTTTGGGTTGACTAATGCCCCCGCCACATTTCAGAGCCTCATGAATAAAATCCTCTATCCCTTCCTATTCAAGTCTGTGCTCATTTTCTTTAATGATATTCTCATTTACAGCAAGTCATAAGAGGAGCACTTGGCCCATGCCAAAAGGGTGTTTGATATCTTGAGAGAGCCTCAGCTCTTTGCTAAGGAAAGTAAGTGTATCTTCATGCATACATCAATGGAGTACTTGGGATACATTGTTAGCAAAAATGGCATACACGATGACCCCAAGAATGTGCAATGTATAAAGGACTAGGCCACACCATCCCCACCACTACTTCATTATGTGATTTTCTTAGTCTCTCTTCATTTTATAGATGCTTCATTAAGCAGTATGCCACCATTGCAACATCTTTGACTGATTGGCTAAAGAAGGAAACGTTCTTTTGGGGATGTTGCTACTAATCACAGCTTTATGGAATTGAAATAAATGCTTACTTCAGCCCCCATCCTTATATGCCTTGATTTCTCCAAGGATTTTACTTTTTATTGTGATGCTAGTGGTTGAGGTACTCATGTCATATCCTACTTCAGCCCCCATCCTTATATGCCTTGATTTCTCCAAGGATTTTACTTTTTATTGTGATGCTAGTGGTTGAGGTACTCATGTCATATCCCTGCAAGAGCATGGTGTGTTTGCTTTTGAGAGCCATAAGCTTGATGACAAAGAGATGCAAATGAATATTTATGACTAAAAGATGTTGGCCCTCCTTCACGCTATAAAGAAATGGTACCACTATGTATATGGTAGTCATTTTAGAGTGAAGAGCAACCATCAAGTCCTCCGATACTTCTTGACTTTTTCTACTTTGACTCCTAAGAAAAGGAGATGGGTGGCAACCTTACAAAACTATGGTTTTGACATCTCTCACACTTGAGGCAAAGATAACATCGTGGATGATTCAGTTTCATAGATGTGGGCATGTAGAGTATCTTCCATTTCAGAGTTGCATAGTGATTGGATTGAGAAAATTTAGGAAGCTTATTTATTGGATGAGGACTTTGGTCACATATTTCAAAAATTATAGCATGGGAAAATGGCTGAAAACTCCCAATATCAGCTCAAGCATGGACTTATTTGGTCCCATGGCAAGATTGTCATCCCCCACACTTCTCCTTTCACACAAAAGATCATGGAAGAGATGCATTCTTGCCCTAGTGATAGTTACTTGGGTGTTTTCAAAACATACAAATGGGAAAATGTCAAGGATTTTATGATCAAATGTGTTTCATGCTAGCAAAATAAGAATAACATGCTTAGACCTACCGGCCTCTTGTAGTCCCTATCTATTCCTAAAGGAAAATGGTCACATATCACCATGGATTTCATTACTGGCCTCCTCGTTACCAAGAAAGGATGGAACATTATATATATTGCAGTTGATCACCTCACCAAGGCTATCCACTTTATCTCCACTAAGACCCAATACATTGCCTCTCAAGTGACTACTCAGTTTATGGAGTATGTCTTACCACAAGTCATAGTGCACGATTGAGATGCCAAGTTTATGAGCAACTTTTGGCATGTAATTTCACATCTATGGGCACCAATCTTGTTCCATCACTGGATACCACCTGTAAACAGATGGATATGTGGATCCACTTGACTGAATTTGTATATAACAACTTCACCCACTCAAGCATTGGGGTTTCTCCTTTTGAGGCATTATATGGGAATAAGGTTCCCCTCCCTACAGTCTTGTTCAATGATAAGATCAACCCTCAAAGTAAACCAGAGTTGGATCACATGTGGGGCCTACTTCAGCAGTGCAAAGTGAATCTTCGAAAGGCACAAACCCATATGAAGCTTTATGCCAATGAGAAAAAAAGGCATTCAGAATTCCAAGAGGAAGAGTTGGTCCTCTTGAAAGTGCCTAAGTTGCATTACTCCACTCTCAAAGAAGGTAGTAGTAACAAGCTAGCCCATCGCTACCAAATCCTCAAGAGAGTTGGTGACTTGGATTACCGATTAGAGCTTCCCTCTCCTACCAAGATTCACAATGTGTTTCATGTCAGCCACACCTAAAGCCCTTCATTGGCACCTTAGTGGACTATGAGGAAGAGCTTCCCCCATTGACAAAGAAGGTATCATTTTATATATCCCTAAGGCAATCATTGGACAACAAGATAAACATTTGAGATCTCAATCCATCAAGGAATATCTCATCAAATGGCAAGTCCTACCCTTAGAAGAAACCTCTCGGTGCCAAGCCACTATTGTGAATGAATTTCCTCGCCTCTAAGAGGCCCAATGGGCTAAAGACTAGCAAGTTATGTTCCCTGTTGACCACACACTACCTGTAGACTACACTTTGTTTTAGAACAGTTTTGTACCTACCTAAATCATAGCGATGTGCTTCCTACATGGCTTGCAAGTATATGCCATAAGCTCCATTTCGACATGCAACATGCCCCATTTGGAGCAGCCTATCAAAAGTTATGATAGATTAACCCTAGCATTCTTGTAGTGGACAGTATGCTATCCATAATCGTCACCCACCCCTTTTCATTGTAATGTGGTGTAATATTCTTGCCACATTGCTTCATATCAAGAAACGAATTTGAGCTTGAAGCGTTTTAAAAATTACTTGTCAAACTATGACATAAGTGATTGCACGTAATTTTCTTAATATTGAGTCTTGCATTAAATCAATTCCACAATCCAACACGAGAAGACGCCTCAATGTTCCCAGCCAACAAAAAGCAAAGACTGCTCGTAAATAAAATTATGACAACTTGATCATAATTTTTCCCGCATTATATTTGATTTAGCATTCCTGATTCCATTTAATGCATCAAAGATCTCATTGATTTTATAATCGCAAGACAAATTGCAAAAGCCTTAATCGGTAGACGAAGAACATGCAAGAACGAGCATGATATTAAATAAGTTAAGTATCAAAGAGTATGACATGTCTTTATAAACTAGATAAGTCATGAGGTAACTTGGCCAAAAACCACTTGATGAAGTCATTTTGAAGAAAAAATACATTTTTGAAAAAAAATAGGCCAAAATTCATGACTTTTTTGAAGCCTTGAGGAGGGAAAGAAAGCATTTAAAAATCATCCCCATGCCACCATCTAACAAGTAGGTAATCAAAATACATTTTTAATAAAGCTCAATTGACTCTTGACAAGTAAAAGAATGAGTTGACTGTATGCTCCCCCTCATTTCTATAAATACACCCCCTATCCTTCACAAAAAAAGGCAAGAATGAAAACCTCTTATTTTTGCTAGCAAAATTTCTCTACTTCTCTTATCCATTGAAGCTTTGAAGCTTGAAAGAGAAAAATACCCCCCCCCCCTTCATGTCGACTAAGAGAGAGAGAGGGATATATATATATATATATATATATATACATATATTCATAGGCCATCATATTGTGGAAATTGGAGAGTAAAAGAGTGTGGGAGAGAGATAGGCCTTCTCAAACGTCAGGGGCAAAGACCATTTTGATCCCCTCTTGCTAAACTTCTACCTCATTTTCATTTTCTCTACCCCCTGTTATGCCTTCGCCCCATACAACCATACCGCTAAGCGAAACGCTAGCAAAATTTTTCTAGATGACCACAACTCTCCCTGAACTACCACGTCAATTTTTCCTGACGTTCGATGGCTCCGCGAGGTCGCAAAAATTCAAAAAGCCCATTTGAAGCAAGGAAAGCAGGAAACGCGGTCGATGGAGAATATGAAGTGGTAGAAATTGGCAAAATCCCCGTTACAACAAACCTGAGAGAGGTAACATCTAGTCGGTTTGGAAAAACTTAATGTTTTATAAGCTTTTTGCAATATTTGGCTTTAAACGATTATAAACACATTTTAAAGAAAATGCATATGAACTACCGCTTAGGAAAATAACCTAAGTAATATAATAAGTAGCTATTCATTGAAAAGGCTCTTTCACTTGGAAAATGATTATATGCTTGTCATTAAGAAAATATATTAATTATGGTTTATTTTGTGATATTTATTATTATTTCATTAATGACGCATGTGATCAAAATAACATAAAAAAGGTAGACATTGTTAGGGAAGGGAATATTTTATAATTTTTTCCTAAAAGTGACTATATCTATTTTATTTTTCTAATTATTAAAAAATTTATATGGTTTTTATAATAATGTATAGAAAATCATTTAGATAATATAATGAAATAATCAATGCATTAAAACAACGAAAAATTACATAGAGAAGTATATACTAGATGCGCATAAATTAAGTGCATGGAAATATAATTTGATGTCTGAAAAATGAAAGAAAATTTACATTTATGATTTTTACATTGCCTAGAATAAAGTTTTCAGAAAAACAATCAACATTGCACGTAAGACATAGCTAAATGAAAATTGATCTTTCTATAAGATAACGTTGAAAGTTTGACAAATGGTCGAACATCCTCGATTAAACCATAGAATATGAGTAGAATAAAATAAAAATTATTTTCTTGCTGAAAACACATGCAATGTTAATATTAATGATTATATTAGCGAGAGCATCAATATCATGAGTTGACCCACGTATGAATCAGTGAGAAAACCTAACCTAAATATCGAGAATGTTGAAGCAAAAACAATTATGAAATACTCGACAACCCTAAAACTATCAGTATCAAGAAATTAAAATAAATATCGAACGTCTGTAGGACTTGTTTGACATTGATAATAATTTTTCGATACAAATTCTAAAGTCTAAATAGACTCGGAAAAGCATTTGAAATCCTGCTAAGTGTGGGTTAGGGCAGGGCAGTGCATGAATTGCTTGCCATAGGTATAAATGCCCATATTATCTTTTAGGGCAAAAATACCAAATTTTTCATAAGGATAAAATAGACTTCACATTTACGAAATAACTTGCAGATCCTGAAAAAGAGTTGCAACAAGTAGGAAGCAAAACCCTAAGAATAAGGTGGGACCTTAAAAGAGAAACCCTAGATTTGGGTGGGGCTACTTTCTATGCTTAAAACACTTGCTATTGTTTCTTTTTTATTTTTGCATGCTTTGATGGTTGCACATGAAAGATTGATTGTGCTTGTAGCAGTTAAATCTTATTGTAAATATATAATCAGGATAATAACAGGAAAGATCATGCTATGCCTCCCCCATGGCTAGACACAAAAGCCTGCTCCAAGGGGGATTGTTTTGTACCACCGAGGAGCTTTGGATCAGCCTTGATGATGAGAGGTTGCTGGGTGAGGAATCTGTTAGGCAGGAGGAGGTGGGAGTGCCAGGGGGGCTTTGGCTGTAAATCTCTCAATCGCTCCTAGGAACTACCTAACCCTCACATGAATCAGGATGGGATCCTGGAGTCCTCGGTACTAGTGAAGGGATGGAAATCTTGGAGGGTTTCTTTTCTTCTGTATAAACAGAAGGGATTTTCCGATAAACAGAGCTTTATCTTCTGCATAGGCAGAAGGGAAAAATGATTGTAAATAACTTTGCCAAATAATAAACAAATATGTTTTGCTAAAAGATTGTTTTCTCTATCTTTGTATTGTGCCATAAAATTACATGAAGAAACCCGTGATAATGGGTTAATTAATGAAGCTGCTTTTATGTTGCATAACTTAATGTGATTGGTAATTAGAAACTAAAGAAAACCATTTGTGGGAAGTGAGTGGGCGAGATCCCTGACAGATCCGTCCAGTTGATCCTCATGGGGATGGCCAGTACCTTCCGTTACGGGGTGGACTCTAGGAAACCTAGACAATAGACCCCATGCATTCTCGCGAGTGCCGAGTAAAGCCGTCTAGGATAGTTTCCCGATTAACCACTAAAATATGCTGCAGGGAATTGTTGGCAAGCATGTGTCACGTGGTATCAAAGCATAATTGAAATTAAAAATATCTATGGTTTTTAAGACCAACTATTGTAAGTAATAATTAGGCTGCTAATTGTTAAGGGATAAACTTTGGCAAAATAATGAAGCTTGGAACTAGTTCCTTGTTTTTCGAGCAATATATACATCTGCATTGAATTCCACGGATGATGAGTGGAGAAGAGAAATGATGAGGATACTCAATTGCTTATATGATCCATCTGCGTTGAATTCCATGGATGATGAAGAGAAATGATGCGTTGAATTCCATGGATGATGAGTTGAATTCTATGACAAGGTATTGAAGGTAATCCCAATCTCGACATGATTATAATCCAAGGACATCGCAAGTATCAAGATTATGGTATCCATGGTTTTCCAAATCTGCCATTTCCACAGTATAGGTTTCTGGGCATAGATAGCAATTGGCCTACTTTCTTCTACATGAATGTAGCTGATATCCATCCCTGAAAAAGAAAGAAATAATGATATCCTATTTTGGAAATTGTACATAGCATCCAGCCTAACCCATCCATGGTGATGCATCTCTACTTGTAAACATCTACCACTTGTAAATATCCCTTACTTATAAAAATCATAGCTTATGGCTATTGATAATAAAAGATAACAATGGCTAGATTTTGTAAAAATATTGTGCTCTTTGGCCCATCATTGTTTTACAAATCTAGTAAGATATTTTAATGTGGAAATAAAGCGAAAAAGTTTAAGCGCTAAACTAATTTGTAAAACTTATGATAATCCAAGGTAATACAACTATCACTAGTTTGACTGAAATTCAGCAAAAGAAGTATCTCCTTAAGTAGGTTAAGCCACTAGAATTCAATGTGGCAAGGGCAAAGATGTTGAAGCCGAGGCAGAGATTTGGATTGAGATGATGGAGGATTACTTTACTGCCGTGGGAAGAACTACCCCTACTAATCAAGCTATGATCATCAAGTTGAAATTGACTGGTGAGGCACGCTTGCGGTGGAAACAGTGGTGTAAAGACCAGGGACTTGTTGAACAGTTATGACTTGGGAAAAGCTGAAAGAAGATGTGCGTGGTCGATATTTGCCACCAGCTTATCGCATGCTAAAATTGAATGAGTTCTTTAACTTAAGACAGCTAGGAATGAGCATGGCATATTACTCAAAGTTTATCTCACTGCTTAAATATATGCCTTCTAGACTATTGCTCAGCAGCAGGTGTCTAAGTTTTGTCATGGATTGAATGCTCCTCTGAACACACGCCTTGAATCTATGTGCCCAACTAATCTGCAAGATGCTTTGATTCACGCAGCACCTCTTGTTTGGGAGATTCAGTCAAATAATAGGCTGTGGAATCAAAACAAATGGACTTACTTTATGGAGCTATGTTAAGCGAGCCCAAGGTTAGCGTCTGCTTGGTCAAGAAAAGAGGGCCAAAACAAATGCAATTGGAAACTTCATACTTATGGGAAGTAATTGAGGAGTACCTAGGTGTTTCCACTGTAATGAGCTAGGCCACTTTAAAAGACAATGTCCAAAGCTTAGCTAAATTCATTACCAAGGACAGCACAAAGGTCAGAACCAAGCTTCAATTGCAAAAGGAAAAGCATCTGATGTAATTCTTAAAGAGCTTGAAGAAGAGGGAAATGCAACTATGGAATCCAATATGGAGAGGGCATCATTTCACGCCACCCTCCATAAGAAAGGCCCAAATCACCAGTTTTCAGTGATTCAAACACCAACAAAATATCAGGGTAAGTCCTTTAAAATTCTGATGGACTGTGGAAGCACACACTCATTCACGTCACCAAAGTGTTCCAAGAAATTAGGTATAGACACAATATGTACGTCTAGGTTGCTTGTGGAGGAACTTGCTAATGGAAAAGAAATCATGTCTACTGAGCAAACTTGCAAAGTGACATTTAGCCTGGGAAGCAATCTCTCTAAAATGGGATTTAGGATCATGAATTTAGGGGCTTACAAATGTCTATTGGGTATGGACTCGCTAATCCCCAATGACACACATATTCAGTGCAGAAAAGGCCAAGTGACTTTTCAAAACCTAAAGGGGAAAAAAGTGATGATCCAAGGTGAGGTAGGAAAACCCAAGGTTCAACAAGCTAAATCTTCTTGCATAATAAAAGGGTTAAGAAAAGGATTACATGTGTATCTCATAAAATTAAATAAGGTTGAATAGAATAATCAAGACGAGGGAGAGCCATATTGGTTGAAGGAATATGATGACATCTTTCCAAAAGAGCTGACTAAACTACCACCTCAAAGAGAAGTCTCAGACTTGAACCAGGTGCCCACTCCAATCGCTAAGAGTCCGTCTAAAATATGTATCCCTGAAAAGCAATTGAGCTAATAGAGCAACTCAAGTAGTTACTGGATCAAGGATACATCAGATCAAGTAATTTGCCATGGGGAGCCCCAGTATTGTTTCAAAAGAAAAAGGACGGAACTCTCCGCCTTTGCATTAATTACCGAGGGCTAAACCAGGTAATAATCAAGAATAAGTATCCGATCCCAAGAATAGACGAGCTACTTAATAGGCTGCAAGGGGCAAAAATCTTTTCCAAGATTGATCTTTGATTTGGTTATTATCAAATAAGGATCAAGGAAGAAGATATCCCCAAATGCGAAAGTTCACGATGTATTTCACGTTAGTCTTCTGAAAGCTTATTTGGCAAATCAAGATCATATTCTTGATTATACCAACAAATTGTAATGCCTAGTCAAGGAGTCCTTGAGCTCCAGCCTGATAAGATTCTAGATGTAAAAGAAAAACATCTGAGAAATAGAACCATTAGAGAGTATCTTATCTAGTGGAAAGACTATCATGAGGAGGATACCACTTGGATACAAGAGATTGCTCTAGAAAAGTAGTTTCCCTAGTTCTTTTCGAGATGAGGACATCTCGATTCCTCTAAGGAGGAGAGGGTGTAAAATTCCCGCCACAGTGCTTTATATCAAGAAATGAATTTGGGCTTGAGGCATTTTAAAAATTAGTTGTTGAGCTATCACATAAGTGAACGCATGTAATTTTCTTAATATTGAGTCTTGCATTAAATCAATTCCATAGTCTGACAAGAGAAGATGCCTCAATGTTCCCAGCCAACAAAAAGCAAAGGCGCCTCGTATAAATAACATTATGATAGCTTGATCATAATTTTTTTCACATTATATTTGATTTAGCATTCCCGATTCCATTTAATGCGTCAAAGATCGCATTGATTTTGTAATCTCAAGACAAATCGCAAAAGCCTTAATCAGTAGACGAAACACACAAGAACGAGCATGATATTGAGTAAGTTAAGTATCAAAGAGTATGACATGATTTTATAAACTAGATAAGCCATGAGATAACTTGGCCAAAAACCACTTGATGAAGTCGTTTTGAAGAAAAAAAGACGTTTTTGAAACAATAGGCCAAAATTCATGATGTTTTTGAAGCTTGGAGAAGGGGGAGAAAACATTTAAAAATCATCCCATGCAACCATCCAACAGGTAGGCAATCAAAATATATTTTTAATAAATCCCAATTGGCTCTTGACAAATAGCCAAAATAATGAGTTGATTGTATGCTCCCATGTCTATAAATATGCCCCCTGTCCTTCACAAAAATATGTTATAATGAAGACCTCCTATTTTTGCTTAAAAAATTTCTCTACTTCTCTTATTCATTGAAGCTTTGAAGCTTGAAACTGAAAAATACCCCCCCTTCATGTCGACTGCAAGAGAGAGAGAGAGAGAGAGAGAGAGAGAGAGAGAGAGAGAGAGAGAGAGAGAGAGAGAGAGAGAGAGAGAGAGAGAGAGAGAGAGAGAGAGAGAGAGATTCATAGGCCATCATATTGTGAAAATTGAAGAGTAAAAGAGTGTGGGAGAGAGATAGGCCTTCTCAAACATCAAGGGCAGAGGCCATTTTGATCCCTTCTTGCTAAATGTCTACCTCATTTTCATTTTCTCCACCCCTTGTTATGCCATTGCCCCATACGATCATACCGCTAAGCGAAACGCTAGCGAAATTTTTCTAGACGATCACCAGCTCTCCTTGAACTATCACGTCAATTTCACCTAACATCCGATTGCTTCACGAGGTTATTGAAATTCAAAAAGCCCATTTGAAGCAAGGGAAGAAAGGAATGCAGCTGATGGAGAAAATAATGTGGTAGGAATTGGCAAAACCCTCATTACATCAAACTTAAGAGAGGTAACATCTCGTCGGTTTGGAAAAATTTAATATTTTATAAGCTTATCGCTATATTTGGCTTTAAATGATTGTAAACACGTTCTAAAGATTGTAAACACATTCTAAAGAAAATGCATATGAACTACTGCTTAGGAAAATAACCTAAGTAATATAATAAGTAGCTATTTAGTGAAAAGACTCTTTCACTTAGAAAAGGATTATATGCATGTCATTAAGAAAATATCTTAATTATGGTTTATTTTGTGATATTTATTGTTATTTTATTAATGACACATGTGATCAAAATCACATAAAAAAAGGTAGACATTGTTAGGGAAGGGAATATTTTATACTTTTTTCCTAAAAGTGACTATCTCTATTTTATATTTTTAATGATAAACAAATACATATGAATTTTATAATAATGTATAAAAAATCATTTAGATAATATAATGAAATAATCAATGTATTAAATCAACAAAAAATTGCATAGAAAAGTATATACTAGATGCGCATAAATTAGGTGAGTGGAAATATAATTTGATGTTTGAAAAATGAAAGAAAAATGTAAGAAGTTGGGAATAACAAATTAGTGTAAACAACATTGATATTATGCCATGTCACACTGACATTGGTATAAAAGGAGAGGAGATGTAAATTTTCACATCTTTTTGACACATTAATACAATTATAGTCTTTCTCTTCCATCTTGCTCACAGCTTCTATGGCTTCTCCCTCTTTCCTGTCTTTCTCTCTCAATATCTAGTCTTTCTCTCTCCTCATCACTCTTCTTCTCTCTCTTCCTACAGTCTTTCTCTCTCTTCTGCAGTCTTCTCTCTCCTCTTTCTCTCTCCCTATTTCTCTCTCTCTGACAAGTGGTATTAGAGCCTTGGTCTTTGATCCATTCTTTTCTTCTATTTTTAGTCCTATTTTCCTCTATCAAAATCAATTTCAGACAAAAATTGTACAAGACAGTGATTAGTGGAGTGCTGCAGATCATCTATAGTTAGTAAGAGACTACATCTGGAGATATCCAAGGTCAGATATGGCAGAGAATGGCTTAAATGACAGGTCACCATCAAATTTCATGTACAATTGGAGGTAATTAGGGTAAAGAAGAGTTAATCGGGCTTAGTTTGGGAACAAACTGTGGTTACTTTGAAAAGAGGGAGTTCTCCTTCCCCTTCCTTGGAGTTTCCTGCAGGTTTCATGGAAGTTCAGCACCAAGATTAGTTTATTTCTCTCAAAACCCTAATCTTCTTGGCCAAGAATCACCTGGAGTAGATTCCCCTTTCCATAAGCTTCAGAATGAGCACAAGGTTGCTCCACCTTGGCTTAGCCAAGCAGCCAGGAACAGCCCCGAAAATTGCGGCGCAATTTTCGGGCTAATTCCAGCCTGCTCCCTGCTCAGCCTGCTCTTCCCTCAAGCCCTGTCACTCTTCTTGGTCTTTTGCAAGCATTAAACTTCAGCAAAATGGAGATTCTCAGCCCTCTTCAAGGTTCTTCAGCTTCTTCCTAAACCCTAGGTGAACAGTCCATGGTAACCATGAAAGCTTCAGCCTGGACCTTCCAATTTTCAACAATTTCTTGAAGATTCTTCATCCTTTTAGCCCATGGGATCATCTTACCAAGGATTTTTCAACAAATTGCAAGGATTAAGCACGAAATGGTTAAAGATTGAAGCTCAAGATCTTCTATGGAGCAGAAATTTGGGGGAAACGGGTTTAATGCTTCAATTTCAAGTATTTGAAGCTTCAAGATTGTTCCTAAGTACTGAATAAACAAGCCTTGGGGATTATTTTACCAACATTGGACAACCGGAGGCTCTATCAAGCATATGAAGATTGATCAAGTCATCATCAACCATGTCAAAGGTACTCTTCTTCAATTCTTAATCTCTCTCATTAATCCAATTGCTGAGCTTAATCCATTTGATTGAGAGATTAAAGAATTGAATAATATCCATCAAATTTTCAGCTAACCTTTGCTTGAATCAATCCATTCATGAATGCAATGCTTGCTTTATGCATACTAGTTCCAATCAGTGAATTAGATGCTTCAATCTGAAATTTCAGCATAACAATTGAATCCCATTAATTGAATCTATTGATTGATGAACTTGTTTACTCTAATTCAATTGATTGGCTGAATTTCTTTTACCCAAGCTAAAATATTGTAAAAGGGTAAGTACTAGCAATCAGTGAGTCACTGAATTGCATTGGTAAGACCCTTCTCCTATCCAAATTTTCAAATTTTCATTCAATTGCATCTCATGAAAGGCTGAATGAATATTTCAGAAATGCATCTCATGCTGATTGATTAGAATACTAGCCTCTGCCATATTGATATACCCACCGAGGAAAAAGGTGGATGCCGGGGGAGATAGTGGGACAAAAGAGAGGTGACCCTCCCTCACTATCAAAGATCCCGAAAGGGTGCAACCAACCGACTCGGGGAAAACTTTGCACCTCCCGGTGATTCGGAGCCTGTGTAGGAAGCCTGTCATGCCGTTTTATCCCTCACACAGGTACAACGAGTGGAGAATTGAAGATTGAAGACTTTCCAAAGGCTCAAGTACCTACTGGTTCAAAACAGGGTAAAACAAGGAATTTACAGGGCACTTACAGGGTACTTACTGGTGGTTACAAGTACACCCTTCACTATTGAAGTACAAGTGTAAGTACTACAGGGTACCCACAGGTCCTATATACCCTTTTACAGGGTTTGCTAACCATTTGGGGTTACTATTTTCACTACAGGGTCAAAACAGGGCACTTATAGGTCTAGACAGGGTCAAAACAGGGCACTTACAGGTCTAGACAGGGTGCAGGACTAGACAGTTTAGACTCAGAAATCCAGCTACATAATTTTCTTTCCTAAACCTGTTATATCGTCCTATAGCTCATCTCGAAGAGGGCATTCTTAGCTTCGATTTGAACTAAATTTTCTGAAATCAGAGTTCCCTAGCAAAAGTTATAGCCGTTTTTCTGATAGGGGGTACTGCACAACTGCACTATTATGGCAGGACATAAAGGCAAAAATAAGGTCCAGGAAGATTATGCTCAGCAAATTAGGGATTCCATGCTAGATAATACACTTCAAGAGAGCCCTAAAGAGCTTCAACAACAAGGAGAAGTCAATATACTCAATGATACTTTGTGTGCCCATGAACAAAGACATAGGGAACGACATGAGGCCATTTTGTCAAGAATGGAGCAGATGGTTTTATCTACTGATCAAACGAAGTCTTCCATTGATAAGTTGATGGATTCAACTACTCAAACCAAGGCTTCTATTGATAAGTTGGTGGAATCTAATGCTCAACTTATGGCACAATTTTCTCAATTCATGCAGTTGCAAATGGGATCAAGAGAAGCTAATGAGAAGGCTTGTTCAAACAGTGGCCCTTTAGTCCCACTTCAGCCGCCTAGCCAAAATGGTCATGGATATGGGATTATTGGAAGAAGAGGCATTCCAAATAGTCAGTATGAAGTAGAAGAGGCTTCACAGAGGCATGATGACTATTTGGGCAGTTTGAATGGAGCCAATTCTCAAGCTTTTGGACTAAATACTCAAAATTCTAGGGGTGCTCTACCAATAGGAAGATTGCATAGTAATTCTCAGCCACCTATTGGAAGATTTCAGTCTCAATTTGGAGGTTCCGTACTTGGTAATCATGATTAGCCAATTTTGGGACAGCAACAACCCTTTCATGAAAGAGAGCTTAAGGACAAAATTGTTCTAGCCACATAGAGAAGTGGACCTCTAAGATGGAGTCCTACTTTGACATATTCCCTAAAACTAATGACATGAAGATTCACTTTTCTTCCTTGCATTTGGAGGGATTTGCCCATACTTGGTGGCGGTATATTAAAAAAGAAAACATACTTGTAGAGAATTGGGAAGCTTTCAAGGCACTTATGGCTGAAGTATTTGTTTCTCCTCTTGAGAAAGAGAAATTAGCACGAAGATGGTATGGTTTGGAACAAAGGGACCTAAGTGTAAGAGAGTACACTAACCAATTCCTCAACCTGACCGTGTATGTGGAAAACATCAGTGATGAGGCTAAGCTTCACAAGTTTATGTATGGTTTGGAGCCATCTTTATCAGTTGATATTATGGCACAAAATCCTACTTCACTCTTTAAGGCTATTGAGCTTGCGGAGTGCTATGGAAGAAAGTATAGAAAAGAATCTTCATTTCAACCTGGTTTTGGATAGCCAAGGACTATTTTAAAGCAAGGGCAAGTCGGTAACACTTATGGCAGTAATCATGTGCCAAATGGGAGCCTACGAGTACCAACTTATTCTCCATTCAATGCTTCTAGGCCTCAAAGTAATTTCAGGACAGCAAATAGTCCAAGAGTTGATTTCAAACAAGGCGACAGCAAGCCTAAGTCCATCTCAACCAATACAAATCCTAAATCTATTGCTATGGATCTTTATAAAGAAAGGAAGGACAAAGGCTTATGTTTCAAGTGTGGGGAAAAGTATACACATGATCATGCCTCAAAGTGTGTATACAAAAATGTCAAACCCAAGCTTCAGAGTATGTTAGTTTTTGAGGATTTTGAAGATGACATAGATGAAGCTAATGCAATGGCACTTAATGCTGGAAATGAAGATCTTGAGGAGGAAGTTGGGCAGGAGTCTTTCTATGATCCAGCCGACTCTTTTCCTTTTGATCCAGGTGGAAGTGTTCCGTTTGACCCAAATGGAACTTGTGACGAGTCGCTTGTTGCCGCTATTTGTTCTATCTCTATGGATGCTTAGACAAGATCTAAGAGCCCTAATACACTCCGTATGAAGGGAAGCATATGTGGAAAGCCAGTGTTCATCCTGATAGACAGTGGCAGTACTCATAGTCTTGTGAATAAGTCCATCATGGACAAGCTAAATTGTGTTCCCACAGATTTACAACAGCCCATTAGAGTTCAAGTGGCTAATGGTGAAGAGGAAATCAGTACATAGATTTGCCCACCACAGGTTTCTTTACAGTTGGTTGAAAATTTTAAAGCCAAGGTAAGCCTAATCACTCTCGAAATGGGGCCTATAGATATTGTACTCGGTTGTGATTGGTTGATGACACTAGGCAAGATCACTATGGATTTCTCACAGTTGTATATGGAGTTTATCGCCAATGGACAGCCTATCCATTTACAGGGAATTCCTAGTAGATCAGATTTTCAGCTTGTCACCATTCAACAACTCAAAAGAGAGTACAAGAAGCGCTCACAAATATTTGTTTTGCATTTGAATAAAGAAACACGGGATCAGCCCAATAATTCAGCAAACCATCCAACCTTGACAGCTCTTCTTGAGGAGTATAGAGATCTGTTTGAAGTACCTACTTCATTGTCTCCTAAGAGAGCAGTGGATCACCCCATTGATTTGGAGCCCAACTCAAAGACAATCAATAAGCCACCTTACAGATTATCAAAGTATGAATGAGAGGAAGTAGCCAAGCAAATTAAGGAACTTCTTGAAATGGAATTCATTGAGCCAAGTTCTTCACCTTATGCATCCCCAGTCCTGTTAGTCAAAAAGAAAGATGGATCTTTCAGAATGTGCATTGACTACAGGGATCTCAATAAGATCACAGTGAAGAATAGGTATCTTATACCCAGGATTGATGATTTGCTTGATGAGCTTAAGGGGGCTCAATTTTTTACGAAGATTGATTTGAGATCAGGGTATCATCAGATCGCATGCGAGAGGGTGATGAAGTCAAGACTGCTTTCAGGATTGATCGTGGGCTCTATCATTTCTTAGTGATGCCATTTGGGCTTATAAACGCTCCAGCTACCTTCCAAAGTTTGATGAATAAGATTTTACAACCTTTCCTCTTTCTGTTTGTCTTGGTGTTCTTTGACGACATTCTGATCTACAGCAAGACTTTACAGGATCACTTGGCACATATGAGGAGGGTTTTTGATGTATTGAGACATCATAGGCTTTTTGCTAAGGAGAAGAAGTGTTCTTTCATGCAGAGACTGAAGTGGAATACTTGGGACATGTTGTCAGTGAAAAAGGAATATAGGCTACTACTACTACCTCTCTTAGAGGATTCCTTGGTTTATCTTCATTCTATCATCGATTTATTAAGCATTATGTGGCAATTACAGCTCCTTTGACTGACAGGTTGAAGAAGGAGGCTTTCTTTTGGGATGCTCTTGCAAATAGCAGCTTCAACCAGTTAAAGGAACTCCTTACCACTGTTCCTATCTTAGTATGCTCGGACTTCTCCAAAGAATTTACCATACAGTGTGATGCTAGTGGCCGTGGCATTGGGCCTGTTTTGCTTCAGGAGCATGGAGTAATTGCATTTGAGAGCCGTAAGCTTACAGATAAAGAAATGGCTATGAATGTTTATGACTAGGAGATGTTGGCTATCTTGCATGCAATCAAGAAGTGGCACCATTACTTATATGGCAGCCGATTCAAAGTACATAGTGATCACAGGGTACTTAAGTACTTCCTTACTCAGTTCAATCTTACTCCAAAGCAACGTCGTTGGGTAGCTACATTACAGAATTATGATTTTGTCATCACTCATATAAGGGGCAAAGATAACATAGTGGCTTATTCTCTTTCTCATATGTGGGCCTACAAAGTTTTAGCTATGACAGAATTACATAATGACTGGATTGAAGAATTACAGGAGGCCTATCTTTTAGATGAGGAATTCAGCCAAATCTTTTAGAAATTACAGTAAGGTCTTAGGGAAGAAAACTCGCATTACCAGCTTAAAAATGGTCTTATTTGGTGGAAAAGCAAGATTGTTATTCCCTCTACTTCTTCTTTTAAGCGAAAAATTATGGAGTTGCATTCTTTGCCTCTAGCTGGACATTTAGGAGTTTTCAAGACCTATGAAAGGATCAATAAAAGCTTTTATTGGAAAGGACTATGGAAAGATGTCAAGGACTTTGTTATGAAGTGTATGCCTTGTCAGCAAAATAAGGACAACACCCATAAGCCAAGAGGCTTATTACAGCCATTTCCTATTCCTACGGGTAAATGGACTCATATTACTATGGATTTCATTACTTGCTTACCTACTACCAAGAAGGGATGGAATAGTATTTATGTGGTGGTAGACAGACTCACCAAGGTAGCCCATTTTATTCCAACCAAGATTCAGTTTACTGCTTCTCAAGTGGCTAGCCAATTTATGGAGCATATTTTTAGACTACATGGATTACCGCAGGTGATTGTCCATGATAGAGACTCAAAGTTTATAAGTAAATTTTGGCAGGCGGTATTTACATCTATGGGCACTAAATTGGCTCCATCTACTACTTATCATCCTCAAACTGATGGACAGACAGAGAGAGTTAATAAATGGTTGGAGACTTATCTTCGCCATTTTTGCTATGATGTCCAAACCTCATGGGATTCTTAGTTACACTTGGCTGAGTTTTCTTATAACAATTCCACTCATGTGAGCATAGGAGTTTCACCCTTTGAGGCTTTGTATGGTTACAAGGTGCCCTTACCCACAGTCATCTTTAATGAAAAGATCAACCCTCATGGGAAGGAAGAGTTGGAAAGAATGCAGACCCTTCTTTAACAATGTAAGGTGAATCTAAGGAAGGCTCAAGATCAAATGAAGATGTATGCTGATGAGAAGAGGAGGCCCTTAGAGTTCCAAGAAGGAGAGCTGGTTTTGTTGAAGGTGCCCAAATCCAAGTACTCTACGTTAAACGATGGATCTAGTAATAAGCTTGCCCACAGGTTTTATGGCCCTTATCGGATCCTTAAGAGAATTGGATATTTGGCATACATACTAGAGCTTCCCTCTTCTACAAAGATTCATAATGTCTTCCATGTTAGTCAGCTCAAGCCCTATTATGGTGATCCGAATATAGTTGATGAGCTGCCACCTATTGATGAAGATGGTCTTATTCAGTACATCCCAGAGGTTGTTATAGGTCAACGTGAAAAGAAGCTTCGATCACATTCTATTGTGGAATATTTGATCAAATGGAGAGGTTTACCACCTGAAGAAGCTTCTTGGAGACCGGATTCTATATTGGATGAGTTTCCTTTCTTGAGGGATACATTGGTGGCTAAAGCCTATTGCTTATGGAGCTAGTAATGATGCAGACTGGTTCAAGACAACACGCTGTTTTAGAATAGTTTTTATCGTGCCTAATTTTCAGAATTAAGCTATCTACATGGGCTTAAAGTACTCTTCAAGAGCTTTGTTTTGATATATGGTACGTCCCATTTGGACACTTCTACTAGAAGTTATGGCATATTTGGTCCAGCAGGGTCTATTTACACAGCAAGCTGTCTACTTTGTTTCGAGATTATTTGTTGAAGACTTAATGACTCCATATGCTTCTGAAGTATTCCAAATCATGTATATTGCTGGGGCTTACTTCCTTTCTTCAATTTCAACTCATATAGTTGGTCATACTAAATTCATTTTCCATTTGTAAAGCTGTAAAAAACAGAGTAGTAATCTGTTCTATCCATCTTTTTCTAGTTGTTTCCAGGTTTGTTTTTTAGGACAAAAACTTTTGGGAAGGGATGGATTGTAAGAAGCTGGGAATAACAAATTAGTGTAAATAACATTGATATTATGCCATGTCACACTGACATTGATATAAAAGGAGAGGAGATGTAATTTTTCACATCTTTTTGACACATTAATACAATTACAGTCTTTCTCTCCCATCTTGCTCACAGCTTCTATAGCTTCTTCCTCTTTCCTGTCTTTCTCTCTCTAAATCTAGTCTTTCTCTCTCCTCGTCACTCTTCTTCCCTCTCTTCCTGCAGTCTTTCTCTCTCTTCTGTAGTCTTCTCTCTCCTCTTTCTCTCTCCCTAGTTCTCTCTCTCTGACAAAAAATTACACTTATGATTTTTGCATTGCCTAGAATAAAGTTTTCAGAAAAACAATCAGCATTGCACTTAGGACATAGCTAAATGAAAATTGATCATTCTAGATAACATTGAAAGTTTGGCAAATGGTCGAACATCCTTGATTAAACCATAGATTATGAGTAGAATAAAATAAAAAATATTTTCTTGCTAAAAACACATGCAATATTAATATTAATGATTATATTAGCGAGAGCGTCAATATCATGAGTTGACCCACATATGAATCAGCGAGAAAACCTAACCTAAAATATCAAGAATGTTGAAGCAAAATCAATTATGAAATACTCGACAACCCTAAAACTATTAGTATCAAGAAATTAAATAAATATCGAATGTATATAGGACTTGTTTGACATTGATAATAATTTTTCGATACAAATTCTAATGTCTAAATAGACTTGGAAAAGCATTTGAAATCCTGTTAAGTATGGGTTAGGGCAGGGTAGCGCATGAATTGCATGCCATAGGTATAAATGCTCATATTATCTTTTAGGACAGAGATACCAAATTTTTCATAAGGATAAAATAGACTTCAAATTCACAAAATAACTTATAGATCCCGAAAAAGAGTTGCAAGTAGGAAGTGAAACCCTAAGAATAAGGTGGGACCTTAAAAGAGAAACCCTAGATTTGGGTGGGATTGCTTCCTATGCTAAAAACACTTGCTGTTGTTTCTTTTTTATTTGTGCATGCATTGTGTAAGAGAGGGGGATTTAATAATGGGGTAATATTAGCTACACTGGCTGGTATATAAGGTGTTAGGGACTTGATTTTTGACCATCGAATTATAATACAAGTCTCCTTTCATCTTCATCTCCTTCTCCAAGCTCTCGTGGCTTCTTTCTCTCTCTTTCTGTCTTTCTCTCTCTTTTTCTAGTCTTTCTCTCTCCTCGTCACTCTCATTTTGTCTCCCTCAGTCTTTCTCTCTCTTATGCACCCTCTCTCTCTCCTCTTCTTCTCTCTCTTCTGTCCTCTTCATGACAAGTGGTATTAGAGCTCTAGTTCTGATCCATTTAGTTACCTTACATACTCAGTTACCATCCTTTTCAGTTTAAAAATCCAAGAAGCTTCAAGTACACAATGACATGCACAAAAATGGAGGAGCACTGAAGAGCCAGAGGTCAAGGACTAAGAGGACAGTAGTCAAGAGCATTAATGGAGACCTTGGACCAAGTTTGGAGGCTCGAACACCACATTTAGCAGGTCGTGGGTCTTTTTTGGCCAATTTTGAAGGTATTTTCCTAAAAGACAGTGGTAAATGGAGTAGAAGATGTTAAATTCCTGGTTACTTTTCAGGAACATTCTTCTCTCTCTTCATTCTCAAGCTTAAGCCAAGCTTCCATGGAGGAAAACCACCCTAGATCTCTTCTCTCCCACCTCCATTGATCAGATGGCTTCTACAAGAGCTTCCCGGGGACCTTGAGATTCATTCTAAGCAGTCACTTGGTTATTTTCACTTTGCCTTTGCTCTTGATCTTCCGAATCTAGTCTTGTCACTTCTATCCTCATCTTCTTCTTTGGCAGATTGCTTTTGCCACGATCTGCCCATGCATGAAGAACTGCCTTCTCATTATCCTCAGCCTGCACAAGTCAGTTGGATGAGGCACGAACAGTGTAAACAAGCTTGAGGAAGAAGGTATCAAGGTCAAAAAGCATTGTTGCTCATTTGCTAGAGGAGCTTTTACATTATCTGAATGTAAATGTAGTACAACAGTCCTCCACAACTGCAACCACAAATTCTTGGTGGACCAAGTTTTGAGGCTTCAGCAACAGTAGTAATAGCAACTTCCGCAAAACAGTAGCAACTTTAGCAGTGACCTTGGCAGCAGAGAACTACTTCAGATTTGTCTACTGCCTACTATTGTGTTACTACTTTGTTCTTTGATGCCTTTGGTCACATCAGAGACCTTTTGTTATAACAAGAAAATGCAAGGGTAAACAATAACAAGGATACAAGAAGGCTCAAGAAGTCCATCATGGATGTATTCTCTTCAGCATAGTTTGTGTGTCAGTATATCCACCCCAGCATGTGAATGAAAATTACTTAATAGCTTTCTATCTTGGGCAAAAGGGAAGGGCCAAACAATGAAGATGAAGATGGTTAACATTGTCAAAGGGAGGCCTATGAACCTAAACCTGTATTTTGCTGCATTTGGAGCATCCCATTGTAGCAGCATCTTTCCTGTCTCTATCATGTTCTCAACAAGAGCTTGCTGTTTGTGCCCTTTCTGAGGTCAAACAGATCCAGGACTTCCTCTCTCACGTGCTTCTGAAAAATGGGGAAAACAAACTGTGCCTTTAGCCAAGGGTCACATTATAGAAGTTTATCAAAATGGTGATTCAATACACCAACTGGGAACTGATTGCAACGATTCGTGCAAATGGTAGCCTGCCCACCTGTGAAATCAGATGTTGATTGCCATAGTGTGTGCTTGTGTGGTTGAGTATTTATCTCTCTAGAAATGTTAGCATTGTTTGTATCCCCCGAAAATAGAACAAATACAGCCAGCACTTTGCAATGGTTGTAGGATTATTTTCAAGATTACAAGCAAGTTAACCACTGTGATTTGCTAGCTAGATAACTAGAACTCTCCGTTAGCTTTATAGCACATTTCAAAGTTTAAGCTACAACACAATGAAGAAACCCATCCAAATCTTCTTGTCAGAATCTCCCCTACCTTCTACTTTGATTCCAACAACTACCAGGGCTGATTGACCAGGTGAGATCAAGCCTAAGGGACTAGGCTCATTCAAAGGACTGAACTAGCTAGCTGACACACTATTTTGGCTGGACGTTGACAGGAAGCCATGTACATTATCAATTAGCTCACATGTCATGCTATGCTCAATCATAGGATTGTCATTTGAGGAAACCAACACATCTAATTCTTGGCACTAGATTGGATAAGGACTCTACTTTTCTAGCATTCTGTAGCTAGTCGGGGGTGTTTACACGGTGCCACTTCTACATAGTCCTATTCAAATCGATTGGGCTTCTACAATATCACATTGTAAAGGAGACTGTGAACAAATTTGTATCATTCAAGTGCATCCATGTTCGTGATGATGAAATGGTTGGAGAAGCAAGAACTGTAATGGGACATGAATGCATTCAACCAGCTCCACCAAAAGTTTTGTATCTAGAAATCTGAGGGGATCTTGTTGAGGGAGCTCAACTGCAAGTAGAGAAGACATATTGGGGTGGAAATGAAGGTTCTTATGTGCTTCAATGGTTTCAGACAGGTGGAAATGAAGGTTCTTCCGTGCTTCAATGGTTTCAGACACTACCAGATGGAACACAGTGGAGAATAAAAGGGATTGCAAGTCACACAATTAATTCCTTGACAATAAGGCCACATTCTACAAAGCTTCTCTTGGCAAGATTCCTTCAGTGCAGAGAGGATAAGAATAGACTACTCTTTGACAGAATGTTAGGAAGAAAAAGAGGGGAAATGTATTTACTCTTTTGTAGAATGCCTCCAAGCCGAACCCTGCTCATCTCTGAGGCACACCCATCGTCTATATTGGTAAACTCTTGAAGCAAATTTTGGTGTTCCCTAAAGAGGGATGGTTGTTGGTGTCCCATCACGACAAGCTGTACATTGACTAGGTCCACCATACTTTCAAAACTTTCTGATTTCATCAACTAGACAGTTTACATGGCCAGCAACTTGTTGAAGGCCCCACAAGTGATGGTTTTGTCCATTTGACCCTGACTCTACCAATAAGATTGGGGACTGCTCATACCTGTATGATCTCGAGTCAACAGTATTATTTCACCACCATTCTTGCCATCAGAAATTTTAGTCCCATGCAGATGCAAACTTGAGTAAGGGAAGATTCTCACAAGTCTTGCCCTTCCCTTCTAGTGCAGATCTGTCTTTCTGAGATGTATCTTGCAGTCATTGACCCAACTATTTTCAAGCGCAGAAAAAGAAGGACATGCTCACTTCTTCCTTAGCTTGTTTCTACTATGCATGCTTCCTTGTTTAGATTGTTTGCCAGATAAATGCGAGTCAGCTCACATGGCAAATGAATTGATTCGCAAGCAAGCATAAGTTGTCACTAGTGGTGGTGGATTTATTGGATCTGCTTTGTTGCCACTATATCTTCTGTGGAAGACAAGAAGGTTCCAAAATCCTGCAAAACAAGCTTCTATTAGCATTGCTGAAAGCTAGCAGTTTCTGAAAATGGCAGCAGTTTCTCTCCCTGGACTGGCAGAATTGCCTGAATGACATGAATGAGTACCATTTTAATCTATGCAATGGAATATTCACCAATTACACTTGGAAGAAAGAATACCCTTGAGATCTACTTTGAAAGCTAGATCAAGGTGTTATGATGTGTATATGAGTGTGGATGTCTTTGGGAGAAATACATAGGGAGGTGGTGGCTTTCAGAGCAATGTTGCATTGAAAAAGGGAAGCAGATGTTTCTGCTGCAATTTTGCTCCGGGTTGGATCTTGAAAACAAAGCAAGGCCCTAGTTTTCTTGCAGCTCAAAACCGTTGGTGGAAGCTCGGTGTTTCAGGAAGCACACCATTCTGATCACATCAAGTTTCAGAACACCTTCACCCCAACCTTTCATACTAGACAAAAGATGATTGACCTTGTCCACAACATTGGCCCCTCCTTGGTCACAAGAAGTTGTCGAACACTCCACTCTCTATGCCCTGGGCTTTGAACCCAATGCAACAACCTGCTTCCGATGGAAGACATCTGTTTCTCAGGGACTGCAGTGCAAGTTGGCCCCAATAGCTTCGTAAGGAACTGAATGCAATCTGGAGAGTCCCAAAGGCTCTCATCTTGTCCATCATAAGCCATCAAGTATAGTAATGTTGCAGTAGCAAGTGTTGTAAGAGGATCATTGGTTGGAACTGTTAAGACATAATCAAGCATCGGTTTCACCATCAACTTGACTACAATGGCAACTAAGATAAATAGCTGCAACTCTAGTGAACAAGGTTGGCTTCAAACACGAGCTAATATTGACAAACTTGGAGCTTTAATTGATCAGTATATTGCTCTTATGAAGGCAAACAAAGAAAAAGGAGCAAGACTTGAATCAAGTATGGATACTCGTCACCCTAAGTATTATCAACAACATGATGAGTATTATGGTCATGATGAGTATTCTCATGGGCATTATGCACCCAATGCTTATGCTTATGGACAACATGTATATGCTAATGGTACACACTATGATTTGCATGCACCTTATGAATATAGACAACAACAACATGCAAATGAACATGAGCAATATGCAAGTACATTTGGACAGCATGTTAATGCTTATAGATATGATGTACCATGTCATAATGCAGAGTATCATTCCATTGAACCTTGGCAGCAGAATGGCTATTATGGGCAACATGCTTATGCTTATGAGCATCCACCTTTTCAGCAACATAGTCATGATTATACAGGTGAACCTTCCTTAATTCAGCAGCCCAATTCTTATGAACATGACAATAATGGCCATGCTTATCAATACTCTTCTAGCTTTGATCAGCAGCAAGTTCATAACTACCATGGTACCCCATATCCCAATCAGTTTATACCTCATGATTACCCAAATGTAATGATGAGTTCTTTTCCAAGTGTTGATGATGAAGAAGAGAGCAATGAGCAAGCTGAACAACAAGACTGGGATAATGAGCAACATGATCAACAAGAAGATGAGCAAGAAGACCAAGAAGATGTACAAGAAGAGAACAATGAAGAGCAAGATGTACAAGCTCATGGCATCTTCGTTGATGAACCACATGAGTCACTCACAAATGTAGATGGTTATGCTGAAGGTTTTAGACTCTTAGAGAAACCTCATGATGATATTCTTGAGCATTAGTTTACACTTAATCAAGGTTTACAATAGCAATTGAACGCATTTGATAATGAGTACCTTGATCATGGTTATGATGATTGGCACATGTTCGATGATGATCTAATACATGATTTGGGCATACATGAATATGAAGATGGCATTGTGCTTCCCTATGATCCGGGAGATTATGGATGTGATCATGGACTTGATTATGGGGATACTTCATTGTATCCATTTGATCCAGGTGGATTGGAGTATGTGGTTGATGGGCATTCTCTTCTCTTGGACAATCATTATGATGGAATACCTTTTGATCCAGGAGGTTAATGGATTGATTGGGATCTCAATTAGACCAGCATCCATCTTTTTGGTAGACTCTTTTGGCTGAAGATTGGTTATCTATGGCCATATTTTAGTGCAGGAAAGATTGCAGACAGCTCACTGTTTTACAACAAAGATTTCTCTGAACTTTGAACAGCCAAACCCAACCTATATGGGCTGAAAGCACTTACCAAGAGCTCCATTTTAATGTGTAGCATGCCTCGATCAGAGTCTCCTACAGAAAGTTATGACAGATTTACTATAGCAGGGCCCTGTAGTAAACAACTTGCTGTCCACTGTTTGCAACTCATATTTACTCAAGATACTTGGTCCATGTAACTTACATACCCCAATGACCCATCATACACAATAATACCTCTTCATTCATTTGTATACCCCTGTAATAATGCAACAGAGTAGTACTCTAATCTTGATGACCAGGAAATATGTGCAAAAATAGGCACCAAAATGTGCTCAACATGGAAACATCTCTTATGAAATGGCATTTGGCTTTTGTACTCTCTTGTGAAAAAAGTCATTATATGAAGCAATGTAAAATGTGTAGTCCAAAAGAGACACACTATAAAATATTGTTAGGAAAAGGAAAGGTCAAACCCTTTTGTCTCATTCCAAAAATTGAAGGGTCTTTAGACCTTAGCCAATGTATGCAAATTTGAATTTCATAATTCAAGAAAGGAAAAGGAGGTGGTTGCAGTCGTGGGATTTGGGGAGGTGGGAGGTTGAGGTGGTTACACCCTCTCTTCCTTTATCTTCTTCTCTCACGGTTCATTTCTCCCTCTCTCATTTTGGCACAACACTTGCCTTCTTGTTCTTGCTTCCCTCTCTTGTGCTTCATGCTCATTTCTAATGGAGAGTGAGGAAGAGGAAGAGGGTGAGGATGGAAGACTTTCTCTTAATTTCTTGTGTGCCTATCTCTTGTGTGTTTGGAGAGCATGGTTCTTGGTGAGAAGGAGAGTTTTCTTGCAGGTTTTCATGGCCAGCAATGTATTTGCAGCCTCTACCTAGCCGGTTCGTGGTTCATATTGTGCCGTGGCAGGGTGCTCTTCATTTGGTGCACTGGCCGGGAAACTGAGGTGGCTATGGAGCTTGCAAGGAAGAGGGGTTTTGAAGCCATGGCCATAACAAGGTTTGAGGGTTTCAAGCTCATGTTTTCATCATTTTCATGATAGAGAATCAATGACTATCTCAAGAGTACAAGGCAAAGCACGTCTGATGAGAAGATAAAGAAGACAGAGTTTTAGAGATCTTGTGGTTCTTTCGAAGAAGTTCTTTGGTCAATGAAGGCCATCTGTACCTACCCTCCATGACATTCTCACCATCTCACTTTACGACATATGCATTCGATTTTCCTCCAGTCATCTTTGCCCTCAATCAGCGGTGGGCAGACTAGCAACGCGCCTGTGTATCCATTTCCACTTCCGTCTGTCTCTTCATATTCAAGCCCCCCAATCTCCACTCATCATCAATAGCCCTGCTTAACATCCGCCGCCCTCCCTTCTCTCATCCCTATCTACCTAGTCCTCGCCAATCACTTCTATTCCGCCTCCTCGTTTCTCCATTGCCCTGTTCCTTTCCCTCCACCACTGCCATCAAATTCGACTCTGGTCACGACTCTGTTCGTGAGCTTGTAGTATGCCTATCCTTCTTGCCTCCTTCCCGATTATGGCCACACCCTACTAACCTTCCTCTGCACAAACCTCGTCCCACACAATAAATGCGCCCTTCACCACATGGCTCTAGCTCTGCCAATCCTTCACGAGACTGCAAAATTTGCGGACGAATGTCAACGCTTTGTCACGACACACATGGCCTTCTTATCCTCAACTATAACAGAAAAAGAAAAACATCATTTTTTTTTAAAAAAAACTCCATCCTTATAAAACCTTATTCATATGCTTAACTTCAACCCTCCTTGTACGCTCTTTCCTCATTATCAAGAATTCCCATGCTTTTCAAGACACAAATTTACGTATTTTTTGTTGTTTTTGAAATTTCCATTTAAGTTTTCTTCTTAATAAAATCTACTTTTCTTTTCCTTTCCTACATCAACTGGGTGGAGAACTACATTGTTGTATCTTTAGAGAGGGTATGCTGAATGATTGTCTTTCTTGGGTTTTTATTATGAGCTTTATGGTGTGGTTGTTTTTTCTTTCTATCCTTAGTGTGAAGTTATTCTTGTGTGCAAGTTGGTTGAAAGCCCTATGTTTTGTGTGCTTGATGAATTTTTCTTGTGGAGTGTTTGTGACCTAGGCTTTAACGTCCTAGTTGTGATTCTATTTTGTGTGTTATTTCCTTCCTTATCCAATGGAAATTAAAAGATCCAAGAAGAAAAAGAAGACCGAAGATGAAGACAAAGACTTTTCTAAGAGCTGATTGTGGTTCTTCGTCAAGTTTGTTCGCGGGGACGCTTCACACTTAAGCATGGGAGGAATGATGACCAGGAAATATGTGCAAAAATAGGCACCAAAATGTGCTCAACATGGAAACATCTCTTATGAAATGGCATTTGGCTTTTGTACTCTCTTGTGAAAAAAATCATTATATGAAGCAATGTAAAATGTGTAGTCCAAAAGAGACACACTATAAAATATTGTTAGGAAAAGGAAAGGTCAAACCCTTTTGTCTCATTCCAAAAATTGAAGGGTCTTTAGACCTTAGCCAATGTATGCAAATTTGAATTTCATAATTCAAGAAAGGAAAAGGAGGTGGTTGCAGTCGTGGGATTTGGGGAGGTGGGAGGTTGAGGTGGTTACACCCTCTCTTCCTTTATCTTCTTCTCTCACGGTTCATTTCTCCCTCTCTCATTTTGGCACAACACTTGCCTTCTTGTTCTTGCTTCCCTCTCTTGTGCTTCATGCTCATTTCTAATGGAGAGTGAGGAAGAGGAAGAGGGTGAGGATGGAAGACTTTCTCTTAATTTCTTGTGTGCCTATCTCTTGTGTGTTTGGAGAGCATGGTTCTTGGTGAGAAGGAGAGTTTTCTTGCAGGTTTTCATGGCCAGCAATGTATTTGCAGCCTCTACCTAGCCGGTTCGTGGTTCATATTGTGCCGTGGCAGGGTGCTCTTCATTTGGTGCACTGGCCGGGAAACTGAGGTGGCTATGGAGCTTGCAAGGAAGAGGGGTTTTGAAGCCATGGCCATAACAAGGTTTGAGGGTTTCAAGCTCATGTTTTCATCATTTTCATGATAGAGAATCAATGACTATCTCAAGAGTACAAGGCAAAGCACGTCTGATGAGAAGATAAAGAAGACAGAGTTTTAGAGATCTTGTGGTTCTTTCGAAGAAGTTCTTTGGTCAATGAAGGCCATCTGTACCTACCCTCCATGACATTCTCACCATCTCACTTTACGACATATGCATTCGATTTTCCTCCAGTCATCTTTGCCCTCAATCAGCGGTGGGCAGACTAGCAACGCGCCTGTGTATCCATTTCCACTTCCGTCTGTCTCTTCATATTCAAGCCCCCCAATCTCCACTCATCATCAATAGCCCTGCTTAACATCCGCCGCCCTCCCTTCTCTCATCCCTATCTACCTAGTCCTCGCCAATCACTTCTATTCCGCCTCCTCGTTTCTCCATTGCCCTGTTCCTTTCCCTCCACCACTGCCATCAAATTCGACTCTGGTCACGACTCTGTTCGTGAGCTTGTAGTATGCCTATCCTTCTTGCCTCCTTCCCGATTATGGCCACACCCTACTAACCTTCCTCTGCACAAACCTCGTCCCACACAATAAATGCGCCCTTCACCACATGGCTCTAGCTCTGCCAATCCTTCACGAGACTGCAAAATTTGCGGACGAATGTCAACGCTTTGTCACGACACACATGGCCTTCTTATCCTCAACTATAACAGAAAAAGAAAAACATCATTTTTTTTAAAAAAAAACTCCATCCTTATAAAACCTTATTCATATGCTTAACTTCAACCCTCCTTGTACGCTCTTTCCTCATTATCAAGAATTCCCATGCTTTTCAAGACACAAATTTACGTATTTTTTGTTGTTTTTGAAATTTCCATTTAAGTTTTCTTCTTAATAAAATCTACTTTTCTTTTCCTTTCCTACATCAACTGGGTGGAGAACTACATTGTTGTATCTTTAGAGAGGGTATGCTGAATGATTGTCTTTCTTGGGTTTTTATTATGAGCTTTATGGTGTGGTTGTTTTTTCTTTCTATCCTTAGTGTGAAGTTATTCTTGTGTGCAAGTTGGTTGAAAGCCCTATGTTTTGTGTGCTTGATGAATTTTTCTTGTGGAGTGTTTGTGACCTAGGCTTTAACGTCCTAGTTGTGATTCTATTTTGTGTGTTATTTCCTTCCTTATCCAATGGAAATTAAAAGATCCAAGAAGAAAAAGAAGACCGAAGATGAAGACAAAGACTTTTCTAAGAGCTGATTGTGGTTCTTCGTCAAGTTTGTTCGCGGGGACGCTTCACACTTAAGCATGGGAGGAATGATGACCAGGAAATATGTGCAAAAATAGGCACCAAAATGTGCTCAACATGGAAACATCTCTTATGAAATGGCATTTGGCTTTTGTACTCTCTTGTGAAAAAAATCATTATATGAAGCAATGTAAAATGTGTAGTCCAAAAGAGACACACTATAAAATATTGTTAGGAAAAGGAAAGGTCAAACCCTTTTGTCTCATTCCAAAAATTGAAGGGTCTTTAGACCTTAGCCAATGTATGCAAATTTGAATTTCATAATTCAAGAAAGGAAAAGGAGGTGGTTGCAGTCGTGGGATTTGGGGAGGTGGGAGGTTGAGGTGGTTACACCCTCTCTTCCTTTATCTTCTTCTCTCACGGTTCATTTCTCCCTCTCTCATTTTGGCACAACACTTGCCTTCTTGTTCTTGCTTCCCTCTCTTGTGCTTCATGCTCATTTCTAATGGAGAGTGAGGAAGAGGAAGAGGGTGAGGATGGAAGACTTTCTCTTAATTTCTTGTGTGCCTATCTCTTGTGTGTTTGGAGAGCATGGTTCTTGGTGAGAAGGAGAGTTTTCTTGCAGGTTTTCATGGCCAGCAATGTATTTGCAGCCTCTACCTAGCCGGTTCGTGGTTCATATTGTGCCGTGGCAGGGTGCTCTTCAAATCTGCTCCTGCCCAGTTATCATAAGTGCCCAAATTGTTTTTGAGGGCAAAAACCTTCGGGTGGGGATGGAATGTAAGAGAGGGGGATTTAATAATGGGGTAATACTAGCTACACTAGGGCTGGTATATAAGGTGTTAGGGACTTGATTTTTTACCATTAGATTATAATACAAGTCTCCTTTCATCTTCATCTCCTTCTCCAAGCTCTCATTGCTTCTTTCTCTCTCTTTCTGTATTTCTCTCTCTTTTTCTAGTATTTCTCTCTCCTCTTCACTCTCTTTCTCTCTCTTCCTGCAATCTTTCTCTCTCTTTTGCACCCTCTCTCTCCTCTTCTTCTCTCTCTTCTGTCCTCTTCATGACACTTTGATGGTTACACAGGAAAGATTGATTATTCTTGTGGCAGTTAGATCTGATTGTAAATATATAATCATTATAATAAGAGGAAAGACCATGTTATGCCTCCCCCAAGGCTAGATGCGGAACCCTACTTCAAGGGGGAATGTTTTGTATCACCGCGAGGAGCTTTGGACTGGCCCTGATGGCGGGCAAGAGGTCGCTTGGTGAGGAAACTGTTAGGCAGAAGTGCCAAGGGGCTCTCGGTGTAAATCTCTCGATCGCTCCTAGAAACTACCTGACCCTCACTTGAATCAGGATGATGGGATCCTCGAATCCCCAATACTAGTGAAGGGACAAAAATCTTGGAGGGTTCTTTTCTTATACGCAAATAGAAGGGATTTTTCGATGAACGAAGGTTATCTTCTACATAGGCAGAATGAAAAAATCATTGTAAATAACTTTGCAAAATAATAAATAAATATATTTTGCCAAAAGATTATTTTCTCTATCTTTGTATTGTGCCATAAAATTACGCGAAGGAACTTGTGATAACGGGTTTATTAATGAAGCTACTTTTTTATGCCATAAGTTAATGTGATAGGTATTTAGAAAACTAAAGAAAACCATTTGTGGAAAGTGGGTGGGCGAGATATCGAGATGGATCCGTCTTACAGATGGGTGGTCCTGGTAAGCTGGGAGCTTCTCTCAAGAGATTGAATGAAACGTTAATTAGAAAAAATTAGGTAAAGCTGAGCATTGACTTTTCTAGGGTCAAGTATTAAAAACTTGGTCAGAAATTATCTTAGGGGAAAGGTGTAGTGGCTGCGCCAAAACTCTGTTAAGGTTCCCTAAATCCTAACCGGTTATTGGAAAAAAGTATTGCACTCCATGAACAAAGGGTAACTATGATCGCTCCAGTCGGACGAGAAGCCCTTATGGAACGCCTTCGATGGAGCTAGCTAATGTATCGAGACCTCAGTTGTCAAATTAAGACCCTGAGCTTGCAAGTTGATCCTCGTGGGGATGGCTGGTACCTTCCATTACGGGGTGGACTCTGGGGAACCTAGACAATAGACCCCATGCATTCTCGAGTGCCGAGTGAAGCCATCTAGGACAGTTCCCCGATGAACCACTAAAACATGTTGCCAGGGTATTGTTGGCACATGTGACATGTGGATCAAAGTAGTACTCTACATCCCACTCCTTAGCCCCTCTGTCAAGTCCCTCTAGTTGTCTTTTGTTTTTTAGGGCAAAAACACTCAAGATGGGCATAGAATGTAATGAGAGGGATACACAAGAACTAGGGTGGTTTAGACACTTAGTCATACTAATCGGGGCACATAAGGTGTAAGAGACCCAATTTAGGGTATCTAGATATAATCAAGAACTGGCTCTTCAACTTCATCTAAAGCTTCCATGTCTTTCTCCTTCTTTCTCCCCTCTTTCATTTATTTCTCCCTCCTCTTCTAGCCCTTCGTCTTCCTCCTCCTCCTCTCTTTCTCTCTCTTTAGCTCATTTTTCTCTCTCCTCTCAGCTTCATTCATTACAACCCATTTTCGTTTACCTTGGCAATGCAAACTTATTACCCCTCATGCGTAATACAAAGGAGTCTATATTTATGGTATGCAACAAGGGAAACTACCATCAACAAGCACCAACAAAAACTGAAAATGAAAGCATGTGCGTTGTTGAAGAGGAAGAAAAGCAATGGAAGTTTGTAGAATTCCTACTCTATTGTTGAAGAATTGGAGATCTTCATTGCTAAAGCCACTTTCTATAAGAAGCGCATTACTAAATGGTGTAAGCATGTCACTATTTTTATGGGGGATCTATGTGACAAACTGATCCTACAATCTTCTGAAGCTACAGAAAGTTGTTTCACTTTAGCCAATTGTTTTCCACAAAATTGAAGACCAAAATAGACAGAATGAGTATCAATGGAAGACTTGGCTTTCATTGAAGAATTTCCAAATATCATCAAGTGGAAGATTGTGAAGAAGCTTTGAGAGTCGTGGTCTATTGAGATTCAAGAAAAAGAGTTAGAATTTGTTTAGTGGAAGCCCAATAGCAAGATATGTGGGATGCTTGGTGTTCTGGCAACCTTTTGTTTGTTCAATTGGCAACCCACTAGAAGCTAGTAGATAAAGTGTCATTCACAACCTATGCTATTGAAACCCTTTAAAGTTGATATTATAAGGACAATGGCACTATGGAAATTCTCTAAAGAATGAATTTTGATACCTTCAAGACTGAATATCTTCCCCTCTACAGTGGAATGAAAGCTGAATTCAGAGATGTTCCAAAAAAAAAGTAGAAGAAATGTTGTCAAGAGAGTCCTCTAAAGGTTGAACCCTTTCTGATTCCCTTTTGTTGAGTGCAAACAAATTGGGTGGAGCCAACTCCCTAATGAATGATGCGATCAAGAGGCAACCACTACAACAAATTTAGAGGTACATGAGAAGAGAGAAGGCAAAAATCTAAGCCAAGAACAAGCTTGCAATGGAAGTCTCCTCTAATGCCCTTGCAGCACTCTTTACAAAAGTCCTGATGGTGAATCAAAGTCCTCTTCCTTCAAGCCAAATCTGTCATGGAAATGTTAATGACAAACCAATGAATGTATTCATGTTGCCAATCTTTAAGGAAAATACAATGAAGACCCTGCCCGATCTTCATATTGTTGAGTTCATGGTAGTGTGTGTAGCCAATAATACCAAAATCCCAAAGCATTGGTTGGCAATATTTCCCAACACTTTTAAAGGTGTGGCATTTCAATTATATGATAGACAAGCAGCAAGAACTTTTGGCACATGAGACAACCTGGCCTTTCTCACCAAATTCACATGCAAAGGTTTTGAAGAGTGGATGGGAGAGAATTTTATGAACTTAAGTCAATCCTCTATAGAACGGATGGAAGCATATGTCTCTAGAATAGAATCCATACTAAAGAGATGGACCAACCATAAATTGGATGAAGGTATCTAGAAGAGAGTTTTTCTTAGACGCCTAAAACCAAAATTTTGTAAGTTTGTGGAGCTGAGAAGACCAATCAACCTATAAGCTGTAGTGGAAGGTGCAAGATGGTATGATAAAGTTGAAGCAAGGCTGTTGACCTGAAGAAGAGGAGTCTTACCTCCTCCCATGCTAGGAATGGTATACCCACCAAATGCAATCCCAAGGACTATTCCCTACCTCTACCCTCAAATACAAACAATACCATGGTACAATGCACTGAATCTACAGTGGCTACAAACAACAGTATCTTGAATATTAGTTCAACCACAATACCAATGGCCTCAAACAGTTCTCCCAATGGCAACTCAACAATAATAGTAGAACTCTACCAACTAGAACCAACAACTAATACTCTCAATAGGAGCTTTGAATCAAAATCAGAACAAAGGACTCTTTGGACCAACCCAACCAATCTATGCATTGATTACATAGGCTTCCCAAAACCCTACTGCGAGTATTCTAGGAGGAAAAAACTTGAAGGAGTATTCAATTGTTCAAATGAATGTGATTATAGAATAGTTTCAAACACTAAAAGTGAATACCACTAGCATATCCAATACTCCAAGAGGCAAAAGAGATGTGATACAATCCAACACATAGTGTGGAAAGTTGCATTAGGTAAAACATTTAGCCATTGAATGTACCTAAAGAATAACTATTCTTAGAGCCTTCTATTCATACTAGCTAAGAAAGAATTGGACAAAGGATATCTGCTCTCTTAAGGAGATGCTTGAAAGAAGGAAGAAAGATGAGAAAGCAAGGTTCAACTTATTAGAATCCAATATGACAACCCAAGATATTAGCCCAAAGCCTAGAGAGTTTGGTCCTAATTTTGTCCCAAGGAAGTTTCCTGCCCAAAGTTACAGAGGAAGATAATCTAGTGGTTGAGAGAGATCAAAAGTGGAATGATATAGATGTAGAGAGAAGGGTCACATCTCCCCAAACTACCCAAACCCTAGAAGATCCATGGATTATAAGCCCCTCTGCATTCAATGTCAAGGAGAAGGCCACACTGCATGTCCTAATCCCAGCCCTTGTGAAGGTCAACACCTCTAATAACCAACAGAAGGCCAAAGAACCTAACCTAGTAGAACTAAAAGTTGCCATAGTAATGTGTACCAAGAAAAGAGAACCAATAGTTCCAAAGGAGAATGTTCCCTACCAAAGCTATGAAGTTCAAGCTCCCAACAGAGCCACAGAGCAGTCCAATGCCATAGAAGGATATAGAGATAGTTAAAGAAGCAGGACCAAAGGTCCAAGAGATAAAAGAGGTGGATGTACCTCTCATGATAAAAGAAGTGGTGATGCAACCCTTGCTTGAAGAAAGAGGAAAAATAAAAGTGGGTATAGTATCATTCCCTAGTCATTTAGAAAAGATAGTGGATCCAATAAAGGAATATGACCTAGATACCTTCCATCCTAACTCAACATTCCATCAACTACTAATGATATCCCCCACTTTGCCGAAAAAGGTTTAAAAGTATTCTCACGCGATGACCTGGTCTAAGGATTTCCAACCCTACAATTGTTAAAAAATCCAACAGAGACCCAGAAACTGTAAAAGAAGTGGACGTAGCCAACGCCTTCCTAGATCCTAGCACACCAAAGACTGGCTTCTGGATAGAAGGTTGTTTCATTGCAAATGTGTTGATAGATGAAAGTTCTTCAATGAACATAATGACTAATGTGATGATGAAACATCTATGCATGCAACCAACTCAGTGGCTCATCAGACTCGCCTAAATCAAGCCTTTAGGCATCCTTCCATATATCAAGCCCACAGTGGCTAAACAAGATTACTAGCTCACTTACTTGATGGTGAAGATAAACTCTCATGGTACATCTTACCCTCTATTACTAGGAAGACTGTGGCTATTTTGAAGCAAGAGCAAGAAGACTGATTGGTTCAAAGGAATCCTAAACGTAGACAAGGGACCAAATAAAGTGGTGTTGGAACTATACGGTGCTCAAAAAGGACATGGATCCATCTCCATAGAGATTTCCTTTGACTCTTCCAATGAGGCTACAAATGGAACATCAATAGAAGAAGATGTTGTCAAGTAAATTTTCCCAAAGAAACCAAAAGCATAGTTCTTAACTATGGGTACTATAGGCCAACTCATAGCAGAAGCAAAGTCATTGTCGATGGATGAATATCTCCTACCTAAACCAAGAATAGCCTCTGAAATTAGTTCGGACATTGAAATCAAAGTATGGATGTATTGCTCCCCATGCTACATGGCCACAGAAGTAGAGCCAAAGTCAGAAGCACAAGTAGATAGAGAAGCAAAAGTAGAAGATGAAACAGAGAGCCTATTCTTCTCTTACAAAGCCTCTACAAAGGCAAAGATAGAGTCCAAAGAGGATGATGATGAAAGCAAAGATGCAGATTATGAAAGCGATGTGGAAGAACCTATCCAACTAGAAGAGCACACTAATGAGGAGGAAGTCCTAGAGGCCACAAAAGCTGAAGATCTCATGCCATTGGACACAATGACTCTGGTAGCCTTTGGACTAGTAAATAAATTTCATCATATGCAAAGGTTTATAAGAAGTCGATTAGGTAAAATAAGCCTTCCTTTAGCAGTGGCTCTTATCACCCTAAACTACCCTCTCTAGAAAGGATGATGATGATGCGCCTTGTCAAGAAGTACTAGTCTTGCAACCCGAACAGAAGTTAGATGGTCCCTACTATGTGACATTCCTATATGCATCCTCGAGGTCTTCCCTTCTCCATATGGCCATTTCCGTCTTCTCATCTTTCCATGTATACACACCCTTAATTCATCAAAAATACACTTTCATATCACAGCCATGTTCGTCCATTTGAACTAGACATTTTTCCCTTTACCGTCCCCTATTCTGACTCACAGTTCATTCATTATCAATTTTTGAATACTTTTGCACTTTGCAAATGTATTTCCATGTGAACGCTCCCTACGTTCACCAATGTTGAAATTTGACCTTACAAACCTATTCATCTTTTTTTTTAACCACCCTCTATTCCAAGTGATGGTTCATACGTTATTAATTTTTCAAGAATTTTATGTGCATCAAATGTGTTTCCATGCGAATATACATTTTTCTTGTCGAACCCTTCCATTTGACTTCATCCTCTCAATCTTTTTCCTTCCCCCAGATATTTCTCCTTTTTACAACTTGTTCATCTAACACACCGATTGGCTATTATTATTTTTTGTGTGGTTTTGTATATTCTTTATTAGCAATTTTATCATTTTTCCATATGAATACTCCCAAAATTGTCATTCAAATTGTATTTTGATTTTATAGCCACGTCCATCTTGTCAAACTATACATTTTTCCTTTTTGTTGCACTACATTTCGACAATTGATTTTTTCATTATTAGTTTTCAATAATATTTTTGAGTGTATTTTTACAAAGTTTTCATGTGAATGCCTATTTTTTATGCCACACGTATCGTTCATATTGTCGTATATCTTCCTCCTATCATCGTGCGCCCTTTTCCTTTTTCTTGCATGTCAATCCGATACTCAGGTTTTTTTGAATTAAATTTTGTGTAAATTTTTTATCTCATTGCCCCCTACCTGTCCATGAAAATGCCTAATATTTACCTCCAGACACACATTGTCAAATCCCACATGTCGCATCAAGCCCACCCATGCTCATTTTGTTTCCGTTTATCCTAGCAACACAAAAATTTTTCACCCCGCCTTTGCGCTTGCTTGCACGATCAGGGGGAAGGGGCAACCATGGTTCATTTTCTTTTAATCAAACAAACAGAAAAAACACACTCATACACACACACTTTTCCCTTAATAAAGAAAAACAAAAAGAAATTATATTTATTATTTTAATTTAAGACATTTAAAAAACACAGGAAAACCAAACAAAAAACAACCAAGAAAGAAAATTCTTACCCCCCAACCACCCGTGTTCCCTCCCTCCCCTCTATCCTCTTTCTTTCTTTCTTTCTTCTTCTTCTCTCTCCCCCCCCCCCTCCCTTGTGTCCCCGCCATCCCCTTCGCCCCACCCTCCTTTCCTTTCCCCATCCCCCCATCTCCTTCTCCCCTTCTTTTTCTTCTCTTGCTACCCTAATTCTTCTCCCCACTGCCTTCCACTTTCTCCTTCCTCCTCATCCAATTGCTTCTCATGCTCATCATGCTCCTTTCCCACCTTGACTCCCTCTTGCTTCCTTTGCCCTCTACCCCAACTGCTGCTACCACTTCCTCCTCCTCCTCCTCGGTGCCTCCACCACCTGCCATACCCTTTGCTGCCACAAACAACACCTCTGCCACCTGCCCTCTTTGCTTGCAACCACGCCAACGAACCTTCTGTGCATCCTCATGATGCCACTCCTCTTCAACACACCTCCTCCTCCCTCATTCTCCAACCTCCCCCCCCCCCCCCACCCACCCGCTTCCCACCAACCCCCCCCCCCCCAGCCTCCCTCCACTCCTCCCACACCAAACCTCCACCCCAACTGCCCCTCCACCCCTCCCAAATCCTTAGTCCCCCCTTCCCACCCATTTCCCTCCACCAACCCCTTTAACGCACAACCCCCATTACCCCTAGTTCCCCCTACCCCTCAAGAACACCCCCACCCCTGAAACTCGCAAAACCTTGCACCCCTGTACAAGTGCCCCTTCCCACTCCGATGTTGCCAAGATCACACAATAAAACCTCAACCCACACCCTCCCCTTTCATGATTGTTGATCACACATAGCACCATGCATGTTCCCCCCTCCCCCCGTCGTCTTTTAGGTGCTATTCACACGTGGATCATTTGTGGTTTACATGCATACCAATTAAGCCCATGTTCATGCACAAGGACGCACATGTTGTCTTAACCATGTCACGGAGCTTATCTTCACATGAAATCCGACATCGATTACATGTTGTCCCGCAAATTTTAAAATGTTAAAATTTTTAAAAACTCTTTAAATTTTTTGAAAAATAAATAAAATTTACCAAAATTTTAAAAAAGGCATAAATTTTTTTGGGACAATAAATATCATTTCAAAATTAAACAAAAAAGAAAAACTTAAAGAAATCCATGAAACTTGAAATTTTAATGAAAAATATTTTATTTTTAAAAAATAGCAAAAAAATTTCTTCAAATTTTCTAAAAATTCCAAAAATTTCCCTTTACAATGTCTAGCCATTTATCTCCTCGTTTGTTCACTCCAAACTAGACATATCCAACAAAAAAAAAACACGCACAGACACACACACACACACAAAACAAAACAAAATAAAAACCTAACAAAATGCAACCATAATCATATATAAAAATCATTTTTTAAGACCAAAAAACAAAACAAAAACCTTAAAAGTCACAATTAAACAATATGAAAAAAAAACAAACAAACAAACCCAAAAATCCATGCATTCCCCTATCCTTTTGTTCTTCTTTGCATTGGTGTTAGTTGTTATTTTTTATTATTTTCCAAGAGACCGACTCTCTCATAGTCAACTTAATGTCCTCTTGCTTGTGGATTTTCTACTAGTATGGATTTTTGGATGTAGAATTTTTGCTCCTTGCCACCACAATGACACTGGACCTTGCGAGTGTCCACACACTACCAAATTCATTTTCTTTTCCCTCTTTCACATGCACCATAACACAATAATTTGTGAATAAAATTAATTCAACCATTGCACCCACAAGATGAACACACTACACTTCACTCATTTTGTAATTAAAATCAACTTGATTGTTAACTCTTGCATCTCCTCCAAGTGGAGTGCCAATACCTGATCTTGCCCCTCTTCCGAAGCAACCTCCACCTCTCATGTTCCCTCTCTAATGTGACCGAACTCTAATTCTAAACATGAACCTCCTACTAGGTTCCCTCCTTGAAAAAAACATTTACGCACAAAGGGTTCTTCTAGTCCTCCTTTTGTTCAAAATCCTCTTGTACATGAATCTCCTCCTACTATTTCTAGCAACTCTCTTCCCTCATTTCTTTCCTGTAAAAATCTATTTGCATCCTAAAGGGAAGGTCAATTAGATTCACAGATGAGCTTATTTCATTAGGTTAGATTCACAAATGAGCTTATTTGAAAATTAGATTTGTAGATGAGCTAATTTCTCACTAGGCATAGTTCCTTTATTTCATCTATCTTAAAGGACATTTGCAAATCCTTGATGAGGAGGACATGAATGTTTATGTGGTTGATGTGATCTTATAGGCTGTCATGTATGTATATTCAATTGAGATGACTTTGGTAGATGGCTTGAGAAATTATCATCACCTGACATCTTAGTGCAAACGCCATTGACATAGTATTTTTCATAAATCTAATATCCATCCTTTATGCTCTCAAGTATTGACACATGTTGCAAATAATCCCTTGTTCATAGATGAATTCTTCCAAACTTTCAATTCTGTTGTTCTACTTATCTTTATGATCCCAATGATCTCCTTTCCTATTCCCTCATTTTCTATCACCTACCTTTGTATATTTCCATTATCATTCTAATCCAAATACCATTTCTATATTATATTTCACTCTTGCAAACTCCCCTCAAATTCTTGTTTTTACTAGTTGTCCATTCATCGTAGATATTGCATCTTCTCATACCCCTTCTAAACCTCATTCTATTGTTCCACCCATTCCCTCTATCTTTTCAACAGAATCCCTTCAAGCATTTTTTTTTATATTTTTCCTCCTTTGCCATCTTCATTGTCCCTTCGATTATCATCCTTTTATGATTTATCTTATCCACCTTTGCAATGTTCTCCTATTAATCTAATACCCCCACCTACTAAATATATCAATCTTCCTCCACAATCTATGATGGATACTCCTGGATATGATAGTGATATCCTCCCTCACTGGCAATGGACCTTACATGATTCTTTGACATGGCATTTAATTATTATGGAGATGGAGTCGTGGTAGTATTCAAGGATTGGTGAAGCAATACAAATACAACATTTTAACTAGTAATAAGAGTTTTTATTCTCCTTTTCCAAGGTCACGAGGATGCTCCCTAATTAAGTGTGGGGATATATTGAGTGTTGAAATGATTGTATATTTAGCTAGTTTTTTATTAGAGTTTTGGGTGATTTTTATTTGATTTTTTGGTTAATGATTTATTTTTCATGGTTTGGATGTGTTTTGAAGTATGTTGGAATGGATTGAGTAGGTTTGAGAAGCTTGTGATGGTTTTCAGTTGAGTTATGATGTTGTGATTGGTTATGTGGTGCATTTGTTTGATTCAATTATATCTCATCTGGTTCTATTTTGATATGTTTTCTTTTTTATTGAGAGTTAGAGACTGTTAATGAGTGTTTTCAAGAATGATTGAGAGCATGTTAAAAGGTTTTGGATGGATTGAATTGATTTAGTTTGAGCTGAATCATTTTTATGTTTTCTATAGACTTGTGAAGTGTTCTATAGAGCTTCTATAAATCTTATGTTTTGTTGGTTTGCTTTTGTGATTGTTTTGTTTGTTAATGTTTTGCAATCTTAGAAAGAGATTAATGAAAGCTCTTTGAAGTGGTAAGAAGCAAAAGAAGTTGCTAATGAAGACTTGAATTGAAGATTGAAATGATGGTGGAATTGATGAGCTCCCAAAGGTCAATGTAGCGTCTCTGGTGATTGTTTATATCACAGATGCCTTTTGGGAGATGTATCCATGACCAAAGAGTGATTTTGGATGATTCAATCAATGTATTCTTTGATTATTCTCATGTATTATCGAGAGAGAGCATATGTGAGAGAGATAGTGTATGAGAGACAACAACTTTCTATAAAGAAATATTGTATTTATATGAGAGAGATTGAGAAAATGACCATGAAAACTATAAAAAGAAATTATATTTATTATTTTAATTTAAGACTTTTAAAAAACACAAGAAAACCAAACAAAAAACAACCAAGAAAGAAAATTCTTACCCCCCAACCACTCATGTTCCCTCCCTCCCCTCTATCCTCTTTCTTTCTTTCTTCCTTTTTTCTTCTTCTCTCTCCTCCCCTCCCTTGTGTCCTCACCATCCCCTTCACCCCACCCTCCTTTCCTTTCCCCATCCCTCCATCTCCTTCTCCCCTTCTTTTTCTCCTCTTGCTACCCTGAAGCCCCAAGAGGAAAACCAAGGAAAAGGGGTTTCTACTGCAAGAAAATCTATCTTGTAACTTCAACAAGCTTTTATTTCATTCTTCAGAGAACCACAAGGAAAAGAACAAATCTTCACGCATCATCATAGTAGATATCTCCCATGGATTTGATAGAATCAACCATAATCTTCAACATCTTCATGGAATCCATCAATGGAAAAAGAAACACAAAAGAATACACCATTTTTTAATGGAAATAATATCACGTATGATTCATTTTCATTGTCTTCATCGTTCTCTCTCTCAAGCTCTCATAGATAGATACATTGTTTTAATAGAATTGGCTATCTCTGACTCTCTCTTTCTCTCTCAATCAATAGTACATCATCTCCTTACTACAATACTCTATAATCACTCTCAATAATATTTCTTAGGCTGTGGATGCACCTCCCAAGAGGTATGGAAGGTATGAAAGGGCACCAGAACCACTATAGTGTCTCTTCATAGCTCACTATTGTCACTTCACTTTAGTCTTCTCTTCAATCTTCAGCAGCTACTTCTTCCATTTGTTTTAGCTCTTTTGAACTTAGATTCATCCTTTCAAAAAGTTAGAAAATTTTCCCAAAGTCACACATATATTCCACAGAACACTTACAGAAGATCTACAAAATAGAACAGAACAGGAACAGAGCAGAGACAAAGGCTCTATAGAAGGTCTACAGAGGGTTAACAAAAGGTTATCAAAGAACTTCAAATCCTTATAAATCATACTAAAACCATCCCAAACTCTCAAAAACTATTCAATAAGCTTTCAAAAGACCTCAACCTTCATCAATCATCAATCTATGCTTCACATTAGGAGAAATATGGACTCTCTTTTTTGCCCCTTAAGGAGTGAATAAACAAATATAGGCCTAACCAATGAGAGAGCTGGGATTCCAGATTCATGTAACATGAATCTTCTAGCCATATCTTGGACCAAATCTTCCCTTAGCAATAAAATAAGGGAAAATGTGGGGACTACAATGCTATCACTTCTTGGAAGTTTGTGCCTCGAATTTTCATTTTCTTATTTTTTATGTTTGACTTTTCTTTTCTCCCCTTTTCAGTTTCCCCCTCTTTCTTAGGCGGAACTCAAATTTGTCATATCTCTTTCCCCGCTTCTTCTTTCTTGACAAAATTTTACAGCCTCACTGTTGCTTGCCCTGTATGTAACCCTGTAAAATTTCATTTGCTTTGCACAAGCACGGAGAGAGTTTCATGTGTTTTATGAGAGCAGAGCTTGTTTTACCAAAGCCCTAAGATTCTCTTCACAAAACTCTACAGGTATATTTTTATCTTCCATAGATGTTCTATGGTAAGGTTTTATCTCGTTTGGAGAAAACCTGTGCAAGTTATGTGCATTCTCTGACATGTAATTTCTTTTGTTTTGATGCTCTAGGAGTCTCTTACAGTCAAGAATAGTGATATTTTGAACACTCAACTTCTTCAACATCTTAGGGTTTCTCTGTAAATAAAGTTACAGGTATATTGTCTTGTTTTTTTGTTGCTCCACTGTTAAATTTTATCTCGTTTAGACAAAATGTATACAAGTTACATGCATACTGAGCTTTCCTTTGTTTTTTTACTCCAAGAATCTCCGAGGGTGAAGAACAATGATTTATTAAGAACTCAACTTCTACAACATCTTTGGGATTTTTTGTAGAGAAAGCCACAGGTATATTGCCATTTTTTACTGTTGTTCCATGGTTAAATTTCAACGCATTTGGACAAAGCCTATATAAGTTATATGTATGTGTTGACCCAAGATTTCTTTTGTTTTTGTACTACAGGAATCTGTCAGTGAAGGAACAATGGTCTTGCTATAAGTCAACTTCTTGTTCAACATATCTAGGGATCTTTGTGAAAGAAATTACAGGTACAATGTTTCTTTTTTAAATTGATCCATTTAAATTTAATTTCATTTGGAGAGAACATTTGCAAATTATACACATGTTGATAGGTAACTTTTGTATTTGGTTGTTACAAATGTCTTCACGGAGGAAAAATATCAGTAGCATACTTGCAGTGGAGGTCTTCAATAGGAAAGATAATGGCGGTAATTGGATTTGTGATAAGTATTATAAGTTGGATTGGATTTTGATGCACCCAGGTACTCGAGGATGTAAACCCTAGCAAACATTGGAAAGGTAGAATTCTAGACTTCAGAAAAGTGTTTAATGGCACAAGTGCAGTAACAGAAGTGTTGATTCAACATGTTTATACGCATAAACAAATCTTTGTACACGACGAGAACAACATTGCAAATTATAAACAAAACAGTAAGTTGTTAAATTTTATCATTGATTATTCTTTTGTATCAGAGTTGTTTTTAAAAGTCTTTGCAGTATTCTAATTCAGTCTTATTTGATTGACAACTCTATATCCATCGACTTTGCATGAATGGCAGAATGTGGAATGTTTAAGCAGCAATATACATGTTTGGCATGAAGAGATAGGTTCTTTGATCTATGATAATACCTCTGCAAGTCAACTTGCCACTCAAAATATATTTTTTTATAATTCATTGTATGTGGTAGAAAGCCAGAGATTGCAGCATGTCCCATTGTCGCCACTGTCTAGTGGTGAATGGTTCATTGGTAGCTTGGAGTTGTCAGGAGCTTGCAAGTCGAAGATAAAATTTGACATCAATAGTGCTATGAAACCCACCACAGGCTCCAAAGATGTGCATCTTAGTTGGTTTATTCCATTCTCATTGTTTGCACATTTGTTTGGTTCATGTGATGTTTTGAAGAAAACAAAGATTACTTATCAATGCAAGTGTCCATCCGAGGAATGGATGAGTCAGCTATTGGGTGAGTCTTGGCAAGTCAAAAGAACACATTTTGATGAGACGATTGAGTGCAGGGTCAACCAATCTGATATTACATTCAGGTAAAACTTTTTTACTACTTTGCATACCTTGATTTAATTGACATAGGTCTCGCTTAGATGAATTGTTATGTTAGTCGCATTCACTTACCATTATTTTTGTTTTTATTACAGGTATTTCATTGCTAGAAAAACTCTGTGCGTTCGCTTTCGATATAGAAGATAGCGACTTTTGCGAGGGGAGTGGATCAGCTTGGATCAAGATATCCGAGATGACACACATACAGCGCTCCTAGATGTGGTAATCTTGTGGAGTGGTCATAATCCTTTCATAGTCAGCGCAGAGAGTCATTGGTCCATTTATTTTCTGAGACAAGAAATCCAATTAATGTCTAGTGAGCCCCTCTACAACTTCTATTTCAAGTTAGATAATAGAAAAGTCAGGACTCGTAGTGAGCAATCCATGACATGTAAACAATGTGCTTCTCCACATATCCTTGAGATAGTGGAATCCTTGTAAAAAAACTTTATAAAGAGCGAATACATACCTTTTTTGAACTTCTGAGTACTTTAAATTTTAGTTTACTGTGATCCAAGCGTGCGATAATACATACTGTAATTACTCAATCGTGCAGTTAAAAATCATAATTAAATTGCAGGTTAGAGGTCTATAATTTATAGAATATTGTCTTTGCACAATGATATATTGTAGTGCATCTCTGCTGCTCATTTCTTAAATTTTAATATTAAATTGGATCCAAAGGGAATTTCAAGGCCTTTTAGATTTATTTTCTTTAAAAAATTATATATTTTCTCTCATTAGACTTGAATATACTCAGCGACCCAAACATATTCGAGGATATAATAATGTAGAACAAAGCGTTTATCTGTATGAGTAATTTTAACAGTGACTTTAAAGTACTGAAATAAAGAAACTAAGGTAAGAGTTTTAATTTCAAACTTTAGAGTTAATAACTTTATAAAGAACCTTTATTTAAAACCCTAGACACATAAAAGCTATAACTCCAAACTCATTTTCACTTTCATTCTCCACTTCCCTACACTTGTGCTCTCCTTCCTTCTCTCTTTGTGTGCCATGGCTACCACTCCCGCCTTCGCCACATGGATCAGCTCCACATGCTACGCGCACATAGGGGACCAGATATACCCTAGGTTTTGCGTGACCTTGAGTCTAGAGAGCTCGCTTTCCATTGTAGACCCTGACTCTAGTATACTAGCATCGTTTTGTGATGCAGTGAACCCTCTCACTTGCTCTATTCCCGACTCCACTCTCAGGTGGGTTCCCATGGATTTTTTGTATAGTTTGCGTGCCAGATCCAGCCATGCAAAGGTGATAAGTCGAGCCCTGGTGCATGTGGGGCAACATCTCTGCGCTAGAGCAGTGCCCACCTCGTCTCACAGGACCACGTCATGATGGATCTCATTGAGAGGGATGCCGCCTTTGCCATATATGTTATGTGCACTGAGGTGCAAGAGGACAGTGACAAGGACATCGACGCACCCTCTCGGCCACTACTAGAGTACTTTGAGAGGGAGCCTGAGGAGATCACTCTCGATCTGAGTGTTGAGGCAGCACAAAGCTTGGCCATTGTGCACCCACCTCCCTGCCGTGATGAGATGCCCACGAGCGAAGAGCCACCCCTCTCTTCTCTCCATGCTATCACCATCGAGGGGGTGGAATATCTACTCATGCAGGATGTGCTAGAGTTGTTGGAGCTTAGGGAAGAAGAACTATACTGTATCATGGTGCATGATGCACCTAGTGATTTCATAGATTTTGATTTACAGGATGCCCCACCACATGTTGATGAGGTGGCTCGTTATGATGGCACGAGCATCGATGACATCTCTGCCATTGTGAGCATCCATGAGCAGATTGAGGATGCGGTGCCACAGTATCAGATCTCTGATGAGGAGTTCAAGCGGTTGCAGGAAAGCCTTTTTGGTCCTCGACCCGACTATGCAGTGCCTACCCAGGAGAGAGACGAGGGCAGCCCAATGGTTGGCAGGAGCAGACCTGGATGCTCCATTACAGCGGCAAATAGATGATGCAAAGAAGGTAATGTTCTTGGTTTCCTATGAAACTTAACCAGTAGGGCCTCTAGGGCATCAGGAGCACACACATGTGTTTTTGTGGGGATCGGGCCCCCAGATGTGCCCTGGCCAGAGGCTCGCATCTGGGGGCTTGAATTTGCAGATCTGGGGGCCCGATCCCGACAAAAACACATGTGTGCGCTCCCGATGCCCTAGAGGCCCTACTAGTTAAGTTTCATATAAATATGATTTATATATCTTCAGCACATAGTGAGTTTGATATTGAACTTGTGTATTGCAGGAGATTGTCTATATAGATGAGTTTTCATCTAGGCAGGGTGGCCGATCTGGTAGCCAAGGAAGGGTGCAAGACTCGGCATTGAAGGAGTACGTTGGGCAGCTTGTCAACGACATTATTGTATTTCATAAGACATGCTCCCCTGCTTTTTCCGAGAACTTCTTGAAGTTGAGGGCACTAACAAAGGATGGGCCCTTCAAGACCATCCCGACCAACTCCAGCCTGGAGAAAGTAGTGTTGCTTCGACGTTCGAAGCTACTCTACTTATTCACGAGTACTAGGTCTGGCCCACTTTTCTCCATGGTGGCCCGTGGCATGGTTGTCGGTGTTGAAGACCCCACTGTCATTAGACAGGAACTATTGGGGCAAAATGTATTGTTCCCTATGATCAAGAATAGCTCTGACCATGGGGAGCCTAGCTCGAAGAAGCCTAGGAGAGAATAGATGTACTTATTGCCTACTGATATCCCATCACTGATGTACTGCACTTTGTAATCTTCTCTTCAAGTAATGAAAACCAATGTTTGTTGGATTCGCGTGCAATGTAGTTTGTGATACGTGTCATTTACTGTTGTTTTTTACTTGAATGTTACGTTTATTTGTCGAATTTATGCGTAACACGATTCGTACCCTAAATTTAATACGCAGTGCTTTATCGAATTCGTGCGCAACATGTATTTGTTCAAACGCATGTAATGATAACTCAATGACGTAAATAAAATAAATATCAAGCGACTAAACAAAAATAAGACGTGCCAAAAACTTTGTATTTGTATTATAACAATTTTACATGGGGTCCATTACAACCAAGGCTTTACAAAATGTCTTCAGAAGCTACATTCCATGTGCTTTTCAGTTGTACACCTCTATCCTTGCTGACCTCCGCGAGGACTATCTTTCCATCGCTGAAAAAGAACCTGACTATCTGCGCAGATCCCTGTCGGTGATGGTGACCCTCCTTGCATGCACCGCTACATAGACTGAGTCTCCAAATAAGTCGATGAGGTAGGCTTCAACAGCTTCTTGTAGTGTGAGGAGGGCCTGGGCAGTCCAGCGATCCGGTTGTTTCACGCGTGATGTATTTGGAAACTGGGTCCTGTTATTCCTGATCAGTATGCCCTCCATGATCTCCCTCACCAACTTCTAGAATGGAGCATTCGATATCGGGAGGTGAGTGGTCTTCTGGTAGTGGCAGATCTCACGAAGAGCCACTGTGCCTGGCTTCCATCGACGCTTGCGATGCTAGCGTCGTGGTGGTGGTGGTGGAGTTGGAGGACGTGGCTGCCGTATGGAATTTCTAGGGGGGTATCTCCGGGCCGCTTGCTTGGTGCGTACCATGTCTTCTAGGAGAGAGAACTCAGAACTCAAAAGTGAAATGTGTAAAATGAGGTGAAACTTTAAACTTATAGCCAAACTTTTCAAAAACCCTAAAATTTTAATTAATGAATCCACGCTTTGGAAAAATATCACCAATGCTCCGATTCACATGAAATTTTACCTGTAGACTCCTCAAGGACACATCAACCACCCAAAAAAAATTTGGCCCCAACAGAAGCCTCTGGATCACCTATCCGGAGGCCCTGAATCCCCAGATTCAGGGCCCCAGACGCAAGCCTCCGGACAGGTGACCCAGAGGCTTCTGATGGGGCCAAATTTTTAATATAAATGAGTTTTTCTAATGCCCAGCACGAGGGTGAAGTTTCACCAGATTTCGATTTATAAATTTGACGGTTCAATCTTTTTTTGAAAATGCGTTAACTGCATTATACTGCACTGATGATGTATTGTCAACCTCGCAACTGTAGATTAAATGTACTGATAATGAGTGTGCACAACTGCAGATTAAATGTATTGTCAACCTCGCAATGTGAAACATTGGAAACTTAAAAATTGGCAAAAAATAAATCATGGGTAAAATGGAATATCGCATATCGGATATATTGTTGCCAAACCACTAAATATAGTAAGGATATAGTGCATCGGCCCATGTACAACCGATCACCGACGTGTACGTGGTTGCACATTGAATTTATCCTCAACAAAACTACTTACAAAATTGGAAACTTGAAAATTCACACAATGCGAAACATGGTCAAAATAGAATATCACATATTGGATTTAGCATTATAACTATGAAATACACGGTAGATAGTGCATCGCACCAAGTACAACTAGAGCTAGGGAAAATTTAGCTCCATCACTACTATCAAATACTTGAAGGTCTACTGGAAAGATAACCCAAAACTAAGCTCCTTACAATCTACAACCAAACCTGAGCTAAAAACATAGATCCAATTACAAGGTAGCTTCTCAAAGCATATTGTTGACATTAAGATTAAATGCATCCTTGTTATTGCGGATCCTGCGAACAAGAACTAGATCTGTGGGCTTAATAGTGATACGTCGGGCATGGATGGCTAAAAGTTGACCATCACTCATTAGATCAATCAAGTAGCTTTCAGCTGCTTCTTGGAGAGCAAGCAAGGCTTGGCTTGACCATCGCCCCACATTCCTTGCATGGTTCCTCGAAAAGAACTTGTGATGATGCCCTGACTGTAGATCTTGCAGTATTTCTCGCACCAACCTAGAGAATGGTGCCTTAGGAATAATCAAGTCGGCACTCTTCTGGAATTTCCTTATCTCGCATAGTGCAGCTGTGCCTGGTCTCCATCTTCGCTTTTTATGTGTTGGAGGGCGTGTATTACGAGCTGGAGCAGTAGTGGGAGGTGGAGGAGCTGGAGCATGTGGACCACCATTTCTGGAAAATGGCGAACCATCATTATGGACCACACTAGGGCCACCATTGTTGGCCACAGTAGCGCCACCATTATTGGCTGCAGTAGGGCCACTGTTATCGGTCACCAGGGGATCTTTGTCACTCACAGTACGCTCACTAGATTCGGAAGAGTGTTGAGCTCTTGCTCTCGTAGGTGCCTTTTTGATAGGAAGCTTGGAACATGCCATGGCTTTGATGATGAAGGATAGAAAGGTGGAGGGTAGAGTGGAGAGCAATGGGAAAAAATGAAAGGAGAAACAACTTAAATACGAAACTTTCAAACTTATTGTGGTGTAAATGAATTTTAAATTTATCATTTCATTTCATTTCTCCATCCCATCCCTACCTCTCTCTATCTCCTGACACCCCCTCATGCCCCCCTCTCTCTCTAGGCCAGTGAATGTTCCAATGTTTGGAATTTTCATATCTTTGTCTTAGGATTTCAAAATCGACTTTTCATAATTAAAAAACAAAGTTCGAAATCGACTTTGAAAAACATAATGACAAACCTTTGAAATTTTAAAGAAAATTTATAAGACATCTCATGTTAGAGATATGAGTATTGATGTGTCATATCCTTGGGACTTGTGCTCTCTTGTGGACTCTAATTGCATCAAAATTATTATCTTTATCTAGGTCTCCATTTTTTGCCATCTCTCTCTTGGGTTGCCAACCATTTTGCGTGCCGTTGTCTAGCTGTGTTGTTTTCATATATTGCTTTTCTCACTTCATATATTGCCCTACTTATAGATTCTGCTTGAGATGTTTTGGACTTCTTTTCTTTTTCCTCGTATCGTATCTCTAGTCTCCTATACCACCATTGGAATAATTGCCTCATAGAATTAGAATCATTGATGCCACCTCCATGATCAGTTGCCTTTTGAAAAGCACAGCGAGCTTGCCAGTGAGATCTTTCCATGCCTTGAGTTGACCATATTGCCAAACTTCCTTGATTTGCAAAGTATGGACCATGTGCTTCAAGTATATGCTGCACAAGAAAAGAGATTAGAAACACAAAGTAATTCGAAATGATGTTTTTTTTTTGCAATGGCGATAATACTGACCATGTAGTGTGTTATGCTATTTGTAGTCCATGCCTCCACCATGGACTTATGAAATTTAGCAGCTGTCTCTTTAAATGCATTGGCATCACCATCCATAAACCTCAACTTCTGTAAGAGAGCTGCTAATCTATCTAGGTGTATCCACACTTCTTCCTTCGCAATCCTCATTCGTCCCCCATTGCTCCAATCTGAAACAGCAAGGTGCAACTTTTTCCATGCTTCGTACTTCTCTAGTTGTTTTACTAGTATATTGCCTTCCTCATCTCGAGGTGGAGATAAAAACTTCCTAGCCTTGGGTCCGCCAAAGCATGGTTTACAAGGAACATTTCCACTCTTCCCCAAAATTTTCTCATCCTTTTTTATTTCTACTTGGCCTCCGTGCAATCCAACTTCAGAGAGGACTTGTTCTACCTTCTTGCATGTAGCATCAAATTCTGACATGGGCTGCATTATGCAAAGCATATATATTCATATACTAGCTTCTCAATTATTCTAACCAAACAATGCAATGTGCAAAAGTGAACCCTTGTTAGTGATATTTCCAAAATAGGGCGCCAGTTTGGATCCACTGGAATTAGCATTCCATTTCTCATGACTTTTTGATCACGTGTCGGAGCACCCTGTTGTCCTGCCTTGGCAAGCCATTCTTTCTTTCCATCTTTCCCTTTCTTCCTAGTTTGCATGCAGTATATGCACGGAAATTTTGCATTTGCTGCATTTGATAAACCAAACATACACTTCAATGTTTTTAAATCACCTGCAAGATGCCATTCAACTTGATAGTCCCCAAACCCCTCAACGTGTAAAACTGCTCCATTATTTTGCTATTGAATAACACTGGGTATATTAGTGAGGTTAAAAAAATACTTTAAGTACTTCATGGTCCTCCTTTGGTACTTCAAATGCTACAAGCCACCATATTTCATTCTCCGATTGTACACTGAAGTATAAAGGATGTTTTTCATCGATGTTGTGATCCAATGCTCGATTCATAAGTGTTATACTCACATGCTCAAGTTTTTGCCCCTTGATAATCTCACTCTCATCAAGTTTGAGGACAAACTTAAGCTTGCCTCTACATTCTTCCATAGACATATTGTAGAACTTGACCATAGCAATCTGAACCCTACATATATCCAATACAAAGTTGTTGGATGCATTCAATACAAAGGCAACTTCTTTGGAACCATACTTCAATACGTGTGTGTGTTCCAGATGCGTAGGCTCACCAATTAGTTCTAAAACTTTCTCATTTAGTTGTTTTCGAGCCTTCTTCACGTGAAATGGTTTTGGCAAAGGCATTACTCACTTAGTATTGAAGACTTGCTTAAAACCTATATCCAATTGTTGATAGAGCATACGTATGACTCAGAACTCATTCCCACCTTGTCACATAATCCCTGAGCATCTGTAGCAGTAAACAAGTTGCTCACATCCCTAAGATGTTCACTAGCAACACCATCCACAATGTCCCTGAATTTACGATTTTCCAATGCATTTTTGACCATATCCTTGCTAAGGACTTTGGCAATAGTATCATTCTCTGCATGAGGAAACATATTTCTCATTGTAGTAGATTGAGCATATATCCGTCTATGATATTGTCCACTTCCTTTGGCTAATTGGCGAATTGGTTTAACGGATCGGATGCGCCGACGTGCCTCTTTGGTTTTTAAAGTGGGCCCAATCTCCAAAGTTTTTGTGAGCTTCCTCTCTATGTTTCGATTCTCCTTCTCCAAGTCATTGACTTTAGACTGTAACTCCATATTTTGCACGTGTGTAGCATGCATAGCATCTTCAATGACAGACATTGCTTGTTGTAGGTTCTGGTTCTCTCTATCCTTCTCAGCCAATAATCTATCCTTTTCCATCAAAGACTGTATATTCCCTTGTAATCTTGTTTGCATATTTGTCAAGGTTTGATGAGCCCTTGCTAATCCTTGTGTGACAAGTCTGCATGTGTATCCATACAATCCTTCATTGCCTTCACAAGCAAACTTTACAAATGATATAAGCCCTTCAAATTGTGGTGGCCTTCGAGTGAGTGGATCGGGTGGATAAATGCACCCATCAACCCAATGGTCCACATTTTTTTTCCCTGCATTTCTTTCTTGTTGCATCCTGCATCTTATTGCATCATCTCTTTCCACAGTTCTTTTGAACATTGGTGCATATTCATCCTCCAATTGAAAGTGAATATATCTCTTTCTCTTGGTACATCCTACACCTGCATTCTGCGAAAAAAAAAAGTATGCAAATGTTAACTTGGATTAACATTCAAATCACAGAACTACACCCCTTTGATTCACTATATCTGTGTTTTTTTAAAAACCCAGTTGGTTCTTATCTCTTTCTCTTGCTTTTAGTCTTGATAGACCCTAATCAACCCCTAATCAGCCTGTAATCTTGGCTTTTAATCTACCTCTAATTAGCATCAAATCTTATCTTCTATTCTATCCAAAATATTTTCTCTCTCTCTCTCTCTCTCTCTCTCTCTCTCTCTCTCTCTCTCTCTCTCTCTCTCTCTCTCTCTCTCTCTCTCTCTCTCTCTCTCTCTCTCTCAACAAAAATTCATCAAGGAAACCCTAAACACTTTCATACCGAAGCTTGGCTAGTGGAAAATAATAACATCATCTTATCTTCTGTCCTAATTTACTATCTGTCACTCTATCACTTATTTTCTTTGTTCATCTCACACAGTCCTCTCTATCCCCCCCTTCTCCCCTCCTCTCTCTCTCTCTCTCCCCCCTCTCTCTCTCTCTCTATGAATTGATGCTTAAGGACTGAACAACAACTGTGAAGAATAATAACATCACAAATATTTAAAAAATAAAGATACCTCCATTATCACTGGATTGCTTGTAGTATAGACTGTTGAAGACGGAGATTTCTTACTGCATATTTCTAAAGAGGAAGATGGCTTGTAGCAGGGTAGAGTGTGTTGTAGATAGAGATTATTTGATTTCAACAAATGGTATCAAAACTACTCCTCAATGCTGCTTCAGAAGAACTCGTATGCAAGAAACCATATTCTGGAGGGAAAGAGAAGAATGCACAAAATTTGGGACAAAACTAGAGCTTTCTGAGGGAATGAAAAAATGCCCAGAAATAGGTATATACTTGTCCAAAAAAGATGAAAATTTACAAGGAAACTCTCGAGTCAAAAAGGTGTCTCTGGGTAAAAAATAATCTTAAAATATGATGTGTACATCATTATATATCGCTTTTTAACTTCCGCCCTTTTAAGAAGCGAGAATGAGAATGATTCTAATATATTTTAATGTTGAAAAGTCATGAGGGAATTAAAGAGTCATGTATCAATGATTGGCTGCATTTTTAGAAAAAATAGAATTGTATTTTTTTAGTTATGAGGATTTTGAGAAAAAGTGACCTTATCCTGCAGTTTGGGAATAAAATAATAGGTGAAATTTATTGAAAACACAAAAACGAGATTTGCTTGATTGTAGAATATCTCTTTTTATAATATTATTTTGGAATCTCTTTTTAGAGAGAGAGAGGTGAGAGAAACCTCTTAAGGGGCAAAAAAGAGAGTCCATATTTCTCCTAATGTACATAAGAAAATCAGAACAAAACAGAAGCTAGACAGAAGGTATCAGAACCAATCAGAACCTCAACAGAATCTATCAGAACATCACAGAGCTTCATATTTCTATTGAAAATCATCATGAGCTTCCAAAAAATAATCAATATCATCCAAAACAACCAATCATCATTCAAAATCCATCAAAAATCAACCATTCAGGCTCAAAAACAACAAAAATCAACAAAAAAATCTAGTCATTTTAGCATTCAACATACCCTAAATTTTCTCCCAAATTCTACCAAATTGGAAGCATGTTCTTAGGTCTTCTGTTGGGTATCAAAAGTAGATTTCACAGGGGCTTCTCCTTTGCATCGACTGCATAAGGGCTTGTAATCCACAGATCTTCTAGGGTTTGGACAATTTGGTGAGATATGACCCTTTTCTCCACATCTGTAACATTCCACCTCTGATCTCTGACCACCGCTAATAGACTATTGTCCTCTGTAACTTTGAGAGGGAAACCTCCTTGGACCGAAATTAGGACCAAACTCCCTAGGCTTTGGTCCAATATCCTGCGTTGTCATTTTGGATTCTAGCAAGTTAAATCTTGTGTTTTCATCTTTTTGTCTTCATTCATGCATCTCTTTTAGAAAGCATATATCCTCTGTATGGTTCTTCCTCATACAGTATGAATAGAAGGCTCCAGGAATGGTTGGTTTTCGGGTACATTCAGTGGCTAAATGTCCTGCTTGATGGCACTTTTTGCACCATGTATTTGAACGCATCACATCTCTTTCACCTCTTGCAGGAATGGATATATTAGCAGTATTCACCTTCAGCGTGTCTGTAGTTGTTCTGTAATTACATCCATAAGCTCTTTCTTGATACTTGCCACTAAATAGATAAGTAGTCCTTCAAATTTTTACCTCCTGGAGTACTTGTTTGTAATTACTGCATACACTGGTTGGATTGATCCAGAGGGTCCTCTATTCTGGTTCTGATTCAGAGCTCCTATTGATATTTGGAGTTGTTGATTCGAGTGGGTGGGATTCCATTGTTGTTGAGTCATGGTTGAATCATCATTTAAGGCATTGTTGTCTGTGGCCATTGTGGATTAGGTGCATTGTACTATGGCACTGTTTGCATCTGGGGATAAGGGTAGGGAACTATCCCTTAGACTGCATTTGGTGGGTATGCCATTCCTGGCATGGGAAAAGTAAGACTCCTCTGCTTGGAGTCATTGACAGCCTTGCTTCAACTTCGTCATATAGTCTTGCACCTTCCACTGCAGCTTGCAGATTGACGGGTCTTCTCAATTCCTTGAACTTGCGAACTTCTGGTTGTAGGCCTCTGAGGAACACTCCTTTCTAGATGCCTTCATCCAAATGATGATTAGTCCATCTCTTCAGGATAGATTCCATTCGTGAAACATAAGCTTCTACTCTTTCTCCAAAGGACTAACTTAGGTTCATGAACTCCTCTCACATACACTCTTCAAAACCTTCACCCTTGAATTTAGTGAGGAAGGCCAACTTCAAGTCGTCCCATATGCCAAAAGTTCCTGTTGCTTGCCTCTCATACCATTGAAATGCCGCACCCTTGAAAGTGGCGAGGAATATGGCTAACCAATGCTTAGGGGTTCTAGCATTGTTAGCCACTCATGCTACTATAAACTTTGCTACATGAAGATCGGGTTCTTCATTGTACTTTCCCTTAAAAATTAGCAATGGGACTACATTTGCTAGCATGTCATCAATATTTCTAGGATGAATCTGACTAGGAAGGGGACCTTGAGTCACCATGAGGACTTCTGTAAAGAGTGCTCTTAAGGCATCAAAGGAGGCTTCTGTTGCAAGCTCGTTCTCGACCTTGATTTTTTATTCTCTCTTCTCACGTACCTCTAGACTCATTGTAGCACTTGCCTCTTGATTGCGTCATTGATCAGGGGTTGGCTCCAACCACTTGGTTTGTACTCAATAGAACAAAATCAGAGGGGGCTTCAATGTCTAAAGGACTCTCTGACCAACATCTCTTCTACTTCCCTTTTTTCAACATCTCTGAATTCAGCTTTCAAACCACTACAGAGGGGGAGATATTCCATTCTGAAAGTATCAAAACTCATTCTTCTTAGGATCATTGTTGTGCCATCATCATAATAATGCTAGCTTCTTCTAATGGTTTCAATAGTGTATATTGTAAAGAACACTCTGTTTACCAACTTCTAGTGGGTTGTTAATTGGACAAACAGAAGATTGTCAGAACACCAAGCATCCCATGTGTCTTGCTATTGAGCATCCATGAACAAATTCCAACTCTTTTCTTTCTTGTTTTTATGAACCTCCACAAACCACAACTCCTGAAGCTTCTTCACGATCTCCCACTTGATGATGTCTGGAAACTTCTCAATGAATGCCAAAGCTTCCATGGATGGTCATTCTCTCTGTTTCTACTCTTCAGTTTGTTCCCAAACAATTTACCACCAAGATGCACGTCTATGTTGCTTCAATAGGAAGAGAAAATAGTCCACCACATAGAGCTTGCATCATGATGGTAATATGTTTCCACCATTATGGGATGAACTGCTAGTAGAAAGTGGCTTTGGCAATAAGAATCTCCAACTTTTCAATGGAAGAAGGAACTTTGCAAGCATCCATTGAATTCTCCTCTTCTTGGTAATGCCATTTCCTTCATTTTCAGCATCTTTTGATGCTTATTGATGGCAAGTTTCGCTGGCTACGCACCAAAAACATAGAGCCCCAAGAGGAACACCGAGGAAAAGTGGTTTCTACTGCAAGAAAATCTATCTTGTAACATCAAAAATCTTTTATTTCATTCTTTAGAGAACCTCAACAAGGAAAAGAACAAATCTTCACGCATCATCATAGTAGATATCTCCCAAGGATTTGATAGAGTCAACCATAATCTTCAACATCTTCATGGAATCCATCAATAGAGCAAGAAACACAAAAGAATACACCATTTTTGAGTGGAAATAATATCATATATGATTCATTTTCATTGTCTTCATAGTTCTCTCTCAATCTCTCATAGTTAAATACATTGTTTTATTAGAATTGGTTATCTCTGACTCTCTCTTTCTCTCTCAATCAATAGTACATCGTCTCCTTACTACAATACTCTATAATCACTCTCAATAATATTTCTTAGGCTGTGGATGCACCTCCCAAGAGGTATGGGAGGTATGAAAGGGCACCAGAGCCACTATAGTGTCTCTTCATAGCTCACTACTGTCACTTCACTTCAGTCTTCTCTCCAATCTTCAACAGCTACTTCTTCCATTTGTTTTAACTCTTTTGAGCTTAGATTCATCATTTCCAAGAGTTAGAAAACTTTTCCAAAGTCACACATATATTCCACAAAACACTTATACAAGATCTACAAAACAGAACAGAACAGGAATAGAGCAGAGACAAAGGCTCTATAGAAGGTCTACAGAGGGCTAACAGAAGGTTGTCAAAGAACATCAGATCCTCATACCTCATACTAAAACTATCCCAAACTATCAAAAACTATTCAATAAGCTTTCAAAAGACCTCAACCTTCATCAATCATCAATCTATGCTTCATACATAAGAAAATCAGAACAAAACAGAAGCTAGGCAGAAGGTATAAGAACTAATCAGAACCTTAATAGAACCTATCAGAACATCACAGAGCTTCATATTTCTACTGAAAATCATCATGAGCTTCCAAAACATATTGAATATCATCCAAAACACTTTCAAACACTTCCAAAACAACCAATCATCACTCGAAATCCATCAAAAATCAACCATTCAGGCCTCAAAAACAACAAAAATCAACAAAAAAGTCTAGTCATTTTAGCATTCAACATACCCTAATTCTTCTCCCCATTGGCTTCCACTTTCTCCTTCCTCCTCATCTAGCTTCTTCCTCTGCTTCTCATGCTCATCATGCTCCTTTTCCCCCTTAACTCCCTCTTACTTCCTTTGCCCTCTCCTCCAACCGCCGCTACCACTTCCTCCTCCTTCTCCTATGCCATCTCCTCCTCCTCCTCCTCGGTGCCTCCACCACCTGCCATACCCTGTGCCGCTACAAACAACACCTCTGCCACCTACCCTCTTTGCTTGCGACCATGCCGACAAACCTTGTGTGCATCATCACGATGCCACTCCTCTTCAACACACCTCTTACTCCCTCCACCTCCAACCCCCCCACCCACCCGCTTCCAACCAACCCTTCCCCCAAGCCTCCCTCCACTCCTCCCACACCAAACCTCCACCTTAACTGCCCCTCCCAAATCCTTAGTCCCCCCTTCCCACCCATTTCCCCACCTTCTACAAGTGCCCCTTCCCATGCCGATGTTGACAAGATCACACAATAAGACACCAACCCGCACCCTCCCCTTTCATGATTGTTGATCACACATAGCACCATGTTTGTTCCCCCCTCCCCCCATCATCTTTTAGGTGCTATTCACATGTGGATCATTTTTTGTTTACATGCATACCAATTAAGACCCCATTCATGCACAAGGACGCACGTGATGTCTTGACCATGTCACAGAGCTTATCTTCACACGCAATAATCCAACATTGGTTACATGTTGTCCTACAAATTTTAAAATGTTAAAAATTGTAAAAACTCTAAAGGGAATCTAATTGACTTTCCCTTTAGGATGAGCTTATTTCATTAGGTTAGATTCACAAATGAGCTTATTTGAAAATTAGATTTGTAGATGAGCTAATTTCTCACTAGGCACAGTTACTTTATTTCATCTATCTTAAAGGAGATTTGCAAATCCTTGATGAGGAGGACATGAACGTTTATGTGGTTGATGTGATCTTACAAGCTGTCATGTATGTGTATTCAATTGAAATGACTTTGGTAGATGGACTGAAAAATTATCATCACCAAACATCTTGGTGCAAAGGATATGCTTAGCATCCTCCTTTGGAGGATGGTATCATGGATCCACGCCATTAACATAGTATTTTTCATAAATCTAGTATCCATCCTTTATTCTCTCAAGTATTGACACATGTTGCAGATAATCCCTTATTTATAAATGAATTCTTCCAAACTTTCAAATTTCGTTGTTCTATTTATCTTTATGATCCCAATGATCTCCTTTCCTATTCCCTCATTTTCTATCACCTACCTTTGTATATTTCCATTATCATTCTAATCCAAATACCATTTCTATATTATATTTCACTCTTGCAAACTCCCCTCAAATTCTTATTTTTACTAGTTGTCCATTCATCGTAGATATTACATCTTCTCATATCCCTTCTAAACCTCATTCTATTGTTCCACCCATTCCCTCTATCTTTTCAGTAGAGTCCCTTCAAGCATTTTTATTTATCTTTTTACTCCTTTGCCATCTTCATTGTCCCTTCGATTATCATCCTTTTATGATTTATCCTATCCACCTTTGTAATGTTCTCCTAGTAATCTAATACCCCCACCTACTAAATATATCAATCTTCCTCCACAATCTGTGATGGATACTCCTGGATATGATAGTGATATCCTCCCTTAATGGCAATGGACGTTACGTGATTCTTTGACATGGCATTTAATTATTACGAAAATGGTTTATAGTAGTTTTATGGTTTTTATTTTATATATGTTTTTAGATTCACATTTATTTGAAGAAGGTATGTTGGATGAAAGGTGAAAAGGATCGAAGCTTGCTTGGAAGTGAGCTATGGCGAAGAGCAAGAGCAAGAAGAGAGAGAGACACAAATGGAAGCTCCAACAACCACAATGTGTATCCGGGCCTTCCTTTATTCAAACTGTCACTAAAAGAATAAAGAATAAGTGACTGTGACAGGCGCCCGCCACCTACAGTGTGCAATGACGGGTACTGTCAGTGTTGTAACACACGGGCAGCTAGGCGGAGGCGCCTTTACCCCCAACAACCTCCCACTTAAAGGCGAATCTGCCCCAGTGAGAGAGAAAAAAAGAAAAGATAGTATAACATGTACATATGTACAAGAGGATGAGAAAAAATACATCATCTCATCCAATGCCCATCAATCTCCTGAGGAAGGCAAAGTGCTTGGTAGTGAGGCTTTTCGTGAGCAAGTCTACAAGATTCTGCTTAGTCGAAATCTTGACAAGGTGAACAAACCTATCCTCAACAACCTCGCGAATGAGGTGATACCTCACCTCAATATGTTTCTTCTTCGCATGGAAGACCGTGGATTCTTGGCCAACTGAATGGCACTCATAGAATTTGAATGCAGTGTAGACATAGCATTTGTCATACCAAGGTCTGCAATCAAACGGCCTAACCTGATAGCCTCCTTACAAGCCTCTGTGGGCTGCAATATACTCGGCCTCTGTAATGGAAAGAGCTGTACACTTGTACGCCCTGGACATCCAAGAGATAGCCCCAACAGCATAAGTGAAGACATAGCCAAAAGTGGACTTCCTACTATCTGCATGTCCTGCATAATCAAAGTCAGTGTACCCCATGACTTTTGTATCCTAGCTGCCATAACAAAGACACATATCTGTTATGCTCTTCAAGTACTTCATGATACACTTCATGGCATCCCAATGTTTCTTGCCAGGTGTAGCCATATAACGTGCCACAACCCCAACTGCAAAAGCAATATATGGAACGGGTGGCTATCATGGCATACATAAGACTACCCATGGCTAATACATAGGGAATCTTGGTCATCTCACCCCTTTGCTCATTTGTCTGTAGACAATTGGCCTATGAAACCTTCACATGAGAAGGTAATGGACAATCAATAGGCTTAACATCTTGCATGCAGAAGCGATTAAGGACTTTATGAATATACTCCCTCTGTGCATACCAAGTATATGAGAGGACTTTATGACAGATAGAGTAGTCCATGAGATCTATCACACAAAATGTGCATACCAAGTATATGAGAGGCTTGTCCTAGATCTTTCATCTCAAAGCTCTTTCTGAGCTGAGCCTTAAGAGCATCGAGCTCCTCATGAGCTGTCCCTGCTAAAAGCATATCATCCACGTAGAGTACCAAAATCAGTAAATAACTGTCATGGCTTTCTTCATGTACAAGCACGGATCCATAGCACTGCAGCTATAGCCCTGTGACTGCATGAATCCATCAAACTTATGGTACCATTCCCTAGGTGCCTGCTTCAAGCCATATAGACTCTTCTTTATCTTGCACACTAGGTGTTCCCTACCAGGGTCTGCAAAGCCCTTTACTGCTCCATGTAAATCTCATCATGCAAGTCCCCATGTAGAAAAGCCATCTTGACATCCATCTAGTACAAGTCTAGGTCAAGTTGTGCAACCAAGGTCAAGACTAAGCGTAGGGTGGTCATCTTGACCACAGGAGAAAAGACTTCATCAAAGTCAACACCATGCTCCTGCTTAAAACCCTGAGCAACCAATTCAACCTTGTATGCCGGCTTGGGGTATCCAAGGGTACTTTTCGACTTGTACACCCACTTGCATGGCAAAGCCTTCTTACCCTGAGGCAAGGAAACCAAATCCCAAGTCTTATTCTTATGCAATGAGTCAAGCTCAGACTGCATAGCCCTCTCCGAAGAGTGACAATCACCCCTGTGCATAGCCTCATCATAAGTAAGAGGCTCTCCTGCATCTGTAACCAGTGCATAATCCATAGAGGGTGCAAAACGGTCAGGAGGTCGTCTATCTCTAGTAAAACGCCTCAACCTAGGCTCTGCTACCAAACCAACATCATGTCTAACATTAGCATGTCTAGCATCTCGGCCATGAGTATCAGTGTTGCTGCGCGCTGCCTAGCTAGCCGTGGAGCGGGCTGAACGGGAGCAGGTGGCTCCTCTTGAAAGATAACTCTACATACCCCAACCACTTCTCAGCCTCCTGCATATGCATTTTGTCCTCATGAAAGATGACACCATGGCTGCAGATCACTTTCTGCACTTGCGGATCCCATAGACAGTAACCCATTTCTTCTGCATCTCCATAGCCAATGAAAATGCATTTGACACTTTTAAGATCGAGCTTATTGTGTTTGTCCTTGATTACATGGCAGAATGCCTCACATCCAAAGACACACAAATGATCATAAGAGGGGGGCTTGCCTGCCCATACCTCCTCTGCAACCTGAAAGTCAATGCCACTGCTAGGCGACCTATTAATGAGATGGATTGCAATAGTAATTGCCTCAACCCAAAAGTGTTGTGGTAAGCGAGCCTAGCTAAGCATGCTACTGACCCTTTCCTGAATGGTCCTATTCATGGGTTCAGCCATACCATTCTGGGGTGGGGTGTAAGGGGCGGTCAACTGACGCTTAATACCCCACTCATCACAAAACTACTCAAAAGCACGTGATACATACTCACCCCCATTATCTGACCTTAGGAATTTGAGCCTTTTCCCATACTGGTTCTCTGCCAATGCAAGCCAACGATGAAATGTGTCTAAGACATCTGATTTTCTTTGTATGGGATAAGCCCAAACCTTACGTGAGTAATCATCTATAAAAGTAACAAAGTACTCTGCCCCACCAAGTGACTGACAGGGCATGGGCCCACATACATCCAAGTGCACAAGAGCCAAGGGCTCACCCATGCATTTCTTACCAGACTTTTTATGCATGTTTCTAGTCTACCTGCCATACAAACAATGATCACAAGAATCAAAATGCGAAGAGTCAAAAGGCGGAAGTTACTGCAAAGCACGGAGCATTTTCATTCCTTTAAGAGACATATGTCCCAAATGAGCATGCCAAAGGGATACATGGGGAATAGAACCCACAGACAAAACATGATCCAATGTAGCTCCTGATACAAGTAAGGGATAGAGGCTGACAGACTTAGCACCTCTTGCAAGTACAAGCCTGCCACCCAGAGTAATCTTCCATGCAGAGTCTCCAAAAGAAACAAAATACCCTACATCATCAAGCTATCCAACTACCATAAGGGTGCGAGTCAACGCAAGTACATGGCATACATCACGGAAAACAAAAGAACTACCAGAAGGAAACTGCAACCTAACATCTCCAATGCCCACAATGTCAAGAGACCTATCATCACGAAGATGCACAGAACCAGACATGGTATGATAGATATGAAACCAATCTCTACAGGGTGTCACATGAACAGACGCACCCGAATCTAAGAGCTAGCACTACGCATACATAGAATGTATCTCAAAAATCTGTAAGGCATCGCATGAAGAAGCTGCATGTATGTAATCATCATCTGAATCAATGGCCTGCATGACATTAACCTCTTCTATCTTCACACTGGACTTTGCAGGTACAATACTGCGCTCAGAAGACTTTTCTTGCACTTTTTCTTTTCCCTTTTCCTTACGCTTATCATCGTGCATTTTATGGCACTATGGCCTAATATGTCCTACTTTCCCACTGTGGCCTAATATGTCCTGCATTTTATGGCACTGTGGCCTAATATGTCATGCTTTCCCACAATAATGATAGGTAAGATCAGACTTCCGTCCACGGGACTTATTGCGACCACGTGACTTGGACATGGACTTCTGAGAGTCCCTGCCCTTATGATCATTATCATGCCTGCCATTTCTGCCACCTCTAATGGTCGATGCATGTGAAGAGCGGTAAGCATCATTGTTTCTCCAATTGATTTCCTCAGCCAATAAAGCACTCTCAACATCTTTGATTTTCAACCCATCAAGCTTGTTCGTGCATATGGCAGTACGAAAGACATCCCATGATTCAGGCAAGGTGCCAAGCAGAAACAACGGGTGCAAGTTGTCTTTGAACTCAATACCCTGTGACAACAAACTCTTCATGATAGCATGAAACTGACTGAAATGAGATGAAATGAAGGTCCCCTCCTTCATGCGAAGGTCCATTAACTGCTTTAGCCAATACATATGTGACACAGAACTCTGCTGCACATAAAGCTCTTGAATCTTCTCCCATAAATCCCATGCATTTTGATTCTCATCTTCAACAACATTATGACGGACCTCTTCTGAGGGTGACAAAATAATGGTAGACTTGCATAACTCATCAACTTCCATCCAAACATCATCATCCATATCCTCACGTTTGACACCTTTGAAATGCAAGTGTTTAATCTGCAACTTTTGCACCAAAACCTACCATATTTGGGACTTCCAATACCCATAGTTGGTACCATCCAACTTGGCAATGTTAAAGAGAGCTGTATCTTTCAAATGACCAATCATACTGTCCCAAATCAAAGCGAAAAAGTAAAATTGCAGGTTGCTATAATTAGTAGAAAATGCACTAAAACCACTACTAAAACTCGCTGAAAGGATGGAATTTACCAAGAGAAGCACCTATCCACCAAATATGACTAAGATAACATCAAATATTAAGCATTACCCTCATAGAAGTGCTCAAAATCTGCAGATTTCAGCTTGCTGCTGTAATAAATGACAGGAATATGTAAAACTGTCCCAAAATGAAGCAATTACTGATACATATGTCACTACAACTGGCAGATAACAAGATACATCCAACATTGAGTTTCCAAGGGCAAGAAGGTACCAAGAACTGTTAAACCAATAACTTGTTAGGCAAGAGACATCTCATAGGTCCAAAAGTCATGCATGTAATGGGTCTCGAGATAAGAGAAGAGACCAAGCACAAGCATAACTGATAGAGCAAGAAGCTCAATGCATAACCATCCAAGATGCATACAAAATTGAAAAACCAGTGACAAAGATAGGTGCCTGCCTCAATAGTTGTATCAAATCAGCCCACTATAGACAAACTGCAGACATAAAGCTCTCAAGAGAGTAAATGCATGTAATTGTCCCACAAGCTCAAGCTCATCTATAAATAAGACTCTGTGTACATCCGAATATACCAAGAGGCTCCCACTGGAAGTGAAGTCAAATGCAAAGAGAGCAAGCAATGCTCTAATACATCAGATACATAGCATTAGACATGCCAAATCCTAGTAGGGTACATTTGGAGCATAAATCCCAATCTATCTCAGACCCATAAAGCATAAGCCTAAAAGCATTCAAAGAGCATGTAACTGACAACCAAATGTAATGCCTTGTAGATCCAAAATGCTCAAATACATCTGAAGATGAAGCTCCAAGTGAATCTCAAGCATGGGCAAACCAAGTGGCATCCATATCTGACCAAAGCATAAATGCAAGAGGCCTAAATGTCAAGCAGTGACAATAGGCATAGAGTGATCCAAAGCATGCCAACTGAAGCCAAATGCCAGTGAAGAACAACCAAGTCAGAGCTTAATACAAGTTCAAAAGCATTCTGAAACCAAAGACAAGCTCAATGTCGTACCTCGAAGGTCAGTACTTCATTGCATATCCCAAAGACATATCCCGAAACCAATAGGCATAACCAAATATCATATGTGTTGTCCAGAACAGCCAAAAAATGGCACAAATTTGCTGATCTCTTCTTCTACTCCTGTGCATCCATGTGGCCTCAATGGTAGTGGTGGTCAGAGGCTTCGAGGGGTGCCTAGGGAGGTCCACAACAAGCCTCAATTGCCCAAATGCAAGAGGAAGCAAGATCCAAGCTCCAAGGGTTTGAGTTATGGTTGCCATGTTTGACTGCAATATGAGAACTAAAGAAAAACGCTAAAAGAACACTTCAATACTCTGTAGCAATGCCTTGAGGGTGCCTCAATAGGCTGTGAATGTGCTCAGGAAGCCGGGGAGTGATGAGAGCTCGAGAAGTTTGACTATGGCTGTTGAGAAGGAGACCCAACGCTATAGGTATTTGAATGGAAGCTAAGAATGCCACCAACCAAGCTTGGGAAGTTGGGAAGCCTCACTCTGATGCCAGTTGAAAGGTGAGAAGAATCGAAGCTTGCTTAGAAGTGAGCTATGGCGGAGAGTAAGAGCAAGAAGAGAGAGAGAGACAAATGGGAACTCCAACAACCACAATGTGTGGCTGGGCCTTCCTTTATTCAAATTGTCACTAAAAGAATAAAGAATAAATGACTATGATGGGCGCCCGCCACCTGTAGTGTGTAGTGGCGGGTATTGTCAGTGTAGTAATACACGGGTGGCTAGGCGGAGGCACCTTTACTCCCAACATTGGAGTCATGGCAATATTCAAGGATTGGTGAAGCAATACAAATACAACATTTTAACTAGTAATAAGAGTTTTTATTCTCCTTTTCCAAGGTCATGAGGATGCTCCCTGATTAAGTGTGGGGATATATTGAGTGCTGAAATGATTGTATATTTAGCTAGTTTTTTATTAGAGTTTTGGGTTAATTTTATTTGATTTTGTGGTTGACTGATTGATTTTTCATGGTTTGGATGTGTTTTGAAGTATGTTGGAATGGATTGAGTAGGTTTGAGAAGATCGTGATGGTTTTCAGTTGAGTTATGATGTTCCGATTGGTTATGTGGTGCGTTTGTTTGGTTCAAGTATATATGATCTGGTTCTGTTTTGATCTGTTTTCTTTTTTATTGAGAGTTATAGATTGTTAATGAGTGTTTTCAAGAATGATTGAGAGCATGTTAAAAGGTTTTGGATGGATTGAATTGATTTAGTTTGAGCTGAATCATTTTTATGTTTTCTATAGACTTGTGAAGTGTTCTATAGAGCTTCTATAAACCTTATGTTTTGTTGGTTTACTTTTGTGAATGTTTTGTTTGTGAATGTTTTGCAATCTTAGAAAGAGATTAATAAAAGCTCTTTGAAGCTAGAAGAAGCAAAAGAAGTTGCTAATGAAGACTTGAATTGAAGATTGAAGTGATGGTGGCATTGATGAGCTCCCAAAGGTCAATGTAGCATCTCTAGTGATTATTTATGTCACACATGCCTTTTGGGAGATGTATCCATGACCAAAGAGTGATTTTGGATTATTCAATCAATGTATTCTTTGATTATTCTCATATATTATCGAGAGAGAGCATATGTGAGAGAGATGGTGTATGAGAGATAACAAATTTCTATGAAGAAATATTGTATTTACATGAGAGAGATTGAGAAAAGGACTATGAAAACTATAAAAATGATGAAACATAAATACTATGTGATGAATTCCATTCAAATTAATCATTCCTTTGTGTTCTTTTGGTTCTTTGATGGTTTCTATGATGAATATTTTGAAGATTTGTTGTGATAAACCAGTGGAAGATTCATTATATGATGCTACATAAATATGGTTATTCTTGGTGTTTTTTCTTCTTCTTGTGGTTGATTACGGTATGAAGAATGTGCTTGTTGGTGTGACAAGATAGGTTTTCTTGCAGTAGTTTCCCCATTTTCTTGGTGTTCCTCTTGGGCTCCAAAAACAGATTTCATATCATTATAGAGAGCCGATGTGAGACTATGCCTTATGGGTAGAGAGTCCATTGCTCATCTCCCCTCATTTCTTACTCTTATCGAATCAAATGTAGTGCTTCCTATAGCTCTAGTCTTTGACAAGCTGGTACAATATTGATCATCTTAGATCGATGCTAGAATTCCACTAAAGACTATAGATGTATCATTAGAAACCTATAGATTGATCCTTGTCATCGTGAGATAAGGCTGGATACTTCATTTTGCGAGGTAGACCTAGGGAACTATGGTAGTCTAAGTTCACACACTCATGAGTAGCATGAAGGGTAATGGTTAAGATCGAATCCCTAGACAATTACCAAACTATCCTTCCTATGATCTCAATTCAGATACATTACATTTCACATGGTATCAAAGCCTAAATTTTATTACATTCTATTGATGAAAAAGATATTAGATTAGCAATTATTACTTTTTCCAATGTAAATAATCACATTAACTTGAAATTATGTTATTGTGAACAGCTAATTACAGCTAGGATTTTTAAAAGGACCTCTTTGATCAATGTATGAGCCAGAAGGGGTTTCAAACAACATATATTGTGGCTTGTGAATCAAGTGATTTCCACTTTTAATGCAATGTTGTCTTGCTTACCTTCAAGGCTATCTTTAGATCTAAGTAATCAAAAATCCAAGGTGAAAGTTGGTAACTACGAGATCGAAATTACTTAATTAATACTAAAAAAGTGACATAAAGAGAGCCAAGATTCTTTAAAAACTTAACTCGATTAAAGTCTCACCACAAGGGAATAGGGTGATAGCAAACAATGATTTGTGACGTAAAATAATAATTTTGTTAAAATCATCGCTATTAGCATTGCAAAATCTCATTTGCGACGCATATAGTGACAATTTTTGCGACATTGTTTTGCAATGCTAACAACTACGCATATAGCGATGCAAATAGTGACGCCGCTTTGAGAAAAAAAGTGCCAAAATTTTGAGTGCAGTATTTGTTAAAAGCATGTGCGAGAGAGATCGCCACTTTGAGAGGGAGAGGGAGAGAGAAAGGAAGAGGGAGAGAGAGGGAGGAAGAGCTCATCACCGCCATTGTATGCAAAGAAGAGGGAGAAGTGCACAAGGGAGAAAGAAGAGAAGCCACGAAGAGGATGCACAAAAGACATCATCTTTGGGCATTTGAGGTAGGTATATTGCCCCTTCTTGCTTTGTTTTTGTTTTTTTTTCTTTTTTAATTTTTCTTTGTAACAAAATGCATTGAAAGAGAGTGAGAGAGGAAGGGAGGGAGAACAAGGAAGGTAGAGGAAGAGAGAAACGAGATTTGAAGGGAGGGAGAGATGAGGATAAGTAAGAGAAACAACAATGGAGAGGGGGCGAGAGAAACAAAGAGAGAGAAAACAAAGAAAGGGAAAAAGAGAAAGAAAGAGAGGGGAGAGAGAAAGAGAGAGGAAGAGAGAAGGAGGTAAAGATGAAGGGTGAGGTAAAGAGAGGAATGAGAGTGAAAAGAAGAGAGAGAGGGAGAAAAAGAGACAAAATGAGAGGGAGAAAGAGAGATAGAGAGAGAGAGAGAGAGAGAAGAAAACAATGAGAGAATGAGAGAGAAGGGAAAGATAGAAAAATAAAGAGAGAGGGAGAAGAGAGAGATAAAGAGAGGTAGTGAGAGAGGATCTTTTAATATCCTTGTTTCTTAAGTTTTTTATTTTCTATCTTTGTTTTTGATTGTTATAAGATGCGTTGAGAGTGGGGAAGGAAGGAGAGAGAGAAATAGAGAGAAGAAGGGAGGGAAAGGAAGAGAGGGATGGAGAGATAAAAAATAGGAGATGAAGGGGGGCAAACAGAGAGAGATAGAGAGAGAGGTGGGGAGAGAAATAGAGAGGGGGATTGATAAAGATGGATAAAGATAAAGAGAGGGGAAGAGAAAAGGAATAAAGAGAAGTTTAGAGAAGGGGGAGAAATGTAACATTTTCCCTCCCTCCCGCCGTATGACCTCCCCCCTAATTAAACAAATAAAAATTAATTGAAAAAAAAGGAAGAACTCCCTCCCCTACTCACACTGCCAACTAGAGGAAGGCGAGGGGCGGGGGGGTGACGTGTGTCAACGGGGCAGGGGGTTGCCGCATGTCGTTGAGGGAGCTCCAAGGGGGGACGATGTGGTCAGGAGGGGGGAGGTAATGATTACTCCCACTTCCCCTCCCCCCCCCCCCCCCCATTACTTGCGTGATGGCGGCCATCTAGTTGGCCACCCTGTTGGGAGTAGAGGGGGAGGGCCTCCATACCCTACCCAAGCTTCCTCCCTCTATAAAAGGGCCTTGGGCGTTGAAGAGAAGGACAAAGGAGGATCATTGTTGCCCGACTGTTGACTTGAGAGAGAGTGAGGGAGAGAGTAAGAGAAAAGAGAAAGAAAGAAGAGAGAGAGGGAGAGGGAAAGGGAGAGCAAGAGAAAAGAGAAAGAAAGAGAGAGAGAGAGGGAATTCCTCTCTCTTTGAAGACTTCCTAGCTTGCCGTCTTTCTTTTCCCCCTCTTCAAGAGAGTTCTCACATACGAATTCCCTCCATGGAGTTGTCTCTCTCGTAACCTGGGCATGAAGCCACGAAGAAAAAACCAAAATTATATGATGACTCCCAAGCAAAGTAAAGTCCAATCGAACACGAATCCCACTTCAACTGATGGAGCTGCAGGACAAGGAACTGCATCACTTGGTAATCAGATGCATCCCATAAACCCTACCCTGATGATGGGAGGCCTTAAGAACATAGGCCAACTTCATTGGAAAGGCAGAATTATTCGATGAAAGTCTATAATAACTAGCCACCATTTAGGTTGCATCATTCTATCATGTTGGAAATTGTGTTTATTTGCACTTTGGCATGTTTTGAACTAATAAATTGCATGAAAGATTTTGCATTCATGCACACTACAAAAATCAAGGACCTTATTGGTTGTACTCGTAATGCTTTAGATTATGCACTAAACATTGGCATGCTTGAAGGTACTGAAAAATGGGTTGTTAGGACGATTATGTGTATTCGTCATTAAGCGAAAATAGTACTTTTTTGCATCATGAAATTGGTTAAACTGAAAAGGTAGGGGCAAAATCTTGAATCAAGTCTGTGAGAATCATGAGTGCTACAATAATGGGTTAAGTATGTTTAGGTCATTGCAACAATAAGCCGGGTTTTAGGCTCCTATAATCCTTTAGGGAGATGTAGCTCACACATGCATTAGGCTTGATGACTTCGTGTTCCTCGTACAAAATAAAAATGCAAGCCTTTATTTATAATTTGTGTAAGTGCCTTGAAAAGAAATTCCCAAGAGTAGGACTCCACATTGCGTCATCGTCCTAGGAAAGACTCGCAGGTATCACGAACAGTTTCAACAGCAGTGCTAGTGATTCATCTTAAAGATATTTATAAGACACGCGTATGAAGCATTCACCTTAATTGCTCAGGTAGTTCAATGAGATAAATCCTACATGAGGCTTAACTCGACTTCTTTAGGATTAAAGGTAATTGAGCCAATCTATTGTTACTTTATAAGTGGACCATGAGACAAGTAAAACACTCACTAGCCTCTATTCCAAATCTGGCCTCAATAAAGCTGAAACAACTTTGAAGATATCACCTTTAACCATGACGAAATATATCGATAATACAAGAGGTTCGAGTGTCGTTTCTTCCAATGACAAGAACCCTGGATTAAAGACTAGCAAGCTAGGACAGCTTCCATCTGCGGATATAGATCCAATTGCATAATTACTCGCTCCTATCACACAGGAGTGGGGTTGAAAAGAAGGTATTTCCTAACCCTCGAAGGATATTGGAAATTGCCACCAAGGCAAGAATGTCAAACGCTAAGCGTCAAGATAGGGATCCTCACCTTAGCAGATGTCTCGATCACTCACCTACACCTTTGTTTGTGCTTGTAAATTTAGGAACACCGCTTCAAAAAAAAGATTGTGTAACCCCAAACTCATAAATGAGAATAATGAATCAGGTTGAACTTTTGGAGGGCGCACCAAACCAGCCCCAGCTGGCCGCCAACCCTAGCCAAGGGGGTCCTAAATAGCCATGATGGGAATGTGGACCGAACCCACCACGAGAGGTCTCACTACGGGTTGGTTTGAATGTAGGAGGACGCTTGGATGCCAAGGGGGCTCTGGCTATAAATTCCCTGCCTTCAAGTCCTACTCAAATGATATGTGTGACTCGAGATAGATTCTCGAGGGGCCCTTGTTACTAGTGCAAGGCAGAGACTTGGTGGAAATAAAGTGCATCCTTATGGATTGTGGATATGTCCCTTTTGAACAAGACTTGTATCTGTGATAAATTGCTAATATTAAGTTTACTTCCACCTGTTTGAATTTGTTTTCATGTCAGTGCCATAAGATTACATGAACAAACCGTGTTCTTTAAGAGGCTAATTAAGGAAGCTTCTTTTACATGTCACACCTAAAAGTGATAGGGCTAATTAGATAACTAAAGTACGCCGAATGAGAAAAGCAGGAGAGCGGAACCCCCAACGGGTCTGTCCTACGGCAGGGTGGTACCAGAGAACTAGGAGGCTTCTCACAAGATTTTACCGTCTTTAGACCTTTGGGTAGCACGGGTTAATTCCCGAACTCATACCATTTTTGGGGACTGGAAGGGGATTATACCCTACGGATAGAGAGGTGGAGGGATGCATCCCTCTCATTCATGCTTCTCCTTGAACCCAAAGGGGTATGGACTTGCTTCGGATTGGGTAACTCCGCATATAGTAGAGTGACCAAGAACCCTTGACCACTAGGGATTCAAGATTCAAGTTAATCCTAGTGGGTTCAGCCACAAACATTCCGTCACGAGGCGAACTCAAGAAATCCTAGGCGACCAACCTTGTGACATTCCGTGGGAGTGCCGGGTGGCAACGCTTAGATTCGTTTCTCAATGGACTACCAAAAATGTGCTTGGACAGCCAATGGATGGGCACGTCACAATTGGCATTAGAGTCAACCCACGACTAAAACAATTAGGGAAAAAAATCGGGAAGAGTGAGGTGATGTGTTCATTAGAAAAAGAAAATCTCACTTGTGAATTTCTACCACTTCCAGACTTACAAGGCATGGAGCAGGTTCCTCATATTTCATATCATGTTCAGGACAGCTATGAACTCTATAAGCTATCGCAGATGGTCCGACATGATGGGGATCCTGGATTGGCTCTACAACCCCTCACCGCTATATGTGGAAAGGAGTTGGACTTGGAGCGCAGGATACTACTACATAAACGCCAACCGACTCACCTATCTTCAAAACAATCTAAAGAGGTTAAAGTGGTTGGAAAACTTGAAGATTATCAAGTTATTCATATTCCATGAGGCTCGTGTGAACTCGACCCTACACATTAAACACCAGCAAGTAGATCAGAACTGCTACATCTACGAAGAGGTGGCTAAATTTTAACCAGCGACGGACAGAATTAAAGTAATGGGATGAAATGAACGTAATGGCTATCAAAAATAGAGATTTCCTGAACTTCCCATGACTTATCGCTTCCTGAAAATCCATTCTCCCAATCCATACTACTATTCTATCTCTGTAGCTGATTCCAATAGGGAATTATAACTGTGATATGCCCGTCGATTGGCTGTCCAAGCACATTTTTGACAGTCCATCGAGAAACAAATCTAAGCATTACCGCCCAGCACTCCCACGGAATGTCACAAGGTTTGTTGCCTAGGTTTTCTCAAGTCCACCTCGCAACGGAATGTTCACGGCCAAACCCGCTAGGATTAACCTGAATCTTGAATCCCTAGTGGTCAAGGTTTCCCGATCACTCTACTATATGCGGAGTTACCCAATCCCAAGCAAGTCCATACCCCTCTGGATTCAAGGAGAAGCAAGAACGAGAGGGATGTGTCAGTTTACCTCTCTATCCGTAGGGTATAATCTCGTTCCAATCCCCAAAAACAGTATGAATTCAAGGACTAACCATCACTGCCCAATGTTCTAATGATGATAAAATCTTGTGAGAAGCCTCCCAGTTCTCTAGGACCACCCTGTCTCATAGGACAGACTCATCGGGGGATTTCGCCCTCCCACTTTCCTCATTTGGCATACTTTAGTTATCTAATTAGCCCTATCACTTTTAGGTGTGACATGTAAAAGCAGCTTCCTTAATTAGCCTCTTAAAGAACATGGTTCGTTCACGTAATCTTATGGTAGTGACACAAAAATAAATTTAATCAGGTTCCCTAGAAGTAAACTTAATATTAGCAATTTATCAAATATACAAGTCTTGTTCAAAAGGGACAATATCCGCAATCTGTAAGGATACACTTTATTTCCACCAAGTTTCCGCCTTGCACTAGTAACAAGGGCTCCTCGAGAATCTATCCCGAGTCACACAGATCATTTGAGTAGGACTTGGAGGCAAGGAATTTACAACCAGATCCCCCTTGGCATCCAAGAGTCCTCCTACATTCAAACCAACTTGCGGTGAGACCTCTCATGATGGGTTCGGTCCACGTTCCCATCATGGCTATTTAGAACCCCCTTATCTAGGGTTGGCGGCCAGCTAGGGGTGGTTTGGTGCACCCTCCAAAAGTTCAACCTGATTCATTATTCTCATTTATAAGTTTGGAGTTACACAATCTTTTTTTTGAAGTGGTGTGTGGGAGCTTTCGCTCAACTGCCAAGACCCACGGACCACTTATTGTTTCAAGCGTTCCAAGCGAGCTCTAGTGGCTATCTCTCACCTAGCCGACGTGCCGTCAATCCTACGAGTGTAGTGAGCTTACCTTGATGCTTGATCAAGTACCCTCCTCTCTCTTACACTCCAGTAGCTCCACGATTCTTGATGCTAGCTCAAGCATCCTCAATCCTCCTCCATCTCCAAGCTCCATCCTCCATAGCCGTGTGTGCAAGAGAAGAGAAAAGAAGAGAAGAGAAGAAGAGAAGGGGAGATGGTGAAGAGCTTCACCCTCTTGATCCCTCACTCCCACATACTCACACCCTCACACTCTCACACTCCCCCTCTCAAGAGCACACACAAGCAAGAAGAAGAGAAGAAGAGAGGAAGAAGAAGACTCTTTTTGCCACACACCAAAGAATGAGCTTCTCATTCACTTTTCAACTTTATATACAAAGCCCTAAATCCTTTTTGGGCGGTCATCCCCTTTTCCCTTTTTTACGTGGCCGGCCGTAGCCTAGGCCCTTTTTCCCATTTCCCACCATTCTAATTTATCCTATTCCCAACTAATGCGTACACTTTGCACAGGAGCGAGCCTGGCGCTCTTTTACAAGGATTCGAGAGCGCTTCCACATTTTAATTGTGCACCTTTTACTCTTTTGCTGTCTCAGGGCAACACTGAGACTTTTTGGGGGTCGTGCCCGAGCATTTAAATTTCCAGGGTGCCTTTTCCTTCTTTTATCCTGCGCCTTTTTTACTATTTTCCTTTTTTACTTTTTTCCATTTTCTCGCCAGATTTGGAATAGAGGCCAGTGAGTGTTTTACTTGTCTCATGGTCCACTTATGAAGTAACAATAGATTGGTTCAATTACCTTTAATCCTAAAGAAGTCGAGTTAAGCCCCATGTAGGATTTATCTCATTGAACTACCTGAGCAATTAAGGTTAACGCTTCATATGTGCATCTTATAAATATCTTTAAGATGAATCACTAGAAATGCCATTGAAACTGTTCGTGATACCTGCGAGTCTTTCCTAGGACGATGATGTAATGTGGAGTCCTACTCTTGGGAATTTCTTTTCAATGCACTTATGCAAATTATAAATAAAGGCTTGTATTTTTCTTTTGTACGAGTAACACGAAGTCATCAGGCCTAATGCATGTGTGAGCTACATCTCTCTAAAGGATTATAGGAGCCCAAAACCTGGCTTATTGTTGCAATGACCTAAGCATACTTAACCCATTATTGTAGCACTCACGATTCTCATGGACTTGATTCAAGCTTTTACCCCTACGTTTTCAGTTTAACCAAATTCTTGATGCAAAAAAAGTATGAATTCTACTTAATGATGAATATGCATAATCGTCCTAACAACCCATTTTTCAGTACTTGATTACCAAGTGACGTGGTTCCTTGACCTGCAGCTCCATCGGTTGAAGCGGGATTCGCATTCGATTGGACTTTGCTTCTCTTGGGAGGCATCTTATAATTTTGGTTTTTTCTTCGTGGCTACACACCCAAGTTATGAGAGAGACTACTCCTCTTGGGGAGGGAACTCATCCATGAGAACCCTCTCGAAGAGGGGGGAAAAGAAAGACGTAAAGCTTGAAAGTCTTCAAAGAGAGAGAAATTCCCCCCCTCTCTCTCTCTCTCTCTCTCTCTCTCTCTCTCTCTCTCTCTCTCTCTCCTTTCTTTCTCTTTTCTCTTACTCTCTCTTTCCCCCCTCTCTCTCTCTCTCTCTCTCTCTCTCTCTCTCTCTCTCTCTCTCTCTCTCTCTCTCTCTCTCTCTCTCTCTCTCTCTCTCTCAAGTCACCAGTCAGGCAACAACAATCCTCCTTCTTCCTTCTCTTCAACGCCCAAGGCCCTTTTATAGAGGGGGGAAAGCTTGGGTAGGGTATGGAGGTCCTCCCTCTCTACTCCCAACAAGGCAGCCAACTGGATGGCCACTGCCATGCAAGTAATTGGGGGAGGGGGGGTGAGTATTCATTACCTCCCCCCCTCTTAACCATGTCGTCCCCCCTGTTCAAAGATGGGAGAGAGAGACAGGGAATACTACATATCCATGAGCCTTCAGGCTCTCATTATGTTTTTTTTCATTATTCAAGAACTAACTAAGAAGTACACAATACAGTGTAAAAGTAAACTAGACTAGGTGTAGACCTAACTGACTAACTCTAGTTAGGTCACTGACTAACACATACCTGACTTATTCAATGTAATCACATGGAGACAGCTGTACACACACACTAGCTGTCACAGATGTCGGTCACTCATAAAGACAGACTGAAGTGAGCTTGACTTCTAACACTCCCCCTCAAGCTCAAAACAAAACTCAAATCATCTACATCACTCCAAGTAGCTGTCTAAAGTGAATGAACTTCTAACACTCCCCCTCAAGCTCAAAACAAAACTCAAATCATCTACATCACTCCAAGTAGCTGTCTAAAGTGAATGAACTTATCTTTAGCAAGTGATTTGGTAAATATGTTTCCTACCTGGTCTTCAGTCTTCACATGCTCCAAGTCAATCTGATCTGCTAAAACCATTTCCCTGGATGAAATGGTAGTGAACCTCAATGTGTTTCGATCTTGCATGATAAACAGGATTGCTTGCTAACATGACACTGCTTAAATTGTCACAGTACAGCCTTACTTTGCTATCCAAGTGTACTCCCAAGTCATTCAGCAACTTCTGTAACCACATAGCTTCACAGGCCGCTAAGGCTGCACCACGATACCCTGCTTCCATACTGAACAGTGCAACTGTAGGCTGTTTCTTACTCTACCAACTAATCATACTACTATCCAATCAAAATGCATAGCCACTGGTTGACATCCTGTCATAAGTGCAACCAGCCCAATCAGCATCAGTATACCCCATCAAGTCAAGGGGTTTTCCATATGCATAAAACAGCCCATGATCTGTGGTACTCTTTACATATCTCAGAATTCTCGTGACTGCATCCAAGTGTGGTTTGCGAGGCTTCTGCATGAACCGACTGATCAGCCCCACAGCATAACTCAAGTCAGGTCTAGTGATTGTGAGATAGATCAAGCTGCCTACCATCTGTCTGTACATGGTAACATTCTCATTCTCTGTCCCAACATCAATCTGCAGCTTGACATTCTGCTCTAAAGGCATATCCATAGGCTTGCAATCAGCCATACCATATTTCTGTAACATGTCCTGAGCATACTGCTTCTGTAGAAGCCATATGCCTTGAGGTGTAGAGACAACCTCAATCCCCAAAAAATATTTCAGCTCTCCTAGGTCCTTGACCTTAAACTCAGCCTGTAAACATGTCTTTACTTCAACAATCCTGCTTTCATCATCTCCTGTAATGATCAAGTCATCAACATAGACAACTAGGAATACATAGCCACGATCTGTCTCCTTCACGAACAAACTATGATCAGCATCACCCAATAGAAAACCATGTTGCTGTAAATAACTGTTGATGCAAGCATTCCATGCTCTGGGTGCCTGTTTCAGCCCATATAATGCCTTTTTCAGCCGGCATACATGTGTTGGAAATTCTGGATGCACATAGCCTTTAGGCTGTTCCATGTAAACTTCTTTCTGTAACTCTCCATTCAAAAAGGCATTCTTTACGTCCATCTGCCATAGTTTCCAGCCTCTAGCTACTGCCAAAGCAATCACAGTTCTAAATATAGCCATCTTTGCTACAAGGCTGAAAGTCTCCTCATAATCAAGACCATACTGATGCGCATACCCTTTTGCAACTAGCCTGGCCTTGTATCTTTCCAATGATCCATCTGATTTACATTTTACCTTATACACCCACTTGCAGCCAATAGGTGTTTTGTCCTCAGGCAACTGTACCAAATCCCATGTGCCATTTTCAGCCAAAGCTGAATATTCCTCATCCATAGCAGCATGCCAATCCTCATCTGCAACTGCCTCATCAAACTTACTTGGTTCTCTAAAACCTGTTACTTTCATCATATAAGCATAATGACGGGCTGAATATCCAGTGTAAGTGTACCTATCAATAGGTCGTCTGACCCTCTCTGATCTCCTAAGCTATGCTCACTGTGAGCTTGCCTTTCATGAGGCGGCACATAACGACTCTGCCTAGCACCTGGTGTCATAACAGACGGAATCCCCAATTCACTGTCTAAGCTGTCACTATTAGATGAGTCATAACCTGCAATGAGTGGACCTGTTACATCTTCAAAAACCTTTTCTTTTCCCTTATCTGTTCTCCCCCTCACTGACATATCCATGTCAGTGGATGCAGTAGTGTGACTGCGCAATCGTCCTGTCCAAGGACTCACTGTAGATGATACATCACCTGTTTGACCACTCATGGAAGTACTCTCTGCAGGAGTATTTTCAGCACGACTCATACTGGGTGAGCCATCAGTAGGCACTGCAACAGGATTCCCATACCAGGATGCTAACTCATCAAATACCACATCTCTGCTTATGAGTGTCTCATACGTAGAAGGTACATAACACTTATAAGCTTTCCGTTCCTGTGCATATCCCACAAACACACTCTTCACTGCCTTAGGGTCCAGTTTCTTCCTCTTCTCATCCGGTGTATGCACATACGCAATGCTGCCAAATACCTTCAAGTGTGAAATATCAGGTTTATGACTATACAGCCTCTCATATGGAGTGACATCATGAATCCCTGTTGTAGGGGTTTGATTCAGCACATAGATAGTAGTCATCACTACTTTAGCCCAATAACCATTTGGCAGACATTTCTCATTCAGTATAGCTCTAGCTGATTTCATCAAGACCCTGTTTTTCCTCTCTGCAACACCTTTTTGTTGCAGTATATAGCTACATGTCAGCTGTCTTCTAATCCCATATTTAGCAAGATACCTGTCAAAGTAATTAGAGACATATTCACCTCCTCCATCTGATCTCAAACAGGATATGTAGCAAGCCACCTCATTTTTTGCATGCTTCTTGAAGTCTTTGAATGCATCAAACACATCATCTTTATGTTTCAAAATATAAAGCCAAGTGTACCTGCTGAAATCATCAATAAATGATACATAATACCATGCACCTCCAAAAGAAGCATTATGTGAAGGACCCCAGACATCAGAGTGCACCAACTGTAAAGGTCTAGTGCTGTTTTTTACATGTCTCATGAAAGGAAACCGTGCCTGCTTCCCAAACTGACATGCAGGGCATACATGACCAAAGTCATTATACTTGAATTTGGGTAATCCAAGTACTACTTCCTTCTGCTGCATAGATTTCAACTTTTGTACATTGACATGTCCAATCCACTTGTGCCAAATCTCTACATCCCGAATGGCACTCTCATTATGAGCAAACATGGCTGCCTTAGGTCCCGAAATGGTCACATCCAATGTAAACATCCTAGCATCCCTTCTGCCCTTGGCAATTAACTTGCAGCCATTTCCATACTCCTCAATGAAACATCCATCTTTGTTAAATCTCACTTGCAGATTCTGTTCTGCCATTTGACCCACAGACAAAAGATTCTTTGTTATGGTCGGTACATGTAATACATCATGCAGACCTTTCTTCTTGCCATCAGGCATCATGAGAGGAACAATCCCTTTATGCTTGATGTCATGTTGGGTGTCATCCCCAGTACATACATGGCCATGTGTACCTGCAACCATCTCATCAAACCACTCTCCATGCGGTGTCATGTGGTTTGACGCTCTAGAGTCAATGTACCATCTATCATCTGTATTATGTCTCGATGCATTTTTGGATACATGCTACATGGAAAAGAGTCTATCAACTTGCTCATCATGAGCACCACTGGAAGATGCATAGTGCCCATGCTGTCTGCCCTTTGCCTTCATATCTCCCTGCTTCTTGTAACAATCTTTTGCAATGTGCCCATACCTGCAGCAATAATGGCAATCCTTATCCCTATCGGATTGATCATATGACTGCCATGAACCAGATCCACCACCTCTGCTGCGGGGTGATCTCCCCCTACCTCTAAACCCACCAGATCCATGCTGGCCTTGTGTATTTGCACCATGCCAATTACCTTGCTGCTGCTGCTGCTGTCCATAAGCATTACGAGTGTCACCACGACCTCGAAATGAACCACGACCTCTAAATCCTCTGCCACACTGGCTAGAGTATAACACAGTGTCTCTACTCTGAGATGCACTAGAACCTGTATTCAAACCAAGTTTGACCTCCTCATGCAACAACAAAGCAACTAGCTCTTCCCAGGTAGGAGGCTCTTCTCTAACAGAAATAGATGTGTCAAAAGCTTTGTACTCTTTTCCTAATCCATTCAAGGCAATAGCAATCATATCATCTTCTGATACACTTGAGCCAATGGTAGCAAGTTGATCAGCTATGGTCTTAATCTCTGTGGTATACACCTAGATGCTCCTGCCATTCCTAGACATGTTGTTGAACTACTGTTTCAACTGGATCTTTCGTGCATGTGTCATGGTTCCATAATTTTTCATCAGTATGTCCCAAGCATCCTTCAGAGTCTCACATCCAGTGATTTGAATTACCATAGCATCAGATATACATAGAGAAAACCAATGCAGCACCTTGCATGCTCTCTCATTCCATAGCCTATGAGCTCTTTTCTATTCATTAGTTGGATTCGTTGCAGGCAACTCAAGAGCAGCCTCATCTTCTATACATAGATCCCAATAACCCCTACCAACTAGAAAGTTCTTCATTCTGAATTTCCATAATGCAAAGTTCTTGTTGTCTAACTTCTCTCCAACTATCTGAGTGATATTATCAGTCCCATGTGCATTAGCCATGATGCAATAGACTATCTGTCAGATGTTTAACTACCTGCAAACCAATAAGTATGACTAACCAAGTTCAGTCCACAACTATTTATGACAGTTTTCTGCAACTAATTGCAGTAAAAAACCAGGGTATTTCAGCCCATTGATAACCCAAAATAGTCCCAAAACAAATGGTCTAACCCATAGGTAAAACAGTCAATACATATGCTATGTATTTGCTTCAGTTTAAACTCCTGCAACCTCACTGCCAGGGACCAAAGATGCAGTCTGAAAACTATAGACTGTGTATAACCAGCAACAAATTCAAGTCCAAAAACAACATGCATACATGTCATACATGTCCTAGAATTTCCCAGATAGCCGCTAGTACATATGTCACTCCAAATATGTCATTATAAGCACAAAGCAATGCATAAACAGCAAATACAAGTGTCAACTAATTTGGTTGCAGGTTGCAGTCAACCAAAAATCAGCATAACAAGCTTTAAGCAGCTCCAAAATGTCTTCAAATCATGTCATACATTTGCTCCAGTGTGACAGAGTCAATACATGACTATGCGGGTAACTCTAGGCTTCCTGCCTTCAATGAGCCAAGTCATACATTACATTTACAGTCTATATTCAGCCAAAGCTCTCTTTGATCCTATAAGAACTCAGCATACATATGTCACCTCATGTAGATGATGGGTGCCCAAGGTAGCATGTAATGTTCAATGGAAGGTGATGCTTGTTGTCCACTATTTAATGACAGTTTTCAGCCATTAAAATATGCTATATCTAAATTCTTTTTTGTGCCAAACTTCAGTCCATAAGCATGAGAGATGATACATAAGCCTTCCTGGACATATCAATGATTTAATAGAAGCCAAAATACATTTCATGTAGCTTCAGTGTATCAAACAAGAACTCATACATACTGTCATGTCACAGATTCCAGCATGTCTGCTTCAGATTCAGATCTGTGTATCACTCCAACACCTCATAACAGATTTCACAGTCACATATTAGGCTTCAAATCCATCAACAACTCTTGCAAAGTGTGTATCTAAGCTGCCTATCAACTGTAGTATGCACTATACCCTGCATCCCAGCCATGGAGGGCCTTTATGGTAGCAGGCACAACCACGCAAACTTATCCAGAACTTGCTGCAGTACGTTTTGATGATTATGTTGATGATGAGGCACTAATTAGTGCTCAATACTCCCTTCTCAAGACTCTAAGCAAGCCACAGACAGTAGCTTGAACCATAGAATGAGCAATCACACAATGCCTACCTTCCCATTGACAATGGCAGCCCGCCTGTTTTGAAAAGACCTAAGGCTTCAGCTTCTGCAAGTCATCTTCATTGCCTCCTACTCCAAGAAGTCCACCAAGTCCTACTCTAATACCATGTTCAAAGATGGGAGAGAGAGACAGGGAATACTACATATCCATGAGCCTTCAGGCTCTCATTATGTTTTTTTCATTATTCAAAAACTAACTGAGAAGTACACAATACAGTATAAAAGTAAACTAGACTAGGTGTAGACCTAACTGACTAACTCTAGTCAGGTCACTGACTAACACATACCCGACTTATTCAATGTAATCACATGGAGACAACTGTAAACACACACTAGCTGTCACAGATGTCGGTCACTCATAAAGATGGACTGAAGTGAGCTTGACTTCTAACACCCCCTTGAGCTCCCTCAATGACATGCGATAGCCCCCCCCTCGCCATTTGCTAGTTGGCAACGTGAGTAGAGGGATTTATTCTTTTTTAAAAATTTAAAAAATCATTTAATTATGAGGGAGGTCATATGACGGGAGGGAGGGAAAATGTTACATTCTTCCCCCCTTAAGGAATCAAGATGTCCTCATCTCGAAAGGAATTGGGGGTATTGTTGGTTGAGAGCACTCTCGTCAATCCATGTGACATCTTCTTCTGGAAAGTCCTTCCACTGGATGAGGTACTTCTTGAGGATTCTACTCCTCAATCTCTTTTCTTGAATGTCCAGGATTCTAGCTAGCCAAAGCTCAAGGACTCCTTGGCTTGGCATTACAACTTGTTGATCATCAAGTACATAGCTAGGATTGGATACATATTTCTTTAGTAGGCTAATATGAAATACATTGTGAACCTTTACGTTCTCAGGGAGTTGGATTTTGTAGGCATTGGGCCCTAGGCATTTGAGGATCATGTAGGGTTCACAATACCTTGGACTCAATTTTTTTAACTCCCCCAATGATAGGGAACTCCTCTTGGGCCATACACGAATAAAAACCATGTCTCCCTCATTGAAGAGTCGCTCTTGTCTATTTAGATCTGCATAGGCTTTCTACCTATCCTTGGTAGCTCTAATGTCTTGTCTGATGGTCTTAACCTACTCATCCATTTCCTCGAGCATTTCCTTAGAAACTTCTACCCTTAAAGTAGGATCTGAAAAGTTCAATGGGGTAAGGAAATCATGCCCATACAATGCTTGAAAATGTGTCATTTGGATGCTTTGTTGGTAGGAAGCATTATAGGTGAACTCTATTAATGGTAGATATTGAATCCATTTCTTGGGTTCATGACAATAATAAGCTCTAAGGATATCTTCAATGACTTAATTGACCCTCTATGTTTGGCTGTCAGTTTGAGGGTGATAGGCTATGCTGAAACAGAGTTGAGTCCACCTTGCTTGAGTTGATCAAACCTTGCTTGTTCAGAGGGCATCCACACTATGGCAACTTGATTTTTCAGCAAATTTTTTAGGGATGCTACGATTAAAGAATAGTCCTTAATGAAGATCCTGTACCAACTTGTTAATCCAAGAACGCTACGCACTTCTTTAATAGTAGTCGGTGGAGACCACTCTTGGACATCTTTAACCTTGGTAGGTTCCACAGAGATCCCTTCATTTGACATAATAAATCCAAGATATTCAATCTACCTTTTTAGAAAGGCACACTTTTTCTTCTTAGCATAGAGCTTATGAGTCCTGATGGTCTCAAGGACGATGCGAACTTGGGACTCATGATCTGCCTTCTCCTTGGAGTAAACCAAGGTGCAAATATCCTACATTAGCCTGTTAAAGGTGGTAGAGGCATTAGCCAATCAAAAAGACATTATTGTGAATTCAAAATGACCATATCTAGTATTGAATGTCGTCTTTGGAATATCCTCATCCTTGACACAAATCTGATAATACCCTGACCTCAAATCAATCTTGGAGAATATTTTTTCTCCCTGCAGTCGATCGAGTAACTTGTCTATCCTTGGAATGGGGTATTTATTCTTGATGGTTACTTGGTTCAGGCCTCTATAATCAGAAGTGTACCATCCTTCTTCTTTTGGAACAAGACTGGAGCTCCCCAAGGAGAACTGCTGGGGTGTATATACCCTTGGTCCAATAGCTGTTTGAGTTGTTCCTTTAATTCAATGGCTTCAGGAATGGACATCTTGTAGGACCTTTTCGCAACTGAAGCAGCTCCTAGGATTAGCTTAATCTCATGATCCCTTCCCTAGGCGGTGGTAATTCAGTCAATTCTTCTGGGAACATATCCACATATTCCTTTAGCCATGATGGTTCTTCATTGGTGTCCTCTGCCTGATTTGGTTTGTTTAGCTTGATTAGGTAAACAGGTAACCCCTTCCTTATTCCTTGAACTATTCGTGTTGCCTTAGCTAGCTAGATCTTTGGTTTACTTGCTTCACCTTGTGTTGTAACTAGCTCACCCTTAGGATTTCGAAAGGAGACTTGACCCTTTCCATAATGAATGTGAGCATCATTGGGGATTAGCCAATCCATCCCGAGTAGACATTCATGGACACATAGATTCATTACTCTGAACTTAACAGTTGTGGGCTCGTTTTCGAGTAGGAATTCCACCTTAGCAGTTTGTCTAGTTCAAGTGATTTCTCGCCCATTTGCTAGTTCAACAAGCAAAGTGGGTGTAGCTACAGTGGCTATCCCTAACCTTCTTGCACATGTCGGTGAAATGAAAGAATGAGTGCTGCCACAGTCAATCAAGGTTTTGAATTCCTTACCCTGGTAGTCTGAAGGTGCTTGAATCACCAAGAATTGGCAGTTCAGCCCCTTCTTATGGAGAGTGGCATGAACGGTTGCCCTTTCAATCTCAACTTCCATGCACGGATCTTCTTCTTCATCTAATCCTTTAGTAGTAATATTGGAAGTTTTTGCCCTTCCCAATGCTGCACGACCCCAGCCACCACGGGTAGCCCTGGCTTGGCCTCCGAATTTCCCTTGACGGTGGTCTTCGCCAAGTTTGGAACATTCCCTTTTGAAGTGCCCAAGTTCATTATAGTGGAAACAACGCAGGCTTTGATTGCTTCTTTGAGTGGGGACAAAGTCATTGATTGCATTTGCTCTTGGCTTCTTCTATTGGCCTTGACTCTGTCCTTGGGCCCTTTTAATTTGAGTTCTCGACATCCCCGAACTCTAGTCTCTGTAAGCCCAAGGTCTGGACTTTGGCTGGGGACTTCTTAGGCAATAAGTTCTGCTCTTATCAATGCATCTTGCAAGTCCAAAGGATGCATTGATTCCAATCGAGTATTTATTGGCAGATTCAGCCCATCGCAAAACTTCAAGACTTGTTGGGGGATACTCATTGTCGGGGCATATTTCAGCAAAGGAAATGAATTTTGAGTAGTACACCTCCAGAGATAGGCCCAACTATTTCAACTTGAAGAACTCTTTCATTTTCTAAGTTCCGTATGTAGGTGGCATATACCTTCCCTACACTGCTTCCTTTAGTTTTTCCCAAGTTATTGTGCTTTCAGTGTGACTGCTTGGTCTTTACACCATTGCTTCCACCACAACCTAGCTTCACCAATGAGCTTGAGCTTAGCAATCATGGCTTGGTTCAGAGGTGCTGTCTTGGCTACACTAAAATAGTCCTCCATGGATTCAATCCATATTTCAGCATCAACTTCAACAGTCTTCCCTTTTCCATCAAATTCTGGTGATTTAATTTGTTTGAGAAGAAACTTCTTCTCTTGTACCTCTGCTAGGTAGCTTAGTGCAGAAACAAGATTCTAGATCTACGCTTGGGGTTGTATCTGGTTACCATTTAAACTTTCCCGTGTTAGGATTGCATTTATACATCCCTATACAACTTAAATCAATGCACACATATTTTTCATTGCAACGATGCAACCATTCAAATGAACATAAAATTCTTATTTAACCATAGGGAGGTGTAAGCCTCAAGTACTATTATTTGAGAATAGATAGGGTTTTGGTTGAGATGATTTTCCTTTCAAGAGTTACATTAACATCAGGTTAATAATTCCCTATTGGAATCAGCTACATGGACAAAATAGTAGTATGGATTGGGGGAATGGATTCTCAAGAAGCAATAAGTCATGGGAAGTTCAAGAAATCCCTATTTTTGATAGTTGTGATGTTCATTTCACCCCATTCCTTTAATTTTGTCTGCTAGTAAAATTTTAACCATCTCTTCGTAGATATAGCGGTTTTGATCTACTTGTCGACATCCAATGTGTAGGGTCGAGTTCACACGAGCCTCATGGAAGATGAATAACTTGATAATCTTCAAGTCTTCCAACCACTTTAACCTCTTCAGATTGTTTTGAAGATAGGTGAGTCAGTTGGCGTCTATGTAGCAGTATCCCATGCTCCAAGTCCAATGCCTTTCCACATACAGTGGTGAGGGGTTCTAGAGCCGATCCAAGATCCCCATCATGTCGTACCGTGTGCGATAGCTTGTAGAGTTCATAACTGTCCTGAACATTACCTACTCCATGCATTGTAAGTCTAGAAGCGGCAGCAATCCACAAGTGAGAAAAAAAAATTCTAATGAACACATCGCCTCACTCTTCTCAATTTTATTCCCTAATTGTTTTAGTCGTGGTTCACCTCTGATACCAACTGTGACATGCAATGAATCTAGGTGTCCATGAATGTCTACTCGGGATGGATTGGCTAATCCCCAATGATGCTCACATTCATCATGGAAAGGGTCAAGTCTCCTTTCAGAATCCTAAGGGTGAGCTAGTTACAACACAAGTTCTTGATGGAGTGCCAAAAGCATCCAAATGACACCTTTTCTAACATTGTATGGGCATGATTTCCGTACTCCATTGAACTTTTTAGATCCTACTAAAAGGGTAGAAGCTTCTAAGGAAATGCTCGAGGAAATGGATGAGCAAGTTAAAACCATCAGACAAGACATTAGAGTTGCCAAGGATAGGCAGAAAGCCTATGTAGATCTAAATAGACAAGAGCAACTTTTCAATGAGGGAGACATGGTTTTTATTCGTGTATGGCCCAAGAGGAGTTCCCTATCATTGGGGGAGTTTTAAAAACTGAGTCCAAGGTATTGCAAACACTATAGGATCCTCAAATGCCTAGGGCCCAATGCCTATAAACTCCAACTCCCTGAGAACGTAAAGTTTCACAATGTATTTCATGTTAGCCTACTAAAGAAATATGTATCCAATCCTAGCCATGTACTCGATGATCAACAAGTTGTAATGCCAAGCCAAGGAGTACTTGAGCTTTGGCTAGCTAGAATCCTAGACATTCGAGAAAAGAGATTGAGGAGTAGAATCCTCAAGGAGTACCTCATCCAATGGAAGGACTTTCCAAAAGAAGATGCCACATGGATTGACGAGAGTACTCTCAACCAACAATACCCCAATTCCTTTCGAGATGAGGACATCTCAATTCCTTAAGGGGGGAAGAATGTAACATTTCCCCTCCCTCCCGCCGTATGACCTCCCCCCCTAATTAAATGAATTTTTTTAATTGAAAAAAAAACAATAATTCCCCCCTACTCACAGCACCAACTAGCGGACGGCCAGGGGGGTTGCTGTGTGTCAATGGGGTAGGGGCTGCCACATGTCATTGAGGGAGCTCTAGGGGGGGACGACGTGGTCAAGAGGGGGGGAGGTAATGAATACTCCCTCTTCCCCTCCCCCCCCCCCCCCCCCCCCCCGATTACTTGCATGCCAGTAGCCATCCAGCTGGCCACCCTGTCGAGAGCAAAGGGGGAGGACCTCCATACCCTACCCAAGATTCCCCTCTCTATAAAAGGGCCTTAGGCATTGAAGAGAAAGAGGAAGGAGGATCGTTGCTACCCGACTAGTGACTAGAGAGAGAGTGACGGAGAGAGTAAGAGAAAAGAGAAAGAAAGAAGACAGAGAGAGAGAGGGAAAGGGAGAGTAAGAGAAAAGAGAAAGAGCAAGAGAGAAGAGAGAGAGAGAGAGAGAGGGAAAGGGAGAGCAAGAGAAAAGAGAAAGAAAGAGAGAGAGAGAGAGGGAATTTCTCTCTCTTTTAAGACTTCCCAGCTTGTCATCTTTCTTTTCCCCCCTCTTCGAGAGGGTTCTCATAAACAAATTCCCTCCATTAGGATTCGTTTCTCTCATAACCTGGGCGTGTAGCCACGAAGAAAAACCAAAATCATACGATGCCTCCCAAGCGAAGTAAAGTCCAATCAAACGTGGATCCCACTTCAACTGATGGAGCTGCGGGTCAAGGAACCGCATCACTTGGTAATCAGATGCATCCCATAAATCCTACACTGATGATGGGAGGCCTTAAGACCATAGGCCGACTTCATTGGGAAGGGGAAAGCATTCGATGAAAGTCTATGATAACTAACCACCATTTAGGTTGCATCATTCTATCATGTTGGAAATTGTGTTTATTTGCACTTTGGCATGTTTTGAACGAATAAATTGCATGAAAGATTTTGCATTCATGCACACTAAAAAAATCAAGTTGTGCTCGTAATGCTTTAGATTATGCACTAAACATTGGCATGCTTAAAGGTACTAAAGAATGGGTTGTTAGGACGATTATGCATATTCGTCATTAAGCGGAAATCATGCTGTTTTTGCATCGTGAAATTGGTTAAACTGAAAAGATAGGGGTAAAAGCTTGAATCAAGTCCATGAGAATTGTGAGTGCTACAATAATGGGTTTAAGTATGTTTAGGTCATTGCAACAATAAGCCGAGTTTTGGGCTCCTATAATCCTTTAGAGAGATGTAGCTCGCACATGCATTAGGCCTGATGACTTCGTGTTCCTTGTACAAAAGAAAAATACAAGCCTTTATTTATAATTTGTGTAAGTGCATTGAAAAGAAATTCCCAAGAGTAGGACTTCACATTGCATCATCGTCCTAGGAAAGACTGCTAGTGATTCCTCTTAAAGATAGTTATAAGACATGCATATGAAGCGTTAACCTTAATTGCTCATGTAGTTCAATGAGATAAATCCTATATGGGGCTTAACTCGACTTCTTTAGGATTAAAGGTAATTGAGCCAATCTATCATTACTTCATAAGTGGACCATGAGACAAGTAAAACACTCATTGGCCTCTATTCCAAATCTGGCCTCGATAAAGCTAAAACAACTTTGAAGATATCACCTTTAACCATGATGCAATCTGTTGATAATACAAGAGGTTCGAGTGTAGTTTCTTCTAATGACAAGAACCATGGATTAAAGACTAGCAAGCTAGGACAGCTTCCATCCGAGAACTATTGAATATAGATCCAATTGTGTAATTGCTGGCTCCTATCACACAGGAGCAGGGTCGAAAGAAGGTATTCCCTAACCCTCGGAGGATATTGGAAATTGCCACCAAGGCAAGAAGGTCAAATGCTAAGCATCAAGATAGGGACCCCCACCTTAGCAGATGTCTCGAGCACTCACCTGCACCTTTGTTTGTGCTTGTAAATTTAGGAACACCGCTTCAAAAAAAAGATTGTGTAACCCCAAACTCATAAATGAGAATAATGAATCAAGTTGAACTTTTGGAGGGCTCTCCAAACCACCCCTAGTTGGTCACCAACCCTAGCCAAGGGGGTTCTAAATAGCCGTGACGGGAACGTGGACCGAACCCGCCATGAGAGCTCTCACCGCAGGTTGGTTTGAATGTAGGAGGACGCTTGGATGGGGCTCTGGCTGTAAATTCCTTACCTCCAGGTCTACTCAAATGATCTGTGTGACTTGGGATAGATTCTCGAGGGGCCCTTATTTTACTAGTGCAAGGTGGAAACTTGGTGGAAATAAAGTGCATCCTTATGGATTCCAGATATGTCCCTTTTGAACAAGACTTGTATCTCTAATAAATTGCTAATATTAAGTTTACTTCCAAGAAACATGTTTGAATTTGTTTTCGTGTCAGTGCCATAAGATTACATGAACGAACCATGTCCTTTAAGAGGCTAATTAAGGAAGCTACTTTTACATGTCACACCTAAAAGTGAGAGGGCTAATTAGATAACTAAAGTATGTTGAATGAGGGAAGCGGGAGGGCGGAACCCCCAATGGGTCTGTCCTACGGCAGGGTGGTCCCGAAGAACTGGGAGGCTTCTCACAAGATTTTACCATCTTTAGACCTTTGGGCAGCGCGGCTTAATTCCCGAATTCATACCATTTTTGGGGACGGGAAGGGAATTATGCCCTATGGACAGAGAGGTGGAGTGATGCATTCCTCTCTTTCATGCTTCTCCTTGAACCGAGAGGGATATGGACTTGCTTTGGATTGGGTAACTCCGCATATAGTAGAGTGACCGGGATATCTTGACCACTAGGGATTCAAGATTCATGTTAATCCTAGTGGGTTCCGGCCGTGAACATTTCGTTGCAAGGCGAACTCGGGAAAACCTAAGCGACAAACCTCGTGACATTCCATGGGAGTGCCGGGCGGCAACGCTTAGATTCGTTTTTCAATGGACTGCCAAAAATGTGCTTGGACGGGCACGTCACAAGAAACAATGAGAGAGATGGGGAAGAGAAACAAACAATTAACCTGCAAAAATAGAATCAAGAAACTAGCATAACCATTGCCAAAGTAAAGTTTTAGTAAGGGGGTTAGGGTGTGCACAACTTATGTGAGTATTATTATGCCCACTACAATGGCTAATATGGCTGCAATAGGAATTACATCCCTCTAAAGTAAAACAATACATTTTTGGAAAAGGATTGAAGCTAAAAATATGATATTAGGCCCATGATAGAATATGGTTGGATGATGGGGGATTATTTAGATATTTTGATGCAACAAACGGGTGAAATGATGAAGGGGGCAAATTTCATATCTTACCAATACAAGCTCCCTATCAGATGCAATATTCTTAGACCGGTCTAGTTGTGAAGCATGATGCATACTCTTGCAAGTAATAGAGGGTAAGGGTGAGTGATAATGAGAAGAAAACAAGAATTGGGCAAGATACTCCATACACTGTTCATGTGGCAATCACGGAGGGAAAAACCATCCGGCAAATTGATACAGCAGGTCACAGGGAGCAGGGGACCGCCATCCAGAAAAACCATGTTGAAGGAAAGGTAAGGCCATATGCAGTGCATAGCACGAATATGACCACAAAGGGTGGGCCTCAAGGAGTAGCAACAAGGAGGACGAATGAGAGAGGAGGGGAGAGGGAATGGTAGATAAAGGGTAGGGGTTTAGGGTTTCATAAGGGTAGACTCATACTGGGAATAGAGACCAGGGTTTAGTAGGTGGATAAAAGGGTTAGGAAATAGAATATTATAATTACCTTGTGTATAATGCAACTAATCCATCCCATAATATTGAGTAAGTTAGGAATTTAACTAGTATGCATAGACATATAGGCTCAATTATGCAAAGGGATGGTAGTGTATTAGTGGGTATGAAAGGATAATATTTCTTGTATATGCACAAGCATTTCTCATGAAAGTTATACATAAATGGTGCATGCAAGCACCTAGACATGCACTTTATTTTTGGATAATCATATGTGTTAACATGGGTAGATAGTTCAATATATAAGATTTGAAGGACATGTGGTAGGGTGGGGGCGGGGGGGGGGGGCACATATTAATTAGATTAAAAATATTCCCAAAGGAGGGTTGATATTGCATAGGGTAATGGTACTAGAAGGAAGGGTTGTAAAAAGGGAAGGGTGAGATATGACATTATACTAGTGAATGGGGTGTTAAGCCTAAAGTGGAGAAAACATTCCACGCGTAGCTCAAGAAGAGACTTGGCACATTGCTATTGTGTTAGCAAAGAGAGAAACCAATTTTCCAAATAACTTGCCGTCATCCATACCAAGTGGATTATGAAGGGGAGGTGATCTACTAAGGGATCACCTCCCATCATAGGAGTAGTCCCAAGGTACACACCTAGGTGGTTCTATAGAACTACAAGGTTCAGTTTTATCAAAGGGTTACTGCTTTTATGGATGTACCATATACGTTTGAAGGGTAGCTTGTCATAAGTCTAAATGGAAGGGGCATTGGGCAAGCAGTTAAACTACATATTAAGAAAGTAGGTGCCAGATGAGATGAAGTGACCACTTTTAAAAAAATGAAAGGAATTCTCTAAAGTACCAAACAATAGAGGAATACCTAGGTAGATGGAGAAGATAGATGAGTGTTGTTGGGTAAGAAAGATAGTAGGGTTTGGAACGTTAATTAGGAGTAGATCATCATAGAATCTAAAGGCATGCGAGAAATGCTTCAAGATATCAAATCTATTAGCAATGGCAAGCCTTTTGCAAAAGTCATAATCAAAAAAGCAAAGATATTGATTGCACTATATGGGTGAGAAACTAAAACCCATGAGTATCCCATGGCATTGCCTCTTAACTTTCCCAAAAATTTGGATAAAGGTATTGTGAATAATCCAAAAATTCAAGGTGAGACACTCTTCTAGAGTAAAGGTAATATGTTGATCCCTAGGTTTGTTGGTCCAATAACCACTTTTCATAGCTGGTCTAAAAGCAAAAAATTTTGGCTTTGCTTTTTTTAAAGGCAAGAGTAATTATTTTTTTGATGACTTTCAATGGACTAAATTTGCAATGATGTGGAATAGTCTCATAGCACTTTGTAATATTTACAGAGCAAACATGGAGGATTGGGTTTGGGAGATTGATGAAAGTCTCTTGGGCTGAGTTTACCAACCAAAAAGAGTATATACAATATCCAAAGATTAGATAGGCTTATTAAGAGTGTCCACAAGTTGCATTAGGACTTCTTTGCATGTTTTTAAAATGATTGCTAAGTTGAGTGTACAATTAGCATAGATAGAGTTGGTACTATTGGTAACCCAATCGAACCCATTCTTATGAGCCTTAAATGTGGTCCTAAGGAAAGGGAGTTTAAGCAAAGGTTTATTGGGAACTTGTGTATTAGCAATATGTTCCAAATCATGTACAAAAGTGCCTATGTCCATCTCTTCTTAAGAGAAATCATTGCAGTTAAATCTTGCTTCACCAAATTGCAATACTAGCTTATTGCAAAAGAATGATGGGCTGTTTGATGTCTTGCCTATGCCAACTATGTAAAAATCAGTAAGAAGAGTGTTTAAATCTTGAGCATGATCTTGCAGATCATGGATACTTTGCTACATAATGGGAATGTTATTTAGTGTTCTATCTATGAACCATTCAAAGCTTGCCCCCAAAAAGAGCTCAACTATCCAATCTAAGGAGCTTGAGAAAGTCAAGGAAGTAAAGCATTGGTGAGTGTTTGGCATCCTCATGGTTAAATGGTTTTGAGGGTATATGGTTGAGCCCTTTTTCAAGTTGCTTCCTTAGATACTCATTAGATACAATGTCAAGACAAGTAGTACCAACATGTCCATAATCCATAAAGTAGAAGGAAGCAAGGTAGAGATAGCAATAACATGAATTAAAAGAAGCAATAAAGGTGGCACATGGTTTGGAGATGATGGTTTTAAATGAGGGGAGAAGTTTCCAACCAAACTGAATATGCTGAAAGACATGCAAAGGTAGTGGCTTCCTGATAAGGAAAAAAATCCCTTAAAACGTTTCTTAGGGAAAATCCTATCAAGCACATAATTACAAAAAGTGAGATGGATGATTGGGGAAGCCTGACTTTCTTTAATCATCTTAATTCTACCATGTGGTTGATGGACTAGAACCTACATACATCAATAAAAACTAGTTGTTTATGGAGCTATATTCATCAAGGTGGACACCTTTTCTTTTAAGATTATTAGAGGTATATTTGTTGGAAGCCTAAGTGGAGAAGCATGTTGAATAGTTGCCAAAAATTTTGGGCATGTAGTGCGCTTGCAAATGGACACTACCTCTTAAGGTAGAGCTAGAATTCCTCTAACCAACGAAGTGCTATCAACACCTTGCTGAAACTTGGGTGGGTTAAAGCACCTTTCAATAAGTCTCACCTCATCACCTTTCTTATTTGGAAGTATATTAAGACCATTATTCTAAACCATGAGATTTTTAGCAACCGATAGTACCATTTCTTTGAAATAAGTGAATACAAGTGATCCTTTTAAGATTTATGTGCTTCCTTTACAATATTGAAGAAGGAGAGCATGGATCCATGAAGGGCTTTTGCTAGAATATAGTGTCAATAGTATGCATGATGAAACAAAGGGCATGGTCAAACCATAAGACGGTCTTGTTTTTGCAATCCACTCGGTGACCTACTATATTATAGGAGCATTTAATAACGAGTCTTAAAATTTTTAAAAACCCATAAATGAACTTGGCATCATGCTTCTCATTAGGTTTTGTAGACTTTGAAGCTACATACACTCCATTAAGGAGATGGGCAACAGTTTGCCTCGAACATAAACATGCTTATATCACCATTGAGAATGATAGTTTTGGAAAGAGAGGAAGAGTCATTCATGGCAAGATCAACAATTTCCTTTTCAAGGGCACTGACATTCTCTTCTCCAAGAAGAAAAAGCCAAATCTCAATAGGAATAGGTGTTGTAACAAGTAAAAACAGCATAAGACCAGGGTTGATGTGACTACGGGCTTGAAGATAATTTTCAAGGAGCCATGGTAGGACAAAAGCATTCACATATGAGCCATGGTCTTGTTTTTTTTGCCCATTTTGGGGTTTCCTAAGTTATATTTAACACTTTTGCCTCTTCTTCACAGAAATCACAAGGGGCCAAGGCTTTTCACTTCAACCATTCAATGGGGTGGAAGTGTCAAAATCCAACGCTTTTTTGGGACTTGGATTTTCATCCTGGAATGGGATACCCACATGCTGAAAGAGATTCTTGATTATGCATCTGCACATATACATGTTTGAATGCGAGCTAATGAGAATGCAGATTTAATTCTCTCAGAATTATTGCATGAATTGAATGAATATTGTGAAAATAATGAGGAATCATGTGGTTATTGATACCAAAGGGAAATGAACTTGAGAGGACAATACGAGGGTGAAGTACAAGAAGGGCTAGATGTGAAAGGGAGCTATGGTTGGAGATGGATTGAATAGTAGTGCTAGGTTTGGTGGAGAGGGCAAAGGTAGGGGAGCATGAGAACCATAAAGGGGAGAGGCCACTTTCCTAGATGAACTTAGTTCTAGAATAATTTCTTAGTTGATGTGGGCATCAAGGGAGAAGAAAGAGGGAGGAGTGCTCCTCAAAGTAGGTACTCAATCCAATCAATAGCATGAATGCATGTAGCCTCAACCTTACCATATATCAAACCCTTCATGTCCACCCTAAACATAAGTTGAGTGCTTGCATGGTGATCCACCCTATGTGCTAAGTGTGCATCTACCCAAGCTGGCCATCATATGTCCTTGAATATCATGACCATTTCTCCCTCCTCCTTATTTGGCAAGATGTCCTCTTGCACCACCTTGTTTGCAACTAATAGTAGCATTTCCATGAGGATATATGTGATCTCTTCCATTAGTGTTGCACCATGCTTCAATTCTATAGGAATCATCTTATAGCTGGGACTCTATTCTCAAACTCACCAAAATTTCACACATGTTAATGGCCACCATCACTTCTTGGAAATCATTGGTAAAAATGGGATAACAAGTTAGCTTCTTCTAAGTGCATTAATTGTTATCAAAATAAAGTTATATGTGAGAAATTTTGAGCCCTAGAGTACTTGATTGCCTCTCCTAATGCTCCAATTTTTGGTAATTCAAGTATCCCACGTATGATTTTTTTACAATGAGTCAAACTCAGACTACATAGCCCTCTCCCAAAAAGGAACTATCACCTCCACACATAGCCTCCTCACAAGTAAGGGGCTCATCTCATAATCCATCACCATGACATAATCTATAAAGGGCTCATAGCAATCAAGAGGATGTGAGGCTCTAGTAGAGCATCATGAAATTGGTCATGGAGCAAGTACATCATATCCTCTCTACCCAACATTTATATAATCTTGCATGGGAGGCAAATCTTGGGCCATTAGAGCATCAATAACAATTACAATTGTTTAACAAGGGCTAAGTAAACAATAATAGGAGGTTCCTCCTAAAAGACCCCCTTGCACACCTCAATTACCTATTCACGTTTCTTATGTGTCTTATCCTCGTGTAACATAAAACCATTGTTGCATATAACTTTCTTAGTCTGCGAATCCCAAAGATGATAGCCCATCTCAACTACATCACTATATCTAAGGAAGATGAATTTGACAAAAATTAAATCCAACTTGTTATGCTTGTCTTTGGGAATATGCCAAAATGAATTGCATCCAAAGACTCTCAAGTGTGCACATGAAGGGGATTTACCATACTATTAACCTCAAACGAACGAAGGTGGAAAATCCGGAAAAGCTAAAGCAGAAGACAAAGAAAAAGGCCAAGGCAAAGAGAAACGGAAGACAAAGACGCACAAGGAGAAGAGTCCTAAATAAGGGAGAAAGGCGCACAAGGAAAAGCGCAAGTCAAAACTTTTGTAAAAGAGCGCAAGCGCATCATGGTTTAATTCAAGGAGCGCCGGGCTCTCACCCGTGCAATTTGTAAAGGTAGATGGGCGGTGGAAAAGAAGATAGGAAGATAGAAGGACAATGGGAAAAAGGGCCTAGGCTATGGCCGGCCATGTAAAACAGGGGAAAAGGGGATGACCGCCCAAAAGGGATTTAGGGGTTTGTATATAAAATTGAAAAGTGAATGAGAAGCTCATTCTTGTGTGTGGCCAAAAGTGGCTCTCCTCTTCTCCTTCTTCTTGCTTGCTTGAGCTTGTGCTTGAGAGAGGGAGTGTGAGAGTATGAGGGAGTGAGTGTGTGAGGGTGAGGGACCGAGGAGGAGAAGCTCTCCATCTTCTCCTCTCTTCTTCTCTTCTCTTCTCTTCTCTTGTCTTGCTCGCGGACATGGAGCTTGGAGTGTGGAGCTTGAGGATGGAGCTTGCTTGAAGCTTGCACTTGGATCGTGGAGCTACCGGAGTGTGCGGGAGAGGAGGTAACTCGAACAGCATCAAGGTAAGCTCACTACACCCGTAAGGTATGCATTGCGCGTCGGCTATGTGAGAGGTAGCCATTAGTGCTCGGCTTGGAACGCTTGAATCAATAAGCGGTCCGTGGGTCTTGGCGGTTGAGTGAAAGCTCCCACATTTTGGTTCCGTTGTCGGGACAACGGATTCAAGCCTTGAGTGCTTGCGCGCTTCGAATCGAGCATTGGAGTAGGGTTTTCCCCGAACCGGTGCTTGAGGTAGATAGGTAGAAAGCGAGGGGGTTGAAGAGGGTATTCGATCTCCTTGGCAAGTAGGTCTTTTGCTTTCTTGAGATTTATGTTGTGGAATGGAGTAGTATAGGTATTTATTTTGTGATTTGGATGCATTTAGGATAGGGAAAAAAAATAAAGAAAAAACAAGCAAACAGTAGGGTTTTTTATTGTTGTATAACAGGCTAAAATAGGGAAACAGGGGACCAGATTCAAGTTTCTGGGTGAGACATGGATAGGGAACTAGCTGTAAGGTTCTGCAGCGCTGGGAAAGGACCTTAAGAGGCCTGGGAGGCCATAAGAGACCTCATTTCCTTGGTTGGCCTTATGTGAGAGAGTGAGAGAGAGAGAGAGAGCTTCTGGTTCACAGGACGAGGAAGTGCTACCCCGATTTCTAGGCGACAGTGATTCGTGTTGCTCCAGGTGAGTCTGGTGTTTCCCAATAAGTGCTCTAATCAGATCTAGGAAGTCTGTGGTGATTGTGTGCAGCAGGCAGTAAGGAGAGGTCAAACGCGCCGGAATCGCGCCCACCACCGATACAGTCGAACCAACTCGCAGTGGTCCGATTCCCAGAATTGGACCGTCCGACTGAGAGTGAGTCGGACCAACCCATCCGACTCGGACCAGTCTATAATCGGACGCTCAGACCATCTTGTCCGATCGGACCACTCGGACCAGCCTGTCCGATTTTGGAAATCGAACCACTCGGACCAATCCGTCCGATCGGACCACTCGGACCAGCCAGAATCGGACCATCCGACTACTAGAATCGGACCACCTTGTCCGATCCGATTTCCAGAATCGGACCACTTTTTCGATCCGAGTCCTAGAATCGGATGTGACCAAAATCGGACCACTAGGCCGATCGGACCAACCCAAAATCGGACATCCGATTCTGATAATCGGACTCCTGAAAATTGGACATCTAAGAATCTGACAAAAAAGTATCAAAATCGGATAGGTATCTAGAACACAAATTTTGACACATCTAAACCCTGAGATTGACCCCAAAGGCTACCTAGAGCTAAAGGCACATGATAGATCCATCACTGGGCTAAAATTTAGAGCACTTAGTTCAAAATTTGGCTATAAATGGTCCTCCAAATTGCGCATGGTGTTTACCATAACGGCCCCGCGAGCCGAGGGGGACTGCCCCCCCCGGACCCCCGCAAAGGGGGCTCTGCCCCCCCCCGCACCTCCCCCAAGTAGGTTGGAAAGAAAATACGCGCCGTGACAGGTCCTCCAAATTGAACCCTAGTGTAGTAATGGCTCTACACGAGCATGGATTCTCACTTGCAAAAGAGCAACCAAAAGCCCATACCCGGACAGAGAGAAACAGAGACCCTAGAACCTCAATGGGCCAATCTAGCCATCCTGGGCAAAAAGGCCACACCACAAGAACACATGTACATTGTGATCATACCATGTCTAGTCAGAGCGAAATGCAACATCAGCAAGCTACAAATGCCAAGATGACTAGACATGACACTCTTGACAAGAGATGTACCTTGAGCAACACTGCACAGACAACCCAAGACATTGGTGGAGAATCCACATCTGGTCATGCAGTCGAGAACTCAAGGACATCTATCAGAAGGCTTAAATTTACAAGCCAAGACCCGGAAGATGAAGACATAGTACCACCTGCTTATCTTTGGGTCAAACTCACCGCGAAAAGAGAGCATACTATCGATGCTCTGATTGATGAAGGAGCAGATTTTAACATCTTGACCTATGAATCATGGACCCTACTAGGCTAACCAGAGCTCACACCGACTAGTACAACTCTTAGCCCTTATGGGGGACACCCACAAACACTCATAGGGAAGTGCAAAATCCTTGCGACAATTGAAACGGAAAGCTTGCCTATCCTATTTCATGTTCCTCCAAATAGTGCTAGTTGCAGGAAAGAAACCCTCCTAGGAAGACCCTTCAAAAGGGCAACCAAATGTGAGGCTAACTACGCAGCTCAGAGGATACACCTGACGCTACCGGGTGTGAGGATAGTCACAACCTTTAGCAAGGTGACCTCATCAAACCTCGAGGGAAAGGCAAGCAAGGTGCTGACATAACAGTCAAGCCTGCTGACGAGAGCAAGGACTTGTTGGAAGAGTTAATACAAGCACAGGTCGAACAACGAGAACCAGTGAGTGAGGCCATGCCGGAAATAAGAAGGTCGGGAGACAATGCCAAGGACAGGCTTTGGACTTACAAATATCGTAGAAGACCCCAAAAGAAGCCCAAGCCTTATAGACGAAGCCATCGATGGAGAGTCAGCACAATGCCGCGATGGATATCCAAAGCGTTGCTACGTGCTCAAGGATACTACGCAGGTAACCAATGGATTTGGGTACCCAAATCCCCTGCTAAACCGCCTCTATCAGCTGAAGGCCAGAGTGCCTCAAAAGCATGGCATAGGAGGAAATCTAAGAGAAACTCTAGGTCTCAAGGCAAGAAACCAGACATGATTGTTCGAAGGAAAGAGCCCCAGCCTAGCATGCTAAATAGACAGAGGTCATACGTAGCCATTGAGCAGGCACAAAAATCGTTAGTGCCCAAGGAGCCTTTGATTTCCCAAGGGGAGAACAAGCATCATAGGCACAACATTGCTCATCACTCAACAAAGCAAATGGCACAATCGTCTAATAGCCTCGAGCAAATCATTCAGTGAGTGCCAAGTCCACCTAAGAGTCCTAGATCTCCTACATCCTCTTTTTCCAAACGAACACAGGAAGCACAACAGTGGTTGTCAAGGGAAACTGCTCAATTCCAATCTCTATCTCCATCTAAGCTTCAAAATGTCCAAGAGGTGGGACATGGCTCCATCTGTAGCTCTCGACCCAAGGATATGCATAAGCAACCTAATGTGACCATATCAACTCATGCTCGATCTACACAGATGAGTGCTCAAAGGCCAACAAAAGACACAACCACTTCTGATCGCCCTAGGGAGTTGACACTGCAATCCACCAAGGGTAGCCAGCCCACTAAACTAGCTGCTACTACTTCCAATCAGGGACCATAGCAATCACAGCCCTTGGCTGTGACAATGCCCCTTGTGGAACGTGCCCTTAGTAGTTTACCTGTGGAGGAGGTGTCGCAACCAAATCCCTCGACAACTCCAGCACTTTCAAAGTGCCTAAAGCCTAGGACGGAGGAGTTAAACGCAAGGGAGTTGGTTGAAAAGCTAGACTCTCCGAAAAGAGCGGCAGTTGTGCCCTCACAACTGGGCAAGGCTATTCAACAAACCACGGCTACGTCCCATAAGGACATACTAGAGAAGGAAAATGCTGAGGCCCGACCAAGCACATCAACGATCGATATAGCCCAGGGTCCTGAGTCGTTGAGAGAGGCATCTTCATTGACCAAGAAAAAGAGGAGAAAGCAGAGAAAAACAGCAACAGTTGCAGGTGGTCGTGGACCCCAAGAACATTGAGACGAAGGGCATGGGAGAGCTGATGAATAAAGCATCGAGTCCATCCACCAATGAACCCACTGATGCCTCTCCTAATAGCGGTGAAACCTCAGACACATCTGTGTGCTCTGACAAACCAAAGCAATAGTTGCCATCAACAGTTGCTTGCAACACTCTATCCACTGACAATAGAACTCACATTGATCAATCAAGAGTGGATACAACGCTGTCACAACAGGGTGACAAATCTATACCAGTCACATCCGAGAAGAACCGTGACGAAATAGCAGCAAAACCTCAGGAGAAACGTGAGAACCCCAAGAGCATAAGAAATCCTAGCGTTGACCAATCTTGCTCATCTAGGCCTGAGCCCCCAGCCATGCTAAAGCCTAAGGAAACTCTTAGAACTTTGCATGAGATAGCAACCGAGCAAGCCCTCGTTGAAAATAGAAGTGTCGCAGAATGCTTAACTGAGTTGGAGGCTAAGCTCAAAGTGGTCGCGCGTGTCTACGTCCTTGCAGACATGGGCACGATCCCCAAGGAGCAGCTTGGAGATTACTTGACCTTTCCTCTATCATGGGAAGAACAAGAACATCTTAACGGGCACTACGACAGGCTCCTGCATGAACATATGCGACTCATCCCTGACGAGGAGGTTGTCGAACTGTGCTTAACCGTCACGTTCAATGAAGTGCTCTGTCGGCCGAATCTCGTAGACATAGAGCTACTAAAGCGACTGTTAGTAGGCCAGAGTCAAATTAAGCAGCATTGGTGCGAAAGCCGCGTTGTAATGGCCGAACTAGGGGCTCAGATCATGACGGTCTCAGAAGAGCGATTGGCCAAATGGCGGTCTCAAAGAGACCCAACCTACGTGGCACCAACTTCCCTTTGAGTGCTCACTGACATTCGAGGTACGAACTTAGCTGGGACTAGGCTACAGGGCCCTTTGATTGATAAGGTTCTCACTGAGGAGGAGTTACATATTGCCAGTAGACTCGGTCAAGGTTCCATGCTACTCGACGTGGCAAAATATCTATCAGTATTAAGTCAGCTGCCACGAATACTGGATGCGTGTGCCACGCTCCGGTACAACCCCGAGTTCTACACTTGGTTCTTATCCTCGTAAAGTGATATGAATTCATAAATGTGTATATAAATAAACATTGCTTTTTGTGTCACCGTGTATAAACAATGTCAACACACACAAGTAATGATAATCAAGCGCAGGGAGAAGAGTTGGTTCTAACAGGCTAACCTCCTCAAGTCCTCTTCTCATCACGCATTTAAAAGCCGTGTGACCATTCCACCTCCAAGTGAAGGGCATGCAACCCACGTTACCACCATAGGAAGCCTTGACCAACAACACTGATGGTGTAGATAGGGTGCAGCCCCTTTCTATACACTTTCTTTCCATTTTGGTCTATCCTTCCAAGGATGTGCCCTATCCCACTCCATGACAACTAGTCCACACAACTTAGCATAAGCCAATATTGGCTAATGGGGCTGGAGGCAAAATGAACATCATCATGAGGGCCATCCCGTTACGACAAACACTGCATGCCTCACCCCTCCCCTTCTTGTCACATGCGCTTGATAAACCACACTAAAATCCCTTCCATGCGAACAGTTGTATCCTGTATCAAGGTCTAACCCTTGGATTGCATCTCGTAGGCTTCTAGACGGAACACATGGAGAACCATGGACGTCTGGCATGCAAAGACGCTCTTCACAGATGACGGGAGCATGTGGCATGTGCCCCTCCACCGAAGCGCTATGTGCCCACCCTCAAGAGGTATGCCAAGAAGTGAGGCCCCAAGCGACACCACCCCGGACGAAGGTCGAAGAATCCACGGGCCAGGGGAGCGGGCGCTCAGGGAGGCACACAAAATGTGGCAATGCCAGTTGCACAGACCCCCAACGCACGCTCGGGCACCAGGTGCTCACGAAGTGACAAAGTGGCCAGGGAGAGGGCAGAATTTGATGAATTGTTTAAAGACATACTGGAAATGGTAGCGGCCGGGGACTACACCATTCACGTTCCGGCCGACATGTTCCCTGCTCAACCCCACGGGAGCCCCACACCAGCAAAGCCCCAATCACCCGGCCACCCAGACTCGCCTTGCCTTGTACAAATTGAATAGCCCATGATGCATAAAGGGCTTATCAAATGATAACTGGCCATAACTTTTTGTTTTTAAATGGTTAAGTGTTCCCGACTTGTTAAGTGTTGACATGTTCCCGACTTGTATGAACTTTTCATATCTGCGTTTAATATATTTCACGCCTTTAGCAGAAGAAAAAGCTAATCAAGCGCAGGTGATAACTGTCTAAGTCAACACCATAGGATTCAGATCAGTGATGTCTCCTTGCATTGCACCGGTTTATTATAGTTGCGGCATATGCCATGCATGTACTCTCATGATGCGACAAGTGGATACAGGATGAGACAGATCTTTGGGCGAAAGTGTTCAATGCCCAATCACCGCAAGACCATCGATCCTCCAAGGAGCCGCAGCAAAGCCACGCTGCCGAAATCACGAATCACCCTTGCCAACCACCCACATTGCATGGCCCAAAACACATTCCTGGGTCACGCTCCCTTTCTGGGTCAAGCTCTATAGCTGGCTCACGGCAGTCGTTACCTCAACTATACCAACATCGCATGTGCCACAAGGAGGTTTGCAATATCTCAAGTGTATCTCCTCCTCTCACCAACTGCTTCTCTAACAACGAGGCTAGGGCACAATCATCATTGTACTATCCATTTTCTGAGCCTTCGAAGCTTAACATTTTCCAACCCATTGAAAGGCTCTCAACATATTGTAATGGTTGTACTCAGGCAAGTCAAAAAAAAAAAAAAAGAGAACAAAAAGAAGCACCCACAATCACATCACAACACCTAGGGGTCCTCAAATTAGGTACGTCCAATGACCTTGATCGACTGGCTCCGTCCCTAGTCCCCTAGCCCTTTAGCATCACCCACAATTGTTCAGGGCACATCAAGGGCAGGACATACCTAGGGAGCTTGTATCGCCTATGGTTAGACCTGTCACCCTGACCCACTTGCACAATTCTCTCTTGCAATCTGCCATAATACCATTGCAATCAATTGTTGTAAGCACCGCACGATGGGCCATGAAATGTACACCGTCTTCATCAGGCAAGTCCAATAGCTTCTAGCTACCGAAAGTGTGGTGTCCCTGTATTCAATTATGCTCCGTCGTGCAGTCACAATGCGAAAGATGTCTCATATACCTTCACGTGTACTTATTCTCAATATGGACAACTTTGCTTCATCCACACATTGTTATGAGAAACTAGCCCATGGTCTTCTAACTACGTAATATCTAAGTATGCACGAGCACTCACCTAATATCTGCACCAAAGTATATACACAGTTTGGGTCCTCAAGTGTAGGACAATACTCTCAGCTTTCTTAGAGTTCGACCTGTCTCCCAAACTAATCAAATATGTCTTGTGCACGATAAGAAGACTAGCACTACCCCTTAGGGAAAGACCACACGAGAGGTTTTCAAATTGCAGGTGTTGACGACTCCAACAAAAGTGTCGTTCGATCCTCATCAACACCCAACTCTGAATGCTTATCCCTTACCATCCAACAAGCCCAAAAAGGATCATCATGTGAAGAATCCCCAACAAACCAACACTTGTGCTGGCCATCAATGCAATCCCCAACACAAAATAGCCCTACTGCCAACTCCAACAACCTTCCACAAGCCACCTTGGCCACCAACAGGTGCCCCAAAACCTTCTGCCACACTACCACCAACACTCCTCCATGGAAACCACAGGCGTCCTTATCACCCACGTCTTTGGTGCATGCTAAATGCTTGCTACCTACGATGGTGAGTGCCATGGGACTGGCACTCGTCTAGGAGGGGGGTAATGTTAACCCTCAAACGAATGAAGGTGGAAATTCCGGAAAAGCTAAAGCAGAAGACAAAGAAAAAGGCCAAGGCAAAGAGAAACGGAAGACAAAGACGCACAAGGAGAAGAGTCCTAAATAAGGGAGAAAGGCGCACAAGGAAAAGCGCAAGTCAAAACTTTTGTAAAAGAGCGCAAGCGCATCATGGTTTAATTCAAGGAGCGCCGGGCTCTCACCCGTGCAATTTGTAAAGGTAGATGGGCGGTGGAAAAGAAGCTAGGAAGATAGAAGGACAATGGGAAAAAGGGCCTAGGCTATGGCCGGCCATGTAAAAAAGGGAAAAAGGGGATGACCGCCCAAAAGGGATTTAGGGTTTTGTATATAAAATTGAAAAGTGAATGAGAAGCTCATTCTTGTGTGTGGCCAAAAGTGGCTCTCCTCTTCTTCTTCTCCTCCTTCTTCTTGCTTGCTTGAGCTTGTGCTTGAGAGAGGGAGTGTGAGAGTGTGAGGGAGTGAGTGTGTGAGAGTGAGGGACCGAGGAGGATAAGCTCTCCATCTTCTCCTCTCTTCTTCTCTTCTCTTCTCTTCTCTTGTCTTACTCGCGGACATAGAGCTTGGAGTGTGGAGCTTGAGGATGGAGCTTGCTTGCTTGCTGATCGTGGAGCTACCGGAGTGCGTGGGAGAGGAGGTAACTCGAACGACATCAAGGTAAGCTCACTACACCCGTAAGGTATGCATTGTGCGTCGGCTATGTGAGAGGTAGCCATTAGTGCTCGGCTTGGAACGCTTGAATCAATAAGCGGTCCGTGGGTCTTGGCGGTTGAGTGAAAGCTCCCACACATACCAAACTCTCTTGAAGTACCCAAAGAATTGGAGGCCAACTATATCTCTAAAGTACTTGGTGACTAAATTTTCTAGTATCTTTTGTATCATCTTTCCATAAACATACTTGTAGCCTATTTTATAAAGGCACTCCACTAATTTATTGAGGGGGGAACCATTTTCATGCTATATAATCCGATGCTACCTTGGCCTTGAGGGGGGTGTTAGAAGTATAGCATGGGAACCCTGAGTAAGTAAGGGTGCATGAGGAAAGGTGAGGTGTGAATGAATTAAAGCGGAAAATATACAAAATATATTAGTCTAGAAGAAGGAAGTGAAGATGATCAAATGTAGTGGGGTTAAGCATGAAGACATGGATGTAAATATACAAGAGGAATTGGATGAGCTAGCTCCACTATTATGTTGAGGCTCTCAAAGTCCATGTATCAATGAAATGGAGGGTCTTACTTCTTACCTTATATCATTGACAAGGGTAGTGTCTACTTCATGCTTACAAAAGATTTTAGTCATGAAATTTACTTATGTCATCATGATTAATAAACCTAATGTGCATGGCTTATTTGTATGCCTATGCTTTTCAAAGTTGCCCATAGTGGGAAGGTCTTACCAACTAATGATAGTGTCTATTCCTTTACAAAGCGGGGAGTTAAGAGCGGAAGCAAACTGATGTTTAAACCAACAAATATTAGGCTGAAAGTGATTTAAGAGATGAACTGGTCTTTGTATTTATAGTTTACACATAGCCTTACAAAAGATAATGCTTTAGTCAAGCATTTAGTGAATGTGCTTAAGGGCTTAAAAACCTTTAGATTTCTAAATAATTAGCAATCATTTTACACTTTTGCATAGCTTTTACAATGGTATAGAAAAAATGATGAGATGCAGGTTAAGATGTTGACCATACATTTGAAACAAATGCTTGTCCACTCATGCTGCTTTAAGAGCTTCTTCCAAGTGCTAAAAAGCATTGACTTGAATAGAAACTAGTAGTGGCTCAATGTGCAAACACACTCTTGGTGCTTAGAAGCACCACTCAACCAAGCTTATCAAATACTCATTGAAGAAAGGTGATTGAAGCTCAAGTTAAATTGTTTGTGCTCTCCATTGCTTAAGAGAGACCTTCAAGAATGAGTCTTCAGACTTGCAATGGGATCATAAGATTATTCGTTGATAATGACACTCATGGAGAAAGAACCTCAAAAAACCAAGCTTTTACCTACTTGGCTATGGTTGCCAAGTATGAAGAATGATAGTTAGGGTTTTGTGCTATGTGAGTAGCAAAGAGAGAACTATGCCCAACCCTTTTATGTGGGGATAGCTCAGTTATGGGGCTACCAATTTCCCATGGAAGCCCCCAACATTGTGCCTCCTATAGCTCATGGCCAGCTGTAAACTGAGACACTATCTAGATATGCAACTTTTCTTGAGAAACGAGCAATGTTGGGCTTTGATGTGCCTAATGTCGAGGTTTATCATGTTGGCATGGAATGCCTTGAGATAATCTCCAAAAGAAGGCTCGAGTTAATATGCCCACCTTTGGCCACACTAAGTCCTCCAAGTTCAATGGGTTGCAGACAACTATGGAGGTTGAGAAGATAAGATGAAGAAATGAATATCACTTGTGCACTTAGGACAAGATGTGATTGTGGGAAGGTCAACAGATCAGAGGTGGCTCCGATATCATGTTAGAATATCATTGGTGCCCAGATCGGATGCTGTACGCTCGCGTAGTAAATGTCAGAAGGTCCCCAAGAATAATAGAACTCTACTTTTTGCACAAATTACAAGGTAAAAAGCATGAACGACAAGAGCAAGAGACCAATTGGGTGCAATCTCCCCCCATGCCTTGTGTGAACGCTCCACCAAGCATGTATTTTATGTATTATTCATCTTCAAGCTCAAATAATACCCCAAATTACAAAATAGCAAGCTTTTAGCTTTTGAGTTTGCTTTAACGCAAAATAGGAATAAAGCTAATGGACGGTGCCCAAAGAGTCTGGCACGCCCAATACAATGTCCAAATAGAAATAACATAATCGTGCACCCATGCGCATACAAAATAATAATAAATAACCGGCGCCTCAATAAATAGGCGTGGCGCCTATCAAAATATAATCCATAAATCGAATACTCGCTATCCTCCAATGCTTTCCTCCGCCACTACTGCTATCTCTATACATCAACTGAAGCATTCACAATCGTTAGTAAAATAATACAATTAAACCGACAAAAGTGATTACCTAGCAGTCTTCAGCTACATAAATAAATCAAATGGTTAGAAAAAAATCCTAACCTTAATTTATTACAAGTGCGCACTCTAAACTCATAAGCGTTTATTAATTTAATATGCATTTTGCGAAATCACCCGCTATGGAATCACCCATGTACACACTAAATTAATGAAACGCCCAAAAAGGACAGGCATCCCCATCAACTTCTCGCACAAAGAATCCACTTTGTGTATGAGCCCCGGTCATCAAATTTTACGGAATCCACCGTAAAACCTCACGGAATCCACAGTGGCATGGAATCCACCGTGAAATATGCCTCCTGGCATCATACCCCTGGGGTGGGATAGCAATTGACCTCAATTGCTATTAGCTCAATGTGGAGCTAACAGAGTGGGGAAAGCATTTAAGTTTCTAGTGTGCATCCATTGTGCTTCCTCTACAGGATGGTTCTTAAATTTAAGTAGATATCTAGAATATCTTCGGCCAGTTCTAGTGGTCATAAAGTCAGTATCTATGAAAGCTTCTGGTTCAAGTATTTCAGTCTCTTCCTCTAACAAAGGTGGGTTTTCATAAACAGGGTGTACAGGTAATTGGCCTTTAAATGGTCTCAATAAACTAATGTGAAATGTGTTGTGAATTTTCTAGTGAGGTGGTAATTCTAACTTGAATGCATTGTCATTTATTTTATGAATGATCCTAAATGGTCCATAGAATCTAGGGGCTAATTTCACAACTGGGTGTCTATCTACACTTTTTAGTCTACGTTTTTCTATTCTCAACCAAACATAGTCGTCAACTTTGAAATTCATTGCTTGTCTTTTCTTATTGGCTTGTTTGGTATATGATTGCTGGGCTTTGGCAATCATATCTTTAACCTCATCAAAAATAGTATTATGCATACTAGCAATATCATCAGCACTCTGAATTCTATTTGACAAAGATGCAACAGGTGTAGATAATCTATATCCATAAATCACTTCAAACGGTGCTTGCTTTGTAGATGTGTGTGGTGTATTGTTATATGCAAATTATAATAAATACAAATGTGTGTCCAGTGTCTGAGGTTTAGAAATAGTATATGCACGTAAGAGATCTAGAATAGTGCTATTAGTGGCTTCTGTTTGTCCATTAGTTTCAAGATGAAATGCAGATGAGAAATCAATCTTTGTGCCTAGGTTAGCAAACAGAGTAATCCAAAAGTTGTTACAAAATCTAAAATCACGATCTGAAATAATAACTTTTGGCAATCCATGGTTAGTGAAAACAGTTTTCAAAAACAATTGTGCTGCATGTGATGCTGTTAAAGTTTTCTTACATGGAATGAAATATGCTTGTTTACTAAATCTATCTACTACTGTCCAAATCATATCATGGTTAGATTTAGTATTAGGTAAACCAGTAATAAAATCCATAGAAATTTGTTCCCAAGGTTTAGATGGAATAGACAAAGGCATAAGTAATCCATACTGTTTACCATGATTTCTCTTAACTCTTTGACAAATCAAACATTCAGAAACAAAGTTAGATACATCAGTGTCCATATGCGGCCAATAAAAATCTTCAGTTAATGTTCGTAAAGTAGATATGATACCTCTATGACCTTGATATGGGGGACAATGAATCTCATTCAAAACAAAAGATCGGAATGGAATTGTAACACACAATCTCTTTTCGTAAAACATAAATCCATCGTTATATGATAGTGAATCAATAGGAATCAAGTTATTTTGAACTAATTTATTCCAATCAACATGAAAAGTAATATCCTGATGATAAGTATCTTTCATAGCAATCAAAGAATCAAAATATATAACATAAATATTATGAATGGCAGGTCTTCTACTTAATGCATCAGCCACTACATTTTCTTTTTCGGGTTGGTATTGAATGATAGGATAAAAACTCTGGATAAAAGATGTCCATTTGATATGTCGGTCAGAGATTTGGGCTTAGCTAAGTAAATGTCTAATACTTTGTTGATTGATCTTAATCATAAATTCTGAACCCATTAAGTAGTGTTTCCACTGTCTTAATGCTTGTACAACAGCTAATAGTTCTTTGTCATATGTGGAATATTTCAGTTCAGAGGGTTTCAGCTTACAACTAGAATAGGCTATAGGATGATTATCCTGCATAAGTACAGCTCCTATTCTTGATCCACTAGCATCGGTCACTACTAGAAAGAATGGTCTTATTAATCAGGCAACTGTAAGACAGGGACATGGGTTAATGCATGTTTCAATAAGTCAAAGGATTTCTGTTGATTTTCGGACCAATGATAGACAATTCCTTTCTTGAGAAGTTTAGTCAGTGGTAAAGCAAGTAATGAAAAATTACGTACAAACTTCCTATAGAAACTAGCAAGACCAAGGAATGAGCGTAACTCATGCACATTTTTAGGTACAGGCCAATTCAATATTGCATCTATTTTCTTAGGGTCAACTTTAATTCCATCAGATGATACAATATGACCTAAATACTCAATTTTTGTTTTAAATAATTCACTCTTTTCAGGATTTGCATACAGTTGATTATCTTTTAATAACTGGAAAACCAATGACAAATGCTCATAATGTTCTTTCTCATTTTGACTAAACACCAAAATATCATCAAAGAAGACAATTACACAATACTGATATTTCAAAAATATACGGTTCATCATTCTACTAAACGTAGCAGGTGCATTAGTCAATCCAAATGGCATCACTAAAAATTCGTAATGACCAAACTGTGTTCTAAATGCAGTCTTGAATATGTCTGACGTATCTAGTCTCACCTGATGATAACTAGACTTAAGGTCTATTTTACTAAATATAGCAAATCCTTGCAGTTTGTCCATAAGGTCATCAACTCTAGGAATGGGATACCTATTCTTTACAGTGATCTTATTTAAAGCTCGATAGTCAATGCACATACGATAAGTATTATTCTTTTTCTTGACTAACAGAACACGTGCACCGAATGGAGAACTACTAGATCTAATCAATCCTCTATTTAGTAATTCCTCAACTTGAGTCTGAATTTCTTTTTGCTCTATCTGGTTATGCCTATATGGTGCTTTGCAAGGTGGTTGTGTGCCAGGGATCAAATCTATCTTATGGTCTTCTGGACGTGAAGGAGGTAAACTAGGTGGTAGGTCTTCGGCAAAACAATCTTTAAAATGTGCAAGAAATTCTTTATGCCTAGGATGCATATGATTTTCTTTTACTTGAAGTTCATTCACCCAAATGAGATAAGATTTACTACTCTTGCGTAATGCATGTTTAGCTTGAGTATGCGAAAGCAGTGGAAAAACATTAGATGCATGCATACCATACAATGTAATAGGTTTTCCTTGAAAATTAATATTCATTGAATGCATGGAATAGTCTATATTTGGGTTATGCTGATGACACCAAGGCATACCTAAAATAATATCACTCGACTATAATGGAACAACTAGGAAATTTCTTCTTTCTGTGTAATGACCAATTTGAATCTCTAAGTCATGCACTTCCTGTGTACCATTATACCTAGCGCCTAAGAATGCTGCTTTAATACGATAATGCATAGGTATAGTCTGTAACTTCAATTCCTTTACTAGCTTTGCTGAAATAAAATCATGAGTGCTACCGTCACCATGCAAAATAATATTTTCCTTTCCATGCACCAAACATTTCATAGTCAATAAAGAATGTGGAGTTGGCATACCTGGTAAAGTATCCGAAGGTGTAGTAGTGTCGTCCTCATCTTCTGTGAAATCAGGCATATCTTCATGTTCGTCTTCGTCCATTGCTCCAAGGTAGTTGATATGGGCAGGTAGCTTCTTCGAATGGCAATTTGCTGCTAAATCTCCAAGTTGGTAGCATTTATAGCATACTATTGGCTTGGCTTTGGTTACATTGTTTGCAATGGCAAGAAGTCTAAGGACATTAGGATTTGGCTGTGGAATAGGCTTAGGGTTTTGATTGACATTAGATGGTAAAGCAGGTGGTTTTGCCCAATTTTTACGGAAAGATGATGAAGAGAAACGACCCTGGATTAAATCTTCTAAAGTTGGAATTGAATTATTTAGATCCATAGTTACCATTGGCTTGGAATTGTTGTGGATGTCTGTCTCTACCTCGTAGCTTGTCTTCAGTGTCGTGAGCTAGTGAAATGGCGTCTTCAAGAGTAGCAGGCTTGAACATGTTAACTTCAGCGTAGTAATGTCCAAGGAGTCCAGACATATACTTGTGCTTGTGTGTCGCTTCAGGCACGTCTTCAAGCATGCGTAACTGGAGTAATGCATTCCAAAAACGCTCTGTGTATTGAGGAATAGGCTCACGATCCCGTTGCTAAAGAAGATCCCATTGCTTAATAGCTTTCTCATGAAATTGTGAAGGAAGGAAATTCTGCATGAACTTCTTCTTGAAATTCTCCCAGGTAGCGGGACAATCTATACTCTTACGTACTACAGTCCACCAAAGAGATGCTCTGTCCACTAAATGATTAGTGACACACTTGATTTTATCTTTTTCTGCATAGGTTTCCTCATGGAAATAGTCGTCAAACTGACTAATGAATGCAAGAATATTTTTTCCTTCTCGTATGCCATTGAAAGTACGGAATTTGAAACTTCTTTTACTTATCTTTGATTCCTTGCGGATGGTTTGAGCTTCGAGAGTTACGTTGATGGTACATCGGATAAGATCTTCAGATTGAGGTTCTTTTTTGTCGGTAGACGCTCTTTGTAAATTTGCCAGTTGAACTTGCAATGCTTGCCTAGCTCTCCGTTCTTCATCCAATTGCATCATGATTAAGTCCAGCTTTTGCTCCATCGTAGGCTCAGGTAGGTCGCCTTCAACCATAAAATCATCCATATGTGGTTCCATCATCCTGCAAAACTCAAAAGACCTTTCTCACTCAAAATCAAGTTAGCGGGATGAGCGTAGCTCAAGTTCGGGAATACAAGGCTTATGTATTTTTTGGGTGTGACTTTCACAATCTTTGGAAAATCTGTGTTTTATCCTTCTTCATATGCTGAAAATGCTTCAGCAAACCTGCGTATGGGTAGAGTACCTTCCAATGAACAACTTTGCAGTTCGGAGTTTCTGCGCAGGAACAGCCCTTCTATGAGTTTTAGATAGAAGTCAGTTTTGACTCCAGTTGACTTGTCTGACTTGCAGAGTACCAGACTAATGTGACTTGCAGATTTTGTTGACTTGCAGAACTTGCTTGCTTTGTCGGACTTGCAGAACTTCAACTTGACAGACTTGCTGAACTTGACTGGTTAGGTGTGTCCTGAAGTTAGTTATGACTTGCAAGATTGAAGAGCTTGTGTGACTATGGCTTAAATGATTAAGCTTGAAGCTTAATGGGCAGCAAATGGTGCAATTCGTGTGGGGAGGGGGGGGGGGGCCGTTTTTTCTGCTGGCGCAAAAATCGGAGGTTTCCTGTTGTCCCAGACGTGACGAATTTTGAGATGAAGCTTGTTAAAGCTTCTAGCTAAGCTTAATAACTTTTAAACTTAAGCTTTGAAGCTTAATGAGAGATATGGAAATTACTCTGTTCTCTGTACAAAATGACTTGATGAGGGAGAGTTGGGAGTGGTCCTCCACCTCTACAGACGGGTCCTTCGCGATCCGATGATGAAAATAGGGGTTCTTGATTGCCAGAAATCTCCCTGTATCGACCGTTTGCGACGAGATTGACCGTAGAGCCCGATCGTTCTAGGAGCTCCGCCTTCGCACGAGATGGATAGCGATTGGAAGCTCTTGATCTCAGCTTCGCTCTGATACCACTGGTGTACAGATTGGATGCTATACGCTCGCGTAGTGAATGCCGGAAGGTCCCCAAGAACAATAGAACTCTACTTTTTGCACAAATTACAAGGTAAAAAGCATGAACGACAAGAGCAAGAGACCAATTGGGTGCAATCTCCCCCCATGCCTTGTGTGAACGCTCAACCAAGCATGTATTTTATGTATTATTCATCTTCAAGCTCAAATAATAGCCCAAATTACAAAATAGCAAGCTTTTAGCTTTTGAGTTTGCTTTAACACAAAATAGGAATAAAGCTAATGGACGGTGCCCAAAGAGTCTGGCACGCCCAATACAATGTCCAAATAGAAATAACATAATCGTGCACCCATGCGCATACAAAATAATAATAAATAACCGACGCCTCAATAAATAGGCATGACAAAATATAGGCGTGGCTCCTATCAAAATATAATCCATAAATCGAATACTCGCTATCCTCCAATGCTTTCCTCCGCCACTGCTGCTATCTCTACACATCAACTGAAGCATTCACAATCGTTAGTAAAATAATACAATTAAACCGACAAAAGTGAATACCTAGCAGTCTTCAGCTACATAAATAAATCAAATGGTTAGAAATAAATCCTAACCTTAATTTATTACGAGTGTGCACTCTAAACTCATAAACGTTTATTAATTTAATATGCATTTTGCGGAATCACCCGCTATGGAATCACCCATGTACACACTAAATTAATGAAACGCCCGAAAAGGACAGGCGTCCCCATCAACTTCTCGCACAAATAATCCACTTTGTGTATGAGCCCCGGTCATCAGAGTTTATGGAATCCACCGTAAAACCTCACGGAATCCACCGTGGCACGAAATCCACCGTGAAATATGCCTCCTGGCATCAATCAGAGTTCCAAGATAGAGGATTGTGCACAAGAGGGAGAAGAGACCTCACAAAGTACAAGAAGAAGATTTTGCTTATTCATTTGCTCAGAAAGTACAACCGGTACACTCTCTCTTCTACACTGAGAGTGACCCTTAGGGCTATTTATATAGCCACTAGAAGCTCGGATTAGGGTTTTCCCTATCCTCTAGTCCATTCACACCTCACCTTCCCTCATGCACCCTTGCTTATAACATCCGAAAGCCCAAATATACCAAGTAATACATTTGGGAGCATATAAATAACATAAGCATCCAAGCCCATAAAAAAGAAATCTGTGAGGTATGCAACCTCAAATTTGGATGTAAGAGAGCTTAAAATCAAAGCTCAAGGCTCAAAGGAGTGCATATCCATACATGACCAGCAATGTCAGGCATATATATGTTCAAAGAGCATTCCTAGATGACATGTAAGCATAGATTGCATAGGCATTCAAAGCATATGCTTGTTGTCCACTATTTATCAGAGCAAAGTTCCTTCCAATAATGGCTAATCAAAATAACCTCTAATCAATTCACAGAGCATCTGGAAGCTTGTCTATATCATCCTAGATTTAAAATCTTAGTGAATAAGCATAAGTGAAGCATAAACATTCAAATGCTTATTGTCCCAAACTGCGAATAGCAGGTTTGTCCATAAATGATAGTCATCAATGGTTGATGATCTCTTCCCCAAATGATGCATGAGACGACAGAGTCAAATGTGCTAGGAGAAGTCCCCACTAGTTGGGCAAGAAATAGGAGAAGTGTTGGAGCCAAATTCTCAAGGGAGATTGGGTAGGGTAGTCCCCCTAAAAATGCATTGCAAATTAAAGATTGCTATCTTGGGCTTCTTCTACTATCCCTAATTATCTAGGGTCACTAGGCATTGATTAAATGTTATCCTAAAGCTAAGAAATGAGCTAAAGAATGTGGGAAGTTGATATTTACCTCATATGATTGAAGGTATGGTTGACATGGGAGTTGGGGTTGAAGCTCTCTTTCTCAGGTTGAAGTGGAATGGTAGAAGCTCCTTGAGTGTCCACTCTGATACTAGTTGAAAGGGTGAGTAGGAGTGAAAGAGAAGAGCACAAACGAAAGTAAAAGTAATGGCTATGGAGATTTAAAGTCAATTGAGTAAAAATAGTGTGTGGGAACTCCAATAGTCAGAATGTGTGACCTACCTTCCCTTTATTATTTTATCATAGTAAATAATAAGGAATAAAGATGATATTGATGAGCAGTTGCTACTTGCAGTGTACCTATGTGCAAACACTCAGTACCTATGTGCTACTTGCAGTGTACCTATGTGCAAACACTGAGTACAAGATAAATATAGGTAGCTAGGTACACATGGCCTTTAACCCCTAACATTATCCTTGTGTGGGGTAAATTTGGACATATTGATGTCCAAAGGTTCGAGGGGTTTCCTATCACCACCAGACTGTTTGAAGACCTTTTTGCCATTGGTTTCAAAGCCGTCCTTCTCTTCTTGTTCATTTGGATAATTCTGATATACTGATTACCTTCATGTTTGACCTTCTTCTTTGCAATGCATTTCCTATGGCAAGCTTAAGCAAAGTGAGTGATTTGTCCACAAATACAACAAGAATTAGGAATATGTATTAGCTAAAGCTCTACCAACATCTCAAGGCCATGGACATCAAATACTTCAAGGAACTCGAGGGTATCCAATCTTCTATCCTAAACTATATTCTTTTCTACTCGTAATGCTCCATTGTAGGGTGTTGGGATATAGAGGACTTTACCTAGAGATTCAACCAATACACCAATCTCACCAACCATCTAAGTACGTAGCCTAGGACATGAGATCTAGATAGCCACTCATACATGATTGTGTCATTAGTTGAGAAATAAGGACACCAAGGTAGAGCATAAAGAAAGCTAACTCTAAATCCTTAAAGTAGAGATAAGTATCCAATTCCTTTCTTCTTGAGCACCAACAAGGGAAACGTATCAACAAACCTATGCTACATTAATATAGCTCTTGCATGAGATGTCTATAGAGACTAGCATGCAAGCTCATAACCTTAAGAGGCACCTTTCCAATGAAGTAGAAAAATAGGGTAGTATTAGAAAAATCAACAGGCAATCATTTATTCCCTTGAGAGGGACCTTACCAATGAAGAAGAAAAATAGGGTAGTAGTAGGAAAACCAACATATCATCATTTATTCATGCATTACAAAGAGAAGGTGATAGATGCCTTATGGACTTTTGCTTTAAGTCTCAATTGCCAAGGTTTTCCTCTCATCACCAATTTGTTGTAGGTTGAGTCACAACACCTTTGCCATATCAACCTCATCTTGCTTCCTTGTTGCAAGGAAGTCCATCTCCATATAGTCTCCATTCTTGGATGCCTTCTACCTATAACCATTGTCACTCTCCTTTTGCATTTTCTTGAGACTAGTAGCTTACTACATGATTTGTAACCATGTGATGTTGTATAATAAACATGGAGCGATGTCTATTTACGGCCTTTAATGCCTTTAGGGCACATTAAGTCATTTGCACAACTGTTTGGTGCCAACTCACCCTCACCTTAAGCTTCAATGAGATCCAACATAATAGTGTGTTGCTAAGTGAATTCGGTATATCCTTTCATTGCATTACTAGCCAATCAAAAGTTGTCATGCACCCCCACACATGCTAAAGTGGAGCTAGTGCATGGAGTACCACCTTAATAGGGGTACTCAATTTATACTATAAAGTCTAGGTCGAAGTTGAACACTAGAGTCCACACACTCATTATGCCCACTGCTCAACCCATTGGTGTTGTAAAAATGTAGTTAGTTGATAGGTCATGTAGATGACCAATTATGCACACCCTTTAACCACACAGTAGATGTAGTCCATCAAAATTATTGTTTCACCAGATTAGACTACACGTGCACAAGGACAACTCAGTTGTGGCAAAGTTAGTTGTTTTGGGGGAAAAAGTATTGCTTTCCAATTCTACTTCTTGGTTTTTAATAGCATTTCCTCCATGCCCTCCCCCTATTTCTCCTAGCCATCTCCTCCACTCAATGTCACATAAGACAATTGTGCCATGTTGATCCTTTTCTCATTAATCTGTTGCCCCTACTCAAACCTATAGTTTGCCTACCCCTTGCTACTCTCCAACTCCTCCCTCTCCTACATGCATGAATTTGCTACTCCATCTCCCCCACTTGTTACTTGCCATACTCCTGCCCCTTCAACTCCTCCCTCTCATCTCAACTCTTGTACACAAAAACGTACACAAAATAATACCTTCCTCTATGTTTCTCAGACTGCCAATCTGATGCTTCCATTAGCTCCAAGAGGAGGGTAAAATACTAACATACCTAGCCAGAATTCTGCCAGATCACTCCTTCTTCATCTTCCATTTCGAAGTGTTGTTCGCTACCTGAAAACAGCGATCGCGGCGCGCGCAATTTCGTCCATCTCTCTTTTTACATAAAATCCTCACAAATGGCTAAAACTTTACATGCTTTCTTTTGCATGTTATCCTAATCTAGAAGTTTTTTACCATTTTTGTATTTTTACAAGAGATAATATCTAAAATATCATAAATTGGCTACACTTGTCCAAAAAACTAATATGTTTGAACCATGGACACTAACACTAATGTCTAAAATGGCATTGGCTCTCTATATCAATAAGAAAGCCACACTTTAGAGTTTTTCACATGGTGTGCGTGATCAATAAGAAAGCCGCACTTTAGAGTTTTTCACATGGTGTGTGCGTAGCAACACAACATCCACCCCCTCCTAACCTACACATCCTCTGGCATGTGCCAAAGTCTTATGGATCCGCAGTGTCAGAAGAAGTATCCTTTGCCACGTCAATGTCTTCATCTTCTACCTCTTCTTCTACCATATTCTCATGTTCATGCTAAGTATCCAACTCCTTCAACTCATATGCCGAAGACTCCCTATGTTTAAAGAGGTTGATACGTTTTCCAACCACTAGAATCCTTAGAGTTGTCCCATCCATCTCATTTAATGCATAGGTGGCATTGTCAAAAACAAACCTTACCACATATGGACCAAACCATCGCTTTGTCATCTTCCGACTAGCACTATGTTGATTTTCTAAGCTACTTTCATAAACTAGCACCCAGTCTCCTTCTTGTATAGCTAGTGGTCAAAGTCTGTGTCGCTTGTCAAACCTCTTCTTGTTCTTAATCCTTGTAGTCTTCAGCTTTTTCATGGCTATCTCAATGTCTTCAAGCCTTCTTTCTAACTGTCTAATGCGTAGGACCAGCAACTCTTCTCTATTCAAGCCCTCTTTCCATGGTAGAACACTCCAAGTAGCAATAGTCTCCTCAATAAGCATGATTGGATGTTGTCCATACATTAATTCAGCAGGCATATACCCTGTAACTACACTATGAGTGGTCCTATCAGCCCACAAAGCAAAGGATAACATTCTTGGCCATTCTTTCATCCTGCCCTTGCATGACTTTGCTAATGCCTTAATGATAGGCTGATGACCTCTTTCACTTTTGCCATTTGCTTCACGATTGTAGGCTGAAGTTAAAGCCAGCTTGATACACAATCGTGAAAAGAAGTCACGAGCCTCATCCACATCCATTTCTCCTCTATCAGCAACCACTTTACCAACACAACCATACCTACAAAAGACTTCTTCCAATAAGAACCTGCAAACTACTTGAGTAGTCTTTGTACTAAGAACTCGAACTTCCACTTGATTTGTCAATTCTTCTCGTGCAAGCACAAGATATCTCATATTTCATAAACCTATAGGCATGGTAACCAAATCAACTACCCATTTGTACTGCATAGACAATGGATAGGTTGGTTGCAACCCATCTCTATGCTTTACCATGGAATACATCTGACAGACATTTCATGATTCCACATAATGTTCCACATCTTTATACATGTTTTGCCACCAATACTTCTCTTTGATCTTGGCAAATGTGTCCCAAACTCCTCTATGTCCAGCCCATAAGCTTTCATGAAACCCCTACATCACCTGTTGTTGAGAAGCCCTATCTCCCAAAACACGTACTGGAGCTCCTCTCTTTTTCTTTGCATGCTTCCATAAACATCCATCTTTTAAGAAAAACCCATAAGATTTTATTTTAATCCTTTTGAATTCAACGTCAAACCATTCAACCTTCTTTGTCATGAGGCTGAGATATTGACCTATTTTCAGCCAATCATCCTCATACAACTCTTCCAAAATTTGTGTTCTCACTGAAGCATGACACTGATGATGCTTTCTCTCTACTGCCCATTTCTTCTCGATGGCTGTAAGCTCTTTTCTTACTGCTGAAATCCCTGTTACAACAATTGTACATGCAGTAACAACAACTGCATACTCATTCCCTATTGTCATAAAGTCATTTTCAACACTTATCACATCATCCTCTTCATCTTCCATCAACCCCTCTTCATCTTCAAACCTCGCTCGTGAAAGCATATCAGCCAACGGGGTTTTCTCTACTTGCAATATGCTAAAAATCAAGGTTAAGTGACTTTATATATGCAATCCATCGTAACATGGCAATATCAGGGGTTGAGCAATTTGCTATCATGCCCAATAGAGGTAGACAAACAGTCTCTACCACTACATGAGCTCGCATAAAATACTCCCTATCACACTTAAGGGATGTCACTATACCCCAAAGCTCTCTTTTGACTTGAGAATACCGTCATTGGCGTTCATTAAGGACCTTTGCTGCAAATCAAATGGCATATCTATTCCCATCAGCATCATCCTGACCCACTGCCCAACCAATGCCAATTGGGCTTGTATCCACAGTGAGAATAATAGGTTTCCCATTCTCATAATTTGCTCTCTTTAGTGTTGGGATTGAAATCAATAAGCTCTTTAACTTCTAAATTGCCTTCGTATGTTGTTTTCCCACTGCCCAACCAATGCCAATTGGGCTTGTATCCACAGTGAGAATAATAGGTTTCCCATTCTCATAATTTGCTCTCTTTAGTGTTGGGGCTCTAAATTGCCTTCGTATGTTGTTTTCCCCACCGAAACTTTTGCCCTTTTCTCAAGAGCTGATATAGACTTTCAGCCACATGAGCAAAATGTGGAATCCATATCAAGTAAAAGATACATGCACCCAAAAATCTTCTTACCTCGGATACATTCAAACATGTCTCCTGCATCCTGCTTATGGCATCAATCTTCACTGGTCATGGCTTTCTTCCATATGGTCCACACATGTGCCCAACAATCAATACTTCATCTACTCCAAAAACTGATTTTTCTCCTGACAGAGTCAAATTCACTTCTTCAAGACGGTTCAAAATCCTGTCACAATCAGCAACATGATCAGCCACAAATCCTCTACATCCTTGATAATTCAGCTCTTTATTCTTCTCATGGACATCACACCCTTTTATTGGCACATCATCAAGAAAGGGTAAGGTCAACTAAGGAATATACTCCCTCAAAACTTTATGCATATCATTCATCATATGCGCCATTGAATTGGTTGCCCCCTATGGAAGCATACACATCCTAACCAATCCAAGTAGTGTCTTCATGGTAGTGATATACCGGCTTTCTAATGCAAGCTGGAACTGATCATATCCTGAATATAAATCTCCCAAAGAGTAAATTGCCTTGCTTGCAAATGCTTCTGCAAATTCATCCGCTATCGGACCTGATCCAACATTCCTTATAGTGACTTTATTAATTGGTTGCAAATCCTATATAAACCTCAAAGAACCATTCTTCTTTGGAATAATAAACCACCGAATTGAATATGGAGCTGAAGAGGGCTCCAAAATCCACATCCTGATCTTCTCGTTTAAAAGCTTCAGCAACTTAGGCAAATATGCCCAAGGTACTGGAATAGGCTTTAAATTCCATGGCACATGAGGTACTGTAAAGATCACCATAGATGCAACTATGGTCGTATCAACACATCCAATTTCATCTGGATGAAATGCAAAAGATTTCCCATGCCTTGCCAACATCTGCAAGAAATAAGCTCTTTCTGCAGGTAAAAGAAAGCTTGTATCGCCAATTTTCAGCTTTTGTAAAGTTTCAGCTGTAAATTTATGTCCCACTCCATTAGGATCCCATAAACTAGCCTGTTGAGTCACTTTTTCAGCCAACCCATCACTTTCAGGTGGTAAAGGCAAAGCCACAGGCTTAACCTTCTTTGTAACTATTTTGTACTTTGTATCCACCCTTGCTTCAACCCTATTTTGCAACCCATAACGTTCATGCTTAGCAAACTCTTGAATGACTTCATACATTTCTAAAGTGTCAACATAAATAACCTCTTTTTGTGCCATGCTTTCAGCATTAATTGTTGCTAAAATTTCAGCCACTGTATCAACATTAATTAGCCCTGAAAATAGCCCTAAAACACCTTCATTTGCAGCCATCAAACCATATGTCTTCAACTCTTTTTCAGCCCATCCTACATATTTCTTTTCAGCCCTGCACATGGCTAAAACATTCTTAAAATCGCCAAGACTACATGATGTCCATTCCTGCAATCCAGACACAAACATAGTTTCCCCCTTTCTTGGAGGCATAATTATCTTCTTAGAGGCACTGCCATAGTCTCCCCTTACAACAGTGCTATCTAAAAACCCTTAAATGGTACTACCTTTGAATTATCTTTACTCCGAACCCGAGCATATGAAGAACCATCATCCAAGGCTTTTGTTTCCAGCCTTGATTTTGAAATATACGGCTGTCCCAAAATCACTGGATAACTACATGAATCTTGCACAAAAAAATGATATTCATCCCTGACATCTCCAATAGTCACAGGTACATTTGGACAAGCTGCATAAAGATCCTGTGATGAATTGTTTGCCGCCCTTATGCACCATCCTGGATCTACATCAATTGGTCAACCTCCATTCTCATACAAACTGTGTGCCATAACATTGATTTCAGAACCATGATCCAAGAGAGCTATGCAAGGCATCTCTCTTTCTCCCACTTTAACAATTGTCTCTGTTGTAGCACGAGCCCAATGCGTTCGTGAATGATGACTGCTTGGAATAAAATGAGCATCTTCATCTTCATGTGCTTGTTGATGGACATCCCTATTATACATAGCCTTTTCTCTATGCTTAGTGTCCATAATACCATTTTTAGCCACAAGCTTGCTGTCTATACTTCCATCTAACCCATTTTCAACATGAGCCTATTCCAAAACAACATTACATACATCATCATATTCCCTTTGAAGATGTTTCTCTATGTCTTTGTCAACCTTCATTAATGCTTGCAAAACTTCACCATCAAACTGTCTTTTTCATTTCAACATATCAATGATTGCATCATGAAATTCACGCTTTGTGATTCCAAGAACTTCACCAAGTGTGAATTCCACCCTACTACCAAGTATGCAATCTTCCAAGACTTTTTTAAGATTTGTGGCAGTCTCAATATCTAATTGTAATATGTAGCCAGGCTGCTTGTGCCCCTTTTCTTCCCTTCTTGTTTCTTCTCTTGAGATGCATCATCCATAACATGCTCAGGTATGGCTTTTTTAGTCTCTTTTTGTTGCTCCATTTTACTTCGTGTTATGCATTTAGATGGGCCAGAAGAGAAAGGACCAACAGTATCCTCATCTCTTCTTCTCTTTTCTTCCACAAGAGCTTCTTGATTATGAACCTCAGCCAAATAATCATAGGTTGAAAATGAGTCCACTGGTGCACTCCATCCTGTTCTCCCTCGTATACTCTAACTTACATCAACCAATTCAGACTTTGCTGTTTTGCCCTTTTCCATGCAATCTGATGCTTACATCCAAACATGAGATTTTGCTTCAGCCATGCTTCATTTATGAGTTTCATCAGTCCTTTCAATTCTCAACCCATATGTGGCTGCATCTATGGTAGCAAATGCTGTCCTTGCAGCCATATCTTCCAACTTCTTCTACATGCCACCATTTCCAAAATTCAGCTCTATTCAAATACCAATTTTTGTTGCATGTATTTTTCCATCTTTCTATTTTCAAGTGCCAAGATCAAGGTGAATCTTTTCACTTTCTATTTCTGTTAGCTTAAGGTTCATCCTTAGTATATCTATCCCTACCAATTTGTGTTAATGTGTTAATACCATGAGTCTCTTTTAACAGTTTTCTTATGAATCAAATTAACGAGATGAAAAAAAAAAACTTGGATTTAGTTGAAACAAAATATTACCAAATGGATGACTTGGGACGCAATGTAAATATGTGGCTTGGATGTCCCAACCCAATAGGATCTATCGAAAACTAATGAGGTGATCTCGTTTCATATCCATAAAGGCCCATATCTTTGTAGTTAAGTGAGCAAGTTAGTAGCATTGGTCCTCTGGGTAAAGACTCTTTTGATTGTTAATCACCTTCTCAAGAGGTTGTGAAAGGAAACAAAGGGAGACCAATGCACGCTAGTGATAAGAACCGGATGTGATTTTGGTGAAAATTTAAAATAAAGTATAATCTCCTCTAAGAACTAAGAAACAAAGAGAAGAGGAGAGAATGATGATTCAAATGACTATCAACAAAAAAAGATGTGTGATTTTTGTGGAATATATGATAGCGAAATAGTTAACCATTCAAAAAGAAAGAATAATGGCCAAAAAGTCACCCCTAACATGAGTTAATATCCTTAGGTATTTAATGGTCAACTTCTTAAATGAATAATATATTCTCATGTTGATCACATCTGAATGGCCAAACTTAGAGGGTTCATTCTTTTAAAACCTTAAGTAATTAGCAACTTAACTATTTTCTTACAAGTGTCGTTTTTGGCCCTAATGACAAGTTAAAAGAAAAATCACTAGCATTCCAATACATTCAAGCATTAATTCTTCCATCTTAATACATCAATACATATATGTAAAGATTAAGAAGGTAACTAAAGTACACATCTGTGCACAATTTCTCCAATTGAACACTCTAGAGGGGCACAAATATACGCAATGCTTTATTACCATTGCCCTAAGGCAATGCTTAGTGAAATGTAGCCTAATAGCTAACTGACACATGGCATATAAACTATTTTTTAATGGAAAAAATAAAATTAGGCTACTTACATCAAAAAGTAAAAGACTTCCCACATGAAACTAGTTCACGTTGTTATGCTATTATGCGACATTCCTGGATGCGTCCTCAAAAGACGAGTTTTTGAGTCAAGAAGTAATTAACTCTCAAACAAAATCCGAAACAGCCTTGATACCATTTCAGCATTCCAAGGAGCAAGACGAGTTCCCACTGAAGATTGAAGCTAATTCTAAAAGAGCATCAAATGAAGACACCAATCCCTTGAAAGAGTCAAATCTGTATCCAAAAGCAATCTCGAGATCTTATGAATTAATACTTTTGATTGCCTTATTCTCTCTTTAAACCCATGAGCTAATTATCTTTCTCATTTATTAACAAAAGTACCTTATAGAAGTCGTAACTTCTATGCTTCTCCATTCAAGTAAATTTGAGAAACAACCTCCAATATGGATAAAACACACACAACCTACATGTAGTTTGATATAGATTAATGCACCCCATGTGTGATCAACAAAAGCACTTGGAATTGCATTCAAGAAGTGTCATGATTTTCACATCCACAATTCAAATATAGTCCTTTAGTTAAGCAAATCCAATCAAAATTCGCATTTCAACATACTTCTTTTGTTAAATATTTCCAAAATGTGATATAACATATCGATGTTTTGCCTTGAATCTATATTTTTCCTTCTTTTTTCAACCCTTAAAGAAGTCAAATTTTAGAAATAGGCATTTTGGATATTTAAAAGTTAACTTTGAAAAGTTTACCATCATACTTTATGAATAAAATAATGGAGACTAGTCAATTAAGAATTTGAGAACCATGGCATGCCTTTCTATAAGCATTTGATAAAAGTACCCCTACCAACACAATGTTGGTCATCTCAAAGCTATCAACTAAAGAAAGTGGAAATAACCAAACTTGTCTGACAAAAAAAAGGGTGAAAGGGTAGTTTGGCCTTGTGATAGTGCTTGCACAACTTGTTGCACATATCCAACTCAAAACAAAACAAATAAATTTGAAAAAGTCTCATCTATCATCTATAAACCCTATTGTTCAATCGCACTTAGATCGACTTCTTTTTTATCTTTAAATGTAATGACAATTATGATCTTAACCTCATCTCAATATTACATTACTAAAGTATTTAACAATGCTCCTTGGAGAAATGTTTATATACAACAATGTCAAAAAGTAACTTAAATTCTCCTCCTTGAAGATACCCTAGCTCAAAATTCATGGGCTTTAGCTCAAAACAGGGCAAGGCCACCTCTTGTACAAAGGAAATGAATACATTTGGACCTGTGTTGCAATTTATAAATTCACACAAAGAAAGTTGTTATCAGTGACATGAGTACACACATGTGCACATAGAGCTAAACTAATGGCACGTCGACTCGTTGTAAGATGCCTGTGTCCATTTCCTCTCTCATGCAGAGGAAATGGATACATTTAGGCTTTTATTGAAATTACCAATGACCACACAAAGAAAATTGTTAAAGAGTGATATGAGTAAGCACGTGTGTGCACACCAGGCTTAACTAATGGCATAGCAAAACTCCCTATCAGCTGCCTATGTTTTAACTCGCTTGGTTTGTTCTTCTGAAATCCTCTCTTTAGATCATCTATTATCCATTTATGATCTTATTCTTTAAAAATTGCTCTCTAAACTTTAAGAAATCTCAAGTCAAATGTTACCTTGTCAATCTTCTTCAAGGGACAAGGAGGCCTTGTGATCATATCATCTGGTTGTCAGCGGCCTCAAACCCACTCCTACCACATGTCACCCCCAACTTTATGGTCACATTGTCAATGTTCTTCAAGCAGGCTTCCGTTATCACATCCCCTTGTCAATCTTCTTCACGCAGACCTTTATGATCATATCATCTTTTTGTCCACAGCCCCAGACCCCACTCCTACCACATAACACCCCCAACTCAGAAACCCTTTGTGGAATGCCACTATAGTTAGTCCCCCAACCTCATGATTGTAACCCATCTGTCTGCTCTACCACTTTCCATACCTCTTCCTTACTACTATTTGTCACAGCAGGCAGTGACTTAAAATCAGCAGCACCTAAACAGAAAAGCTTGTTTTGACATGTTTTGAACATGTCAAGCACAGCACTTGGAAGAAGAGTCTGACCATTTAGACTCTTCCTTTACACACAAACTGTTTCTATAGCAAATGATTCCCTTCATAACAATAAGAACCGCGCAGTAAGACCTTAAAGAGCAATGCTCCCAAAGGATGAACCGAATACCAATGATCTGATAGGAACAGATTCTGTGATTTATGGACTGCTGCCTTGCTGAACCCAATTCCTGAATTTAGAAATGCATTTCAGTCCTTCCCCCCCTAAAACGTGTCAAAGCTCGAAATCAACCATCCACAAAGTTGATGAACTAATAATTGGCAAACAAACTAAACTATCAAGCAATTAGTCCATTCACTTACTTACAAGACAATGTAGAGCTGTCTCAGATTAATCTGCCCACAAAACCACGAAACATACAGAGGCTGAAGTCAACCCAAAGGAATGTACTTCCAAAAACAATCTTGCTTCTTAGCAAAAAACTTGACTCTTGCCCAATCTGGAATGTCCAAATAAGGTAAGTTTACAAGGAAGAATACAACTGGGGCTTACAATCAAGCACCCAAGAAAACCAGGATACGGACCTTGAATGGCCTGTATAGTATTAAAATCCTGGAGTTAATCAGGACTTCGCAAGAAGTTACTTATGTAACCTGGGAAGCTATGGCAGCGAAGGTAGTCTGCCACTCTCCTCCAAGACCGGATCAAACATTCTTGACCCTGGTGAGGAAGCCAGGCACAAGACAAAGACATATGAAAATCTACCACCGTCTCACCTGTAATCTTTTCCATTCAGGAAAGATTCGTACTTTGTCCCCTTCAGCCAGCTTGAAAGGCCAGCCCAGTTTTTGACCTGGTCATGTAAAGGCCTCGTGTGGATTTTGACATGCTTGCTCTCCAACCTTTTTGTTTCAACACCTAGGAACTCCTGAGCCCTTATCAGCTCCTTACAAAAACAGGGAAAGCGTCCTTTCAGAAGGTACCTACCTTAAGTACTCACAGCAGAGGATACATTAAGATCATAGAACTGACCTGTGGGTTCTTTACAAGATCTTCATAGTACACTACCATATGGCGAATGTCGTCAAAAGATACTTGTGCATCATGTATGATCTCCTCTACACGATTAAGGTAGTTAATAAGAGATGTCAGATTTACAACTGGCCTGAACAATGCAAGCACATTTGCCTGCAAGCAAAAACCATCATTAGAGAACCAACCAGTCTCTGGCACAGAATTCCAACGGCATAAATGCATAAGCCAATTGCTTTCTACTTTCCATTTTGCAAAGTAATGTTAAATACATAGAGCTGATGCTACCTCATCTTTTGAATGAACATGGGCTCGATGGGTTCCATTCAACTGCTTGGCATCTCGATCAAAAGCATTTGCTAGAATAGAAACATAACGTTTCAATATGTTGCGGCGGAACAGAAAAATAATAGACACTTTATGGTCTCTAAAGTAAGCTGCAACATCTCTTTGGTACTCCATCACACCCTGCCAGAGAAAAAGGTAATGTCAAGGAGACAATATGGCAAGTTCGCAGTATATCACACTCACAACCTCAATAATAATTGGTAGTAAACAAGAGACTCTTGTTCAAGAGCTAAGAATAACAGAAGAACAGTAATTTATACCACAGAACAAGCCTGCAAGAGGAGAATCGAACTCGTAAAAAAAAAAAACGAGCATATAACATGGGTCTGTATTGTTCAAGATGTTCCCATGAACAATACTAATACGAACGATAAAAAACAATACAGATCTTGATTTCAGCATTAACATCTTGCTCTGTGCCTGACCTTTTGGATGTTGTCCAAAGGAGCTCTGATCACCACAAGCATTTATAGCATGCATCTATTATATTTCAGACACGTCCATTCTATGTGAGGTCATGCAATTAAAAACTTCGCTCAAGTTATCCTATCTGAGCCTGTACATAGTTGAGATTTCCATAGACTCTTTGTTTAAAAGAATAGTTGGTAGAGTTCACAACTCAGATGTGCTTTGCTTTCACCTAAAGCAGACAGACCTGATTGAGCATCCACTTCATCCCAACCGCAGCAGTGCACTCATTCTTGGAAGCACTACTAAACCAATCCAGATTGTATAAAGAATCCAGATTCTTCTTTATTGTTGATGCATTTTCCCTCCTCAATTCTATTGAGAAGACTTCACCATGTGAGCTTACATTTGGATGGCTATTCAGAAGTGTCTCAAACCAACCACTGCCCGATCTTTGCATAGACAAGATGACAAAGTTATGTACAGGGGTACATCTGCACTCTTGCCTGTGTAAAGCATCAAACATTAGCACCAATAACCAGAAGTGGTGATACATCATATGTAGAATTAAGACCTACCTGTCATATGTCACAGGCTGTGGATAATGTACTGGTATATTATCCAGAAAGTGAAGATTGGCACTGGAACAGAAGTTAAATGCTTCATTTTTTCCCAAAGTCGGTAAAACTCTCTTGGTCTTCTGATACACTGTATGCTGTTCAACTCCAGATATGCACATATATATCCCACACATACCAACTAGAATCAAGATAATGAGATTCCAGATCCATGATGCCTTCTTACACAACCATCTTTGTGAAAGTTCCTGTCAAGGATACCAATTTCGTCAAATTGTTTTTTTGGTTCTTCTCATTTTTTCAAACTCATACATGTTAAAACAATCATGGAAGGCTCACTCATCAAGCATATACAATTCCACCCCGCCCACAGGCAAATAACAAAGAGCAGAGACAACTGACGCAGGACATTTGTAAGGTCAGAGCCAGCATGTTTTGGATGTAAAATCATACCACAGCAGAGGACACATCATTTACAGAGGGTTTGACAATGTAAAACTCTAGACATGCAGCAAAATGAGATCATCCATATCCTCTCAGAAGCCTAATTCATGCATTAGAAGCATCTAAGCCTAGTCCATGTAGAGCTCCCCTGTTGTTTGCTATGGTAGAATTGTTAACCTTTAATGTGTAAGACCATGTCAAAGGACTGCTACCAGTCACATGCACTGGCACATTGGAAGCCAACAGGTGCATCTCTCTTGCATAGCTATCATTGTCTTCCTTTCATGAAACATCACAACTCCATTGTGTGGATGACTTGCCACCAGTTTGGCTATGTCCTAATGAATAGCCAGCCACATGTCACCAAGTATCTGTCCTTCTTAGGCTGTATTTTGTTGTTACAACTATTAGCAAAGTATACTGTGTCTAATGGCAAGACCTTTTTGGAAGGAAAAAAGGAAAGACGCTCAAGCCTGGTCTGTTGTTCCATCAACAATACATAGAGTTAAAACCATTCTTGATACAGATTCAGTGCAATGACCTGTATTTGAGCAAGATGCAGTAAATGTTCATGAAATGTATGCTCGTTTAACTGAGCACTTCATTTAGGGCCAGAAAATGCAGTTCATAAGCGCAGTTGAAATCAGATACACTACCTGTCTGCAAAATCTTGACCATCTCTGTAACGATTTGCCAGATATTGGTTTAGAAAGTAATTAAAAATGAGCTTGCATAGCCTTGCATAACCAGTGCCAAAACCTGTCTGTGTGTATTGAATTCCCTGTCTATATATTGTTACTGCTACTGTCTATACATTGTTACCGCTACTGTCTCATTCAAGGCCCTCACACATTCAGCAGTAATAATGCCACATTACCAGGAGGGCCTCTGCTATTTGCAATATCTTTGTGGATGCACATCCTCCAAGCTACACAATCATTCCAAACCAGTTTTGTACCATCTCCTCACATCAATAGGCCTGTGTATTTGCCCTAGCTTCGCAATGTTGGCTTCAATTTCTATTTACGTGAAGAGACGAGAAGCCTACTGGACAATGTCGACTTCAATTTCCATTATGGGAAAGAGCAGAGGTGCAGAGACTCACCTTACAGGCAAGATTGCCGTGGATGAAGAGGCAATGCTGGTTGCCCGAATTGGCTTCGGGACGATGTGGCTGTTGCATCGCCCCGTCTCAGGGCGCCGGAGTAGCTTCTAAGGCAAAGATGAAGCAGAGGGCCGGGGAAACGATGAGGATCGAGGTCTTCATGGGGGCGGCAGAGGGAGGCCACCATGGCTCAGGGGCGGCGGCGAGTCGGGGGACATGGCAGGGCGGGGTGCGGGAGAGGGAGAGGGAGAGGGAGAGGAAGGAGGTACATCGAGGGGAAACGAGGGGGGGGCGGGCCGGGCGTCCTGGCCTGAGACAGGATTCGAGAGGAGGCGGGAGGAGCAGAGTTTAGAGAGAGAGAGAGAGAGAGAGAGAGAAAGAGACCAGTCTCCGATCCGGTTTCGAGGTGGAGAGAAAAAAAAAGGGCTTTATACTTGCGAATCAGGAACACATCAGAAGTCAAATTTGGACTTGAGTTACTTACTATGCGTCCCACGCGCACGTCCAAGAGACTCTCACAAGTCTCTCTCTGGCGCTCGCTCTCTCTCCCTACTTCTTTTTATTTTCTTTTTTTGGAAAGTGCTTAGTATCGAGATTTTAAAACGCAACAAAAACGTTTTACAACGCGGTTCAGGCGCTTGGGACTCACGAGATGCTAATAATTAACTTTTGATGTACAAACATCGATGGACCCAAGGTCATATCTAACAGACAGATACACACACACACACTCTCTCTCTCTCTCTCTCTCTCTCTCTCTCTCTCTCCAATGTTCACCACAAATATTTTTGATAGAGGAAACCTTTAACTTCAAATTTTGGAGAGATTTTAGATTCAAATTACATGTAATTATGATTTATATAATTAAAAGTTTTGTAAAATTTAAGGTTTAAGACTTCTTTAAATTTTGAAGGTTCTTTTATGATTTGTGCAATTTGTTTTACATTAACCCTACATTTTAGTGTGCATGCACGCACGCACACATACTCTCTCTCTCTCTCTCTCTCTCTCTCTCTTAAAGTATGTAAATTTTATATTTTCCCTATTATATATAATTCTCTCTCTTTCTGTTTATATTCTCTCTCTTCTTCTCCTCTCTCTCTCTTCTTTCTCTCTCCTTATTTTTCTTTTTTTTCAATTCTTTTCTTTTAAATTTTATCTTTTCTCTCTCTATAATTTTCTCTCTATGTTCAATTTCTCTATTCTTCTTCTTCTTCTTTTCTCTCTCTCCTTTTCTTCTTTCTATCTCTCTACCCCCTCTCTCCTCTCTTTTCTTTTTTTTCTTTTCCTCTCTCTCTTAAATGTTATATTTCCTTTCTCTATAATTCTCATTCTCTATGTTCCCCCTCTCTCTGTCTTTTTCTCTTTCTTCTTCTTCTTCTTATCCTTCTCCTTCTTCTTCTTCTATCTCCCTCTCAAAGTGTGTGAAAAACTATGTCCAAAAAACTTTAAATAAAAAAAGTTTTTTTAATAATTTAAAAAATTTAATCTAACAAAGAGAGAGAGAGAGAGAAAGAGAGAGAAAACCTAGGCCCTAAACATGAGAGAGAGGGGGAGGGGGAGAAAAAAAATGTTTAATTAAAAAAAGACTATTCGCTTTCCTCTTTCCCCCCTCCTCTCTCCATCTTTTTCTTTTTATCCTTCTTCTTCTTCTTCTTCTTCTCTCTCTCTCTCTCTTCTTCTATCTCTCTCTCAAAGTGTGTAAAAAACTATGTTTGAAAAACTTTAAATTAAAAGAAAAGTTTAATCTGAGAGAGAAAGAGAGAGACTTTTGATTTAAAAAGAAGTTTGACTTAATTAAATGAGAGAGAAAAAAAAGCATAGGCCCTACAAATGAGAGAGAGAGATAGAGAGGAGGAGAGGGGAGGAATTTAATTAAAAAGGGGAGAGGGAAAAGAAAAAGAGAGATTATAAGTCTGAGAGAGGGGAGGAGGTTTTAATTTTAAAAAAGGGGGAAACTTTAATGAAAAACGGGGGGGGGGGGGGAGAGATTACATGTGAGAAAGAGGGGTTTTGATTGAAAAATGAAGGTTTGGAAAAGGGGATAGGTTCCGAAAGCCCTCTAGAAGTTTGGGGCTTTCTGAACCTACAACGAAAATAAAATAATCGTAAGATACACACACACATACATATATGGATTCTCCATATTTTTACCTACATGAGGATGGGTCAAATGAGAGTCACTTAAGTGACACATGTAAGATTGTAAACTTGCAAATGCTTTAAAAGGTGTCGTAACTCAATAACACCCAATACTTTTGCATTGTTGGGGAGCTATTGAGGTCAAAAGGTAACAGCATTGCCTTCCACTCATGTCACAACATAGTGAGGCATGGTGATAGTGATGGACACCCACTGCTTGCAGTATGCAGGTGCGAGTACTATTAGTGTAGTAATATACGGGCAACTAGGCAGAGGTGCCTTTACCCCCCAACAGCAGTCACTTGTCACAATCACTTTATTCTTTATTTTTACTATGATAATACAATAAGGAAAGGAATGTCACACATCGTGACAATTGGAGTTCCCACATATGGTCTTGCTCTCTCTTCTTGTCCCAACCTCCATAGCTCTCGCTTCTTGATTCTACTTGTGCTCTCACTCTTGCTCATCCTTTTCACTTTTTATTCTAAAATAACCATTTTAAAAGGATTATTTTAACTATTTTTTTGTGCATTCGTAAAGGACATTCAATGAACCTTATGTAATGTGCTAATTAAGGAAGTTATTTTTATATTCATACCATGATAAGTTCCCTAATTAGAAAACAAAAGATGTTGGTGTGTGGTTAAAAAGTAGATGCACATTGGTCCCAATGGCCCCATCCTAGGATAGGTGGACTTAATTAGTTAGGTGGCTTTTTGCATGTTCTTTAAGGCTAGAGCAATTGATCATGACTATCTAATGGTAGGTTAGAACCCAATCTAACACTATTTTAGGAGGATGGATGTGTTACTATGTTACCCTAGAGGGGTCAACACTTAGCTCCCCCTCATTTTACACTCTCTTTGAACTAAGTGTTGTGTTGGTTACTCTAATGTTTGAGAGGTTGCAAAGTGGTCTCTTTAGGATGGGTGCTAGCTTGCTATTTTAAGATGACCATAGAAACACATGGATCCTCAAGTCTATGTTTATGGGTTGAGGCCAAAAAACCAAATTTTGACACTAGAGGAAAGCTTGGTAATCTTGCAATAAGATGAGGACACATGGCTCATAGATCAAAATAACATCATGCTTAAGTGATGTAAATATTTCCATCTTTAAACAAAGGTAAGGGCCTTGCTAACTGGTAAGCTATGGAGCACTTGCTAGGACCGATGGAAATGATAATGTAAGACTTCTCAAGAGTCTTCTCAAGGAGGAGCTTATAGATGCATCAAAGAGCACGGGAACTAACAAGTGCTCTCATGGCATGATGGTATAACAATTGAATGCATGCTGCATTCAATTGTTATAGATGCATCAAAGAGCATGGGAACTAACAAGTGCTCATGGCATGATGATATAACAATTGAATGCATGCTACATTTTTTGTCTGAAATAGCCCCTCTAATGACAAAGCTAGTTAAATCAATACTAGAAGGAAGGAAGCATTCCAGAAACATGGACTAAAAGCCCCATTAGCTTGATTCCAAAGCGGAAGCAAATTATGAAGTTGGCTCATTGGAGGCCCATATCACTAGGTACAAAATCTCACTAAAGCTATTGCCAATAGGCTATCCACAATAATGCAAAGGTGCATCAATGAACATCAATATGGATTCATAAAGGAAGGTCTCTACTTGACAATGTACTAAATGCCATCGTTGTTATGGATTAGACAAAAGCCTATATGCAAGAAGTCACATACCTATGGGAAGTTGTGAAAAAGGCTTTTGATAGGGTTAGATGGAACTATCTAAGGCAAGTAATGATAAAAAATATTCAATGAGAGAGGATGTGCTTGGTGAAGGCTACCATAAAGTGAACCATTTGGTAAAGAGACATGAGGAGCATGGCCATTTGAAAAAGCTAGCAAATACTGGTATATTTGTAGTCCATTAGGGTATGTTGGGAGGTTGTGGCTAGTACATGCAATGGGTTTTGGTCAATGAATAATGATACAAAAATTCCTTTGATTTTGCCATTTCTTCTTCTAAATAGCAACAATGTAATGCAAGCCTTATAGAGCAAAGTAATAAAAGATATTAGCAAGTTTGAGAGGGTAGAAGTGGAGCAAGTATGCAGAGTATGGGGATTGTGCATCATTCAAAACAAGCTAGTAACTTTCTTGAAAGAAAATTGGTCATTAATGTTGCCTTTAAAAGACCAACACTTTTTATAGAAAGTTATGATTGGTGATATTTAAACTAGGGAAAAACTTGGCAAAAGAAACTCACAAATGTTGTGTGTAGATGTGGTAGAGAAGAATCATTGAGCACTTGTTTAGGGATGGATGCATCACTACCAGTGTAAGGAAATCTTCCTCGACTCTTTGAGGGAATGATTAAGAAAAAATGGAAGCTTATATTTTTGGGGAGTTTAGGGTGTATAGGAGGCTTAGCAAACTTGGTTGTCAAACCAACAAGTTTTTTGTGCTACAAGCTATCTAGTAGGCTAGGCTAAAATTTATGTTCAAGTCAACTAGGGTAGTTGTAAAATGGGAGGATCAAATCAATGTTCGAGTCAACTAGGGTGTCATATGATCCCCAAAAACCATTTAGCTTTAGCTTTACAACTAGAGTAGTTGTAAAGTAGGAGGATCAAATTGATGTTTGAGTCAACTAGGATAGTTGTAAAGCAAAGGCTAATTAAATTGGGTAAGATTAAATAAGGGGATTTAGCCAAAGCTATGAGAGTAGCGGTGTATATCCTTCTATCTTGCACGATGTATCTCTTTTGCTATCAAATATCTATTCACATCTAAATTGTAGTTTACAAAGTCGCAAGAGGTTTTGTCATATTTAAGGAATCTAACTTCCTATCCATGGATAGAATCATACATACCAACTAGTTTCGTGTGGTCCAAAAATTCTATCCATGGGTAGAATCACTGGCCATGCATACATGTATTGAACTGTTGTAGTGTAGAGGGACCATTCTAGTCATAGATACCTCGAGGTGTGTTGATTGCCTCATTCTATAATTTGATTTCATGGTGGATAACATTATTTTAAGGCTAACCACAACAAAAAGAAAAATAGTAAAAAAAGGGACATTTATACATCATCATCATTAGGGATTCTTAATGTGCCATGTAGAAAGATAGGTGTAGTCATGGTGTCACACACCAAGCTATTATTATACTTTTGATAACATTGAGTGATAAGAATGACAAATTTCAAACTCTACTTTCTATGTTCTTTCACTACCATTTGACTAAAAGGAAGGCCGGTCACACATTGTGACCGTTGGAGTTCCCACATAGTGTGTAACTCTCTCTCTTGCTCTTGCTCCTTTCACGATAGTTCTTACTCCCACCCATGCTTCCACTTTAGGGCTCAACTCCCTTCAAATGGTATCAGAACTTACTTCTTTGCAAGCTCGAGCTTGGTCCAGGCACACTCTCAGCTTCCATTCGAATACCTATAGTAGTCATCTCTTTGTTGGCAACCATAGCCACTTATTGGTGCAGAAATTGTAGATTAAGCCACTAAGAAACAAAGGTATTAAACTTGAGAACATGGATGATGATGACTAGGCTGATTTAGATGCACTATGCAAGTCCACTATCATTTTATCACTCTCTGAAGAGGTCCACAATGATGTTATTGAAGATAAAAATCAGAGTGTATGGAATCTATGGGAAAAGATTCATGAACTTTATGCAAAGTAGAGCCCTACTTCATTCGCAGATGCATTGGCTTAAACAATTAATGGATCTCCACATGAAGGAGCGAACCCCATTGTCTACTCACTTTAGCCAATTATATTCTATCATGAAGAATTTGCTTCAACAGGGTATTGAGTTTCAGAATAATTTGCATCATTTGTTTCTATTTGGCACTTTACCTGAGTCTTGGGATGTATTTCGCACTGCAATCAGTACCAACAAACTTGATGGGCTAAAATTGAAAGATGTAGAGAGTGCTCTTTTGATTGAAGAAATTAAAACAAAAACAATGATGCTTCCCGCAGTTCGCATGCTTTATCTGTTAGAGGTGACAAAAGTGGCAAGAAAGATAATTATCATCATGGGAAGGACTCTCAGAAGTCCCGGTCTAAGTCATGTGGACGCAGTAAGTCGCGTTGACATAAGTCTGATCTTACATGCCATTATTGTGGGAAAGCAGGACACATACGATCGTAGTGCCATAAGATGTGCAATGACAAGCACAAAGAAAAAGGGAAAGAAAATGTGTAGGAGAAATCCAATGATTGCAGCATTATATCTGCAAAGTCCAACGTAAAGATTGAGGAGGTAAATGTCATGCAGCGTGAGGAGTCCGATGGTGACTCATCTTAGCAGCCTCTTCATGTGATGCCTCTCAACTGGCCGAGGCTCGCGGTGGCCTATGCATGCACAGTGTTGGCTCTTGGATTCGAGTGCATCTTTTCATGTGATCCCCTACTGTGAGTAGTTTCATACCTGTTGTAGTGTATCTCGTATTGTGCACTCAAATGATGATTGGTCTCTTGCTATTGTTGGTATTGGTGATGTCACTCTACAAATTCCCTCTGGTAGTACTTTTGTTCGGTATAATGTGCATCATGTATCCTCACTGACTAAGAGCTTATGTCTATTGGGCAGCTTAATGATGCATGTTATCATATATGCTTTGATAATTCTACATGAAAATAACTCGTAGTATGCTTGTTCTTGCAAGAGGTGCCAAGTCTGGTAGCCTCTACCCCTTTGTTGTATCTGGTACTATTGACAATGTTTTATTAGTGTGTTCTATCCCACATGTATCTCTCTGGCATGCTCATCTTGGGCATATGTCGCTTAAGGGAGCTTTTTGCAATATCTTCTGCCTTTTTGACTACTTGCATTTTGAGTCATGTGAACATTGTTTATATGGCAAGCAGACTAGAAATTTGCATAAAAATTCTGGTATTCCACGCATGGGTGAGCCTTTGGCTCTTGTGCATTCAAATGTATGTGGACCCGTGCCCTGTCAGTCATTAGGGGGTGCAAATTACTTTGTCACATTTATTGATGATTATTCACGTAAGGTTTGGGCTTATCCCATAAAGCAAAAATCTGATGTCTTGGTAGTCTTTCAGCATTGGCTTTCTTTAGTAGAAAACCAACCTGGGCATAGGCTAAAATGCCTAAGGACCAATAACAAGGGTGAGTACGTCTCACATGCTTTTGAGCGGTTTTGTGATGAGCAGGGTATTAAGTGTTAGTTGACCCCTTACACCCCTCCCCAAAATGGTATGGCTAAGTGTATGAATAGGACTATCCAGGAGAGGGTCTGCAGTAGCCAAGTAGGCTTACCACAATATTTTTTGGGCTAAGGTAATCTCTACTGTCGTGCATCTCATTAAAAGGGTCACCTTGCAGTAGTATTGACTTCCAGGTTGTAGAGGAGGTATAGACAAGAAAGCCTCCCTCATATGCTTATTTGCATGTCTTTGGATGTGAGGCCTTCTGCCATGTGCCCAAGGACAAATGCAATGAGCTAGATCCTAAAAGTGTGAAATGCATTTTTCTTGGCTATGGAGATGCAAGTGAGATGGGATATCATCTTTGGAATCCGCAGGCGCGGAAAGTGATCTGCAGCCATGATGTTGTATTCTATGAGGACAAAGCAGCTTGAGAAAGTTGGTGAGATACACAGGGTTATCTTTCAAAGGAGCCCCCTACTCCCGCACAGCCATCTAGACAGCCTACACCTAGCCGATCTTCATGGCCAAGATTGTAGACATGATGTTGGACATGCAACACATCTTGTATTGAGGCGTTCTACTAGAGATAAACAAACTCCTAACCGTTATGAGCCCTCCATAAATTATGTATTAGTTAATAGATGTAGGAGAGCCTCTCACCTATGATGAGGCTATGTGCAAGGGTGATAGTCACTCCTGGGAGAGGACTATGCAGTCTAAGATTGACTCATTGCATAAGAATCGTACGTGGGATTTGGTTTCCTTACCTTGTGACAAGAGGGCTTTGCCATACAAGTGGGTGTACATGGGAAAAGTACCCTTGGACACCCCAGGCTGACATACAAGGCCAGATTGGTAGCAAAGGGTTTTAAGCAGGAGCATGGTGTTGACTTTGATGAGGTCTTCTCTCCTGTGGTTAAGATGGCCACCCTACGCTTAGTCTTGACTTGGACTTGTATCAATTGGATGTCAAGATGACTTTCTTACATGGGGACTTACATGATGAGATATACATGGAGTAGCCTAAGGGCTTTGCAAAGCCTAGCAGGGAATACCTAGTGTGCAGATTGAGAAAGAGTCTTTCTGGTTTGAAGTAGGCACCTAGGGAATTGTACCACAAATTTGATGCATTCATGCAATCACATGGCTACAACCATAGTGTTGTGGACCCGTGCTTGTACACAAAGAAAGCCCATAATGGTTCATTACTGATTTCGGTACTCTATGTGGATGACATGCTTTTAGTACGGAAAGCTCATGATGAGCTAGATGCTCTTAAGGCTCAACTCAAGAAGAGATTTGAGATGAAAGATCTAGGATAGGCCTCTCATATACTTGGTATGCTGATTATGCATGATAGGTCTCAGGGACTACTCATCTGTCAACAGAATGAGTATATCCATAAAGTCCTTGAGCACTTCCCTATGCAGGATGTGAAGGATATTGGTTGTCCACTGCCTTCTCATGTGAAGATATCATAGGCCAATTGTCTATAGACAGATGAGCAGAGGGCCAAGATGGCCAAGATTCCCTACGCATCCGTAGTGGGAAGTCTTATGTGTGCCATGATAGCCACCCGTCTAGATATTGCATTTGCAGTTGGTGTTGTGGCACGTTATGTGGCTACACCTAGCAAGAGGCATTAGGATGCTGTAAAGGGTATCATGAGGTACCTAAAGGGTACTACTGATACATGCATATGTTATGGTAGTCAAGATACAAGAGTTGTGGGATACATTAACTCTGACTATGCAAGACATGCAAATAGTAGGAAGTCTACTTCTAGCTATGTATTCACTTTTGATGGAGGTGTTGTTTCATGGATGTCCAGGGTATAAAAATGTACGGCTCTTACTACTACAGCAGTCGAGTATGTTGCATCCACCACCGAGGCTTGCAAGAAGGCCATTTGGTTGGGTCATTTGGTTTTGCTGACCTTGGTATTTTAGATGTTATCCCTACACTGCATTTGGATTCTATGAGTGCTATCCAATTAGCCAAGAATCTAGTATTCCATGCGAAGATGAAACACATTGAGATGAGGTATCACTTCATTCGTGAGGTCATTAAGGACAGGTCTGTTGACCTTGTAAAGATCTCAACTGACCAGAATCTTGTAGACTTGCTTATGAAAAGCCTCTCTATAGAGCGCTTTGTCTTCCTCAAGAGGTTGATGGGCGTTGGACGAGATGACATCTTTCCTCATCCTATCGTATCTATTTATGTGTTGTGCTATCTTTTTTTTTTCTTTTCACTGCTCACCGAGGCAAATTCGCATTTAAGTGGGAGGTTGTTGGGGGTAAAGGTGCCTCTGCTTAGCTGCTCATATTACTACATTGGCAATATCCACACGTGCACATTGTAGGTGTGGCGGGTGTCCATCATTGTCACTTCATTTTTTATTCTTTCAATGACATTTGAATAAAGGAAAGGCTAGTCACACATCGTGACAGTTGGAGTTCCCACATTGTGCATGTCTCTCTCTCTTGCTCTTACTCCTTCCACCATAGCTCTTCCTACCACTCATGCTTCCAATTTAGGGCTCATCTCCCTTCAACCACCACATGTAGTGTATAGATGTGTGGGTAGTAAGTACAAGATTAACATAGATATCTAGGCACAAGCAACCTTTAACCCCTAACAACCTCCCACTTAAAAACCAATGTGCCGGAGTGAGGAGAAAATAAGAAAAATGGAACAAAGTATAATGTGTACATATAAATACAATTGGATACGAAATAGACGTCATCTCATCCTACACCCATCATCTTCCTAAGAAATGGATAATATTCCATTGGGAGACTTTTGGTGAGTAGTTAAAGAGGATTCTCATCTATGGAGGTATTGACAATCTCTATCTGATTTTCCTTAACCACCTCTCTGATAAAGTGGTAACAAACCTCAATACGCTTGGTCTTTGCATGAAAAAATACACAACATACCAATTGCATGGCAATCATAGAGTTCGAATACAATGTATGAGTCATAACCAAGTGACCTAACCACAGGACTCCTTGCAAGCTTTAGTGGATGTAATGTGCTCGGCCTTAGTAGATAAGGCAATGCATTTTTTCACCCTAGACATCCAAGAAATAGCACCTCCAACAAAGATGAAAATATAGCTAGAGATACCACAGCAAAGTCACAAGTCTATAGTTCCCTTAAGGTATCTCATGATACCCTTCATGAAATCCCAACGTTGCCTACCATGTATCAACATATAATAAGTCATGAGTCCCATTGCAAATGTTATGTTAGGTCTAGCGGCTATCATGGTATATATCAAGCTACCCATTGTAGATACATATGGGATTTTGGCTAACTTGGCTCTCTCACCATATGATTGGGGACAATATGCCCAAGTCACCTTCAAAAGAGAAGGTAAAGGGATGCCAATTGTCTTATCACCCTCAATATGGAACCACTCAAGTAGTTTTATATGAATGTACTCCTTCCGTGACAAAGTAGTATAGTCCCTTAAAGTGATTTCCTGTAATGTGCATACCAAGTAGTTTTGTGAATGTACTCATTTTGTGACAAGTTGTGTAGTCCCTTTAGAGCGATTGTCTGTAATGTGCATACCAAATATGTGAGAAACATATCCCATATCCTTCATCTCAAAGCTCTTCTTCAGCTGAGTTTCAAACCATCCACCTCATCATGAGCACAACATATCATCAATATATAGTATCAAAATGATAAGGCTACCATCAATATGTCATCAATATATAGTACCAAAATGACAAGGCTACTATCATGGCCCTTTTTTCATTAAAGACATGGATACATATCACTATAAGAATACGATTGTAAATGCATGAAAGTATCAAACTTGGACTATTCCCTAGGGGCCTGCTTAAGTCCAAATAGACTCTTTCTTAACTTGTACACTAGGTGTTCCATGCCCTTATCAATAAAGCCCTTGATTGCATTGAATCGCCTAGTATACATGTTAAGTAACTATCACCTAGTAAGATAGGCTATCGCCTTTGAGATCCTAAGAGTAACTATCACCTCTGTGTACAAGGGCGCTTTATCACCCTTGTACACTAGGTGTTCCATACCCTTATCAATAAAGCCTTTGATATACATGCATTAAATCAAACTCAGACTACATGGCCCTCTCCCAAGAGTAATTATTATCTCTGTGCATAGCCTCCTCATAAGTAAGGGGCTCACTAGAATCTATCACCATGATATAGTGTATAGAGGGCTCATAACAATCATGAGGATGTAAGGCTCTAATAGAGTATCTCAAGATTGGTTGGGAGGCTTGTACATCCTATCTTCTCTGTCCAACATCATGATCTTGCACAATAGGCAGATCCTAGGCCACTACATCATCACTAGCCTGCAAGTTGTCTAACTAGGGCTCATTGTACCACTATAACCCAGAAGCTCCTCCTGAAAGATCACCCTATGTGCTTCAATCACTAGCTTTGTTCATATCTTATCCTCATGAAAGGAAACATCATGGCTAGACATAACCTTTTGAGCTTGTGGATCTCAAAGGTGATAGCCTATCTCACTTGTATATCCAAGAAAGATGCATTTGATAGACTTTAGATCCAACTTGTTGCATTTGGCTTTGGGAATATGGAAAATGTTAAATATGCTCAATGTCCCACCCTCATAAGGTGCCACCAATGATCCATGGTGCTCTAAGTTGTAAGGCTCCCATTATAAGGAGAAGCCATATGTAAGCACAGACATTGGGTGGATCCTGACTTGTATGTCAAATGAGGTCTATGTAACTGGATTTCAAAAAGGTGATCTTTGTGGATCTAGCCTTTAAATTAGATAGAGTAGTTATGCTTGTAGCAACTTGTGATACAATTCATCAAACTGTGGGGTGTGGGTGTTATCAGGGACCCCTATTTTGGGATTTGGGGACCATGGAAGCGGTCCCTAGGTGGGGGATCTTAGGGAGGGGCAGTGGCCCCCCTAACAAGGATTCAGGGGCACTGCCCCTAACTTGACAATAATGCGAATATTCCCTCAAATATCCCTTGGCTAACTAGGAAAGATTCATAATATGGTCGAATATGCCGACCATACTACCTTATTGGGCTATAAAAGGGAGATCCCTATAAAGCCATAATCAATCTATCTTTTATCTAGTCAGAGTTCTTCCAGCTATCATTAAGCTCTTCACCTATCATCTCTCTAGATCGCCATCTAAGCTTCATAGTGGAAGTGAAAGGGAAGTGGAACCCAAGAGGATAGAATCTTGGCGATGAGAGCTATGGCAGATGGAGAGTAAGAGCCAAGAGAGAGAGAGACTCAAAAGTGGGAACTCCAAAAACCACAATGTGTGGCCGGGCCTTCCTTTATTCAAACTGTCACTAAAAGAATAAAGAATAAGCGACTGTGATGGGCGCCCACCACCTGCAGTGTGCAGTGGCGAGTACTATTAGTGTAGTAATACACGGGCGGCTAGGCAAAGGCACCTTTACCCCCAACAACCTTCCACTTAAAGGCGAATCTGCCCTAGTGAGAGAGAAAAAAGAAATGACAGCACAACATGTATACATGTACAACGAGATGAGGAAAAAGACGTCATCTCATCCAATGCCCATCAATCTCTTGAGGAAGGCAAAGTGCTCAGTAGTGAGGCTCTTCGTGAGCAAGTCTACAGGATTCTACTCAATTGGAATCTTGACAAGGTCAACAGACCTGTCCTCAACGACCTCACAAATGAAGTGATACCTCACCACAATATGTTTCATCTTCGCATGGAAGACCGGATTCTTGGCCAATTGAATGGTACTCATGGAATCCAAATACAGTGTAGACATAGCATTTGTCATACCAAGGCCAGCAATCAAACGGCCTAACCAGATAGCCTCCTTGCAATCCTCTGTGGCTGCAATATACTCAACCTCTGTAGTAGAAAGGGCCATACACTTCTACGCCCTGGACATCCAAGAGATAGCCCCTCAAGCATAAGTGAACACATAGCCAGGAGTGGACTTCCTACTATCTGCATGTCTTGCATAATTAGAGTCAGTGTACCTCATGACTCCTGTATCCTGGCTGCCATAACAAAGACACATATCGGTTGTGCCCTTCAAGTACCTCATGATATCCTTCACGGCATCCCAATGTTTCTTGCCAGGTGTAGCCATATAACGTGCCACAACCCCAACTGCAATAGCTATATCATCTAGACGGGTAGCTATCATGGTATACATAAGATTGCCCGTGACTGATACATAGGGAATCTTGGCCATCTCGGCCCTTTGCTCATCTGTCTGTGGACAATCGGCATATGAAACCTTCACATGAGAAGGTAATGGATAGCCAATAGGCTTAACATCCTGTATGTGGAAGCGCTCAAGGACTTTATGAATATACTCCCTCTGAGACAGATAGAGTAGTCCCTAAGATTGATTGCGCATAATGCACATATCAAGTATATGAGAGGCCTATCCCAGATCTTTCATCTCAAAGCTCTTCTTGAGCTGAGCCTTAAGAGCATCTAGCTCCTCATGAGCTATCCCTGCTAAAAGCATGTCATCCACATAGAGTACCAAAATCAGTAAAGAACCGTCACGGCCTTTCTTCGTGTACAAGCATAGATCCATAGCACTATGGCTGTAGCCTTGTGACTGCATGAATGCATCAAACTTATGGTACCATTCCCTAGGTGCCTGCTTCAAGCCATGTAGACTCTTCTTTAGCTTGCACATTAGGTGTTCCCTACCAGGGTCTGCAAAGCCCTTAGCCTGCTCCATGTAAATCTCATCATGCAAGTCCCCATGTAGAAAAGCAGTCTTGATATCCATCTTGTACAAGTCTAGGTCAAGCTGTGCAACCAAGGCCAAGACTAAGCGTAGGGTGGTCATCTTGACCACAGGAGAAATGACTCCATCAAAGTCAACACCATGCTCTTGCTTAAAACCCTTGACAACCAATCGAGCCTTGTATGTCGGCTTGGGGTGTCCAGGGATACTTTTCAGCTTGTACACCCACTTGCATGGCAAAGCCTTCTTACCTTGGGGCAAGGAAACCAAATCCCAAGTCTGATTCTTATGCAATGAGTCAAGCTCAGACTGCATAGCCCTCTACTAAGAGTAACAATCACCCATGCGCATAGCCTCATCATAAGTGAGAGGCTCTCCTCCATCTATAACTAGTACATAATCCATAGAGAGCGTAAAACGGTCAGGAGGTCGTCTATCTCTAATAGAATGCCTCAATCCAGGCTCTGCTACCTGATCGACATCCTGTCTAACATCAACATGTCTAGCATCTGGGCCATGAGCATCACGTGATGCTGCACGTTGTCTAGCTGGCTGTGGAGCGGGCTGAATGAGAGCAGGTGGCTCCTCTTGAAAGATAACTCTGCGTACCTCAACCACTTTCTCAGGCTGCATATGCATTTTGTCCTCATGAAAGATGACATCATGGTTGCGGATCACTTTCCACGCCTGCAAATCCCATAGATAGTAATCCATCTCTCATGTATCTCCATAGCCAATGAAAATACATTTGACACTTTTAGGATCCAACTTATTGCGTTTGTCCTTGGGTACATGGCAAAGTGCCTCACATCCAAAGACACGCAAATGATCATAAGAGGGAGGCTTGCTTGCCCATACCTCCTCTACAACCTGAAAGTCAATGCCACTGCTAGGCGACTTGTTAATGAGATGCACTGCAGTAGTAACTGTCTCAGCCCAAAAGTGCTCCGGTAAGATAGCCTGGCTAAGCATGCTATGGACCCTTTCTTGAATGGTCCTATTCATGCATTCAGCCATACCATTCTGGGGTGGGGTGTAAGGGGCAATCAACTGACGCTTAATACCCCCCTCATTACAAAACTACTCAAAAGCACGTGATATGTGAGTAATCATCTATGAAAGTAAAAAAGTACTTTGCCCCACCAAGTGACTGATAGGGCATGGGCCCACATACATCTGAGTGCACAAGAGCCAAGGGCTCACCCATGCATTTTTTACCAAAATTTTTATGTGTATTTCTAGTCTGCAGTCTGTATGCCATATAAACAATGATCACAAGAATCAAAATGTGAAGAGTCAAAAGGTGGAAGATACTGCAAAGCACATAGCATTTTCATTCCTTTAAGAGACATATGCCCCAAACGAGCATGCCAAAGGGATACATGGGGAATAAAACCCACAGACAAAACATGATCCAATGTAGCTCCAGATACAAGTAAGGGATAGAGGCTGCCAGACTTGGCACCTCTTGCAAGTACAAGCCTGCCACGAGTAATCTTCCATGCAGAGTCTCCAAAAGACATAAAATACCCTACATTATCAAGCTGTCTAGCTGACATAAGTCTACGAGTCAACGCATGTACATGGCGTACATCATGCAAAACAAAAGAACTGCCAGAAGAAAACTGCAGCCTAACATCTCCAATGCCCACAATGTCAAGAGACCTATCATCACCAAGATGCACAGAACCAGACATGGCACGATAGGTATGAAACCAAACTCTACAGGGTATCACATGAAAGGATGCACCCGAATCCAAGAGCCAGCACTGCACATACATAGAATGTATCTCAAAAGTGTGTAAGGCATCGCATGAAGAAGCTGCAAGTATGTAATCATCATATGAATCAGTGGTTTGCATGACATTAACCTCTTCTATCTTTACACCGAACTTTGTAGGTATAATATTGCGCTCAGAAAACTTTTCTTGTACTTTTTCTTTTTCCTTTTCCTTGCGCTTATCATTGCACATTTTATGGCACTGCGGCCTAATATGTCTTGCTTTCCCACAATAATGACAGGTAAGATCAGACTTTCGTCCATGGGACTTACTGCGACCACGTGACTTGGACATGGACTTCTTAGAGTCCCTGCTCTTATGATCATTATCATGCCTGCCATGTCTACCACCTCTAACGGTCAATGCATGTGAAGAGCGGGAAGCATCATTGTTTCTCCTGTTGATTTCCTTAGTCAATAAAGCACTGTCAACATCTTTGATTTTCAACCCATCAAGCTTGTTCGTGCATATGGTAGTACAGAATACATCCCATGATTTAGGCAAGGTTCCAAGCAAAAACAATGGGTGCAAGTTGTCTTTGAACTCAATACCCTGTGGCAACAGACTCTTCATGATAACATGAAACTGACTGAAATAAGATGAAAGGGAGGTCCCCTCCTTCATACGAAGATCCATTAACTGCTTTAGCCAATACATCTGTGACGCAGGACTCTGGTGTGCATAGAGCTCCTGAATCTTCTCCCATAAATCCCATGCACTCTGATTCTCATCTTCAACAACATTATGATGGACTTCTTCTGAGAGTGACAAATAAATGGTAGACATGCATAGCTCATCAACTTCCATCCAAATATCATCATCCATATCCTCAGGTTTAACACCCTTGAAACGTAAGGGTTTAATCTACAACTTCTGCACCAAAACATGCCATGTTTGGGACTTCCAATACCCATAGTTGGTACCATCCAACTTGGCAATGTTAAAGAGAGCTGTATCTTTCAGATGACCAGCCATACTGTCCCAAATCAAAGTAAAAAACCAAAATTGCAAGTTGTTGTAATTAGTAGAAAATGCACTAAAACCACTGCTAAAACTGGGTGAAGGGATGGATTTCACCAAGAGAAGCACTTGTCCACCAAATATGACCAAGATAACATCAAATAGTAAGCATTATCCTCATAGAAGTGCTCAAAATCTGTAGATTTCAACTTGCTGTAATAAATGACAGCAGAATGTAAAACTATCCCAAAATGAAGCAATCACTGATATATATGTCACTGCAACTGCCAGGTAGCAAGATACATCCAGCAGTGAGTTTCCAGGGGCAAGAAGGTACCAAGAATTGTCAAACCAATAACCTATCAGCAGGCAAGAGACATCTCATAGGTCCAGAAGTCATGCATGTAATGGGTCTCAGGGTAAGAGAAGAGACTAAGCATAAGCACAATTGATAGAGCAAGAAACTCAATACATAACCATCCAAGATGCATACAAAGTTGAAAAACCTGTGACAGAGATAGGTGCCTGTCCCAATAGGCATATCAAATCATCCCGCTACAAATAAATTGCAGACATAAATCTCTCAAGAGAGCAAATGCATGTAACTGGCCCACAAGCTCAAGCTCATCTGTAAATAAGACTCTGTGTACATCAGAATATACCTAGAGGCTTGCACTGGACGTGAAGTCAGATGCAAAGAGAGCAAGCAATGCTCAAATACATCGAATACATAGCATCAAACATGCCAAATCCTAGTGGGGTACATCCGTAGCATAAATCCCAAGCTATCTCAAACCCATAAAGCATAAGCCTAAAAGCATTCAAAGAGCATGTAACTAACAACCAAATGTAATGGCCAGTAGATCCAAAATGCTCAAATATATCTAAAGATGAAGCTCCGAGTAATTGTCAAGCATGGGCAAACCAAGTGGCATCCATATCTGACCAAAGCATAAATACAAGAGGCCTAATATATCAAGCAGTGACAATAGGCATAGACCGGTCCAAAGCATGCCAACTAAAGCCAAATGCCAGTGAAAAACAACCAGGTTGGAGCTTAATATAAGCTCAAAAGCATTCCAGAACCAAGAAGAAGCATTTGACAACCTCCAAATACATTGGTATGATCACTCAAACCTCCAGTAAACACCTCGTATCCATGAATCAATGCATACACCAACTAAATGAGCTTCAGCCCACTGTATTATAGCAAGCAATTTACTGTTAAATGAAGCTTAAACGGTGCTCAAATCTACTCCAAATCAGTCCTAAAGCATAGACATAGCATCCCATAACATCCGAGCATCACCGGGCATCAATAGGCATCAAACGGGCAATGCCAAGAAGCATCAAACAGTAAATGTCAAGTGCTGCCCTGTTTTGACAGTCTTGAGACTATGTATACAACAAAGGGTTGAAGGGGGAAGCACTCAAATTGATCACCGAGAGTCAAGCACTAATGCCGGGGATTCAAGCAATGCTCGGGAGGGTTGACAAGAGTGTCGGGAAGCTGAGTAAGAGCAAGGAAATGTCGGGGAGCAGATCAGCCCAACCCCCTAAAAATGCACCGAAAATTGCATTGGCTTTTCCTGGGGGTTGGGGGATGTTCAACAGCCATCGGGGGCACTTGGCAATGTCAAGAGGGCTCCAATGCAGCCCCAGGAAAAAGGCGATGAATTTTCAGAAGCTCGGGGAGGAGGTAGGAGATCAAGACATACCTGCAAATGAAGGTGCCATGGCTGCCATTGAAGCTCGGGTTGAAGCTCTTCAAATCCAAGCTAAAGAGAATTCCGGGCAAGCTCCAATGCCTTTGCTCTGATACCAGTTGAAAGGGAAGTGGAACCTAGGAGGAAGAAGCTTGCCGGTGAGAGTTATGGCGGATAGAGAGCAAGAGCCAAGAGAGAGAGAGAGAGAGAGAGAGAGAGAGAGAGAGAGAGAGAGAGAGAGAGAGAGAGAGAGAGAGAGAGAGAGAGAGAGAGAGAGAGAGAGACTCAAAAGTGGAAACTCCAACAACCACAATGTGTGGCTGGGCCTTCCTTTATTCAAATTGTCACTAAAAGAATAAAGAATAAGTGACTATGACGGGCGCCCGCTACCTGCAATGTGCAATGGCAACAAGTACTGTCAGTGTAGTAATACACGGGCGGCTTGGCGGAGGCGCCTTTACCCCCAATAGGAAGAGTATGGGTGGAAAAAGCCATCTTTGTTTGAAATTAAAGTAGTCTCTGTTCTTCTCATATTTGCTATGTGTTTTCTACTCCTTACTCAGATTTTGTCTACTATGCCATGAAATTTCTACATGATACCAAGCTTTGAGGAGTGAAGAGGAGGTGAGTGAGAGGCAAGGGATTCAACAATAAAGATGAGAAATGTCATCTGATGCATCAAGTAGTAGTGTCGGTGTATCATGTGGTGGTACTATTGTATCGACAACTCAAACATTGAGGATTCATCCACCAACCTTCAACGAAAGTAAGTTAGATAGTACAAACTACACTTTATGGAAGTTTTATGGAAGTTTAAAATCATAACTATCCTTGATTCTTATGTGCTTCTAGAGACAGTGCTGGGATTGACCCAGAACTACAACCTACCCCCGACCCATCAAATTTGAGTGTTATGATTCCTCCAAATACAGATCTTCTATGAGCTTGGAAATGAAGAAACACAGATGCATTGTATGCCTCACTTACAAGTTATTCTTGACTTTGATTCAGCACATACAACCAAGGCATCAAAGACTTGGAATATACTGAGAAGTCAGTATGAAATGCGAAAGCAAACAAGGATTCAAAACTTGGAGAATGAACTAGCAGTAGAGAAATTTTCTAAAGGAGAGACAGCTGAAGCATTCATCACTTGGATCAAGAATCTGTATGACCAGATGGCTAGCACTAGGATACAAAAGGCTAATGAGAAGCTAGCTCACAGGTGTCTTCGAATTTGTCCACCAAAGTTTGATGGATTGGTAACTACCCTAAATACTCAAGTGAGACCCCAAGCTTTGACATTTGAGAAACTATATGCACTACTAATGGATGAGGAGTTACGGCTTAAAGCCCAAGAAGGTAGTAGCAGTGGTGGAGATACTGCATTCTTTGCCAATGCAAAAGGCAAAGGTGGTTCCTCTACCAACAACGATGATAAAAATAAGAAGGATGGTAAGAAAAAGTATAAAGACTAAAGGGAAGGAGACAACTAATATGGTTGAAGCAGAGTTGGAGTTATTCATGGCAACCATTGAGAAAGTGTGTTCCTCAGCACAAGAAATATCTAACACTAACTCATGGGTATTGGATAGTGGCTCCTCCCATCACATAACCAACAAGAAAGTTCTATATAGTTTTATGAAGCCTCTACAAGAATCTATCACTATGATGGTTAGGAATGATACAAAATGCCCTGCTAAGGACACATGTACTATTTTCTTTGTTATTGCAAATGGTGAACTCAAGAATCTTTCAAATATATTGTATATTCCAGAGATTAAGAGAAATTTGCTATCAGTTGCTTATATAATTGATCTTGTCCATGAGGTGACGTTCACTAAGATAGGTGTAAAAATTATCGACAATGCTGGCAAAGTTGTCGAAAAAGGAGAAAGAAGAAATAATATGTATGAGCTAAGTTCTCTTATAGCCATCACTGGTGTAGGCACATGTAAAATTTGGCATGAAATATTTGGTCACATTAGTTTTGTAGTGTTGAAGAAGATGCACAAGTAAAGTATGGTTGCTCACTTACCTACAATAACTAAAATTAAGGAACCACATGAAGCTTTTATGATGGGCAAGAAATAGAGAAAGGCATTTCCATAAGAAAGCAAGGATTGAGTGAAGGCTCCTCTAGAGTTGGTACATGCTGACTTGTGCAGTAAAATGCCTATAAAAGTCCTATGAGGATCTTCTTATTTTATATTAATTGTCGATGACTACAATAGGAAGATGTGGGTGTACTTCCTTTATAATAAGGCTCAAGCTTTTGGTAAGTTTAAAGAACGGCTAAAACTTGTTAAGAATGAAACAAGGCAAAAAATGAAGAAGTTTAGAGCATATGATGGTGGTGAGTTCAAATTAAAGGGGAGTGAAGGCTTTTGCAAGAGCAAAGGGATTGAGCGTCGATTGATGATGCCACATACACCTCAATGCAATGGCATTGTTGAATGTTGAAATCGCACCATTGTGGAAATGGAAAGGTGCATGCTTAAGGGTAAGGGATTGCTTAACCAGTTTTGGGTAGAAGCCATTAATACTACAATCTACATTCTCAATTAAGGTTACATAAAGGATCTAAATGGCAAGGTGCATGCTTAAGGGCAAGGGATTGATTAACTAGTTTTGGGTAGAAGCTGTTAATACTACAATCTACATTCTCAATTAAGGTTACATAAAGGATCTAAAGGGAAAAACTCCTCATGAGACCTATTTTGGTGAAAAACCATATGTCTCATATTTTAGAACTTTTGAATGTGAATGTTATGTATTTATTCCAAAGGATAAGAGAAACAAGTTAAATCCAAAAAGCATAAAATGCATCTTCTTGGGTTATAGTGATGAGCAAAAGGCTTACAAATTGTATGACCAAGAGGCAAAGAAGATCATAGCGAGCTGTGATGTGGTGTTCAGGGAGTAGCCACATATAGTGGAGGAGGAGAATATAAGCTCTTCCACTTTATCATCCAACAAAGAAGTAGTCCATTATGAACCTATCTTGAGTTGTCCCTACTCTCAAGGAGGAGGAAGCATCATCTTTGAATGATGAGGACAAAGTTCACCAACTTGCAATCACACCATCAGAAAAGCCATTGTCGTGATGGGTGAAGTAGCTCTATGATCGTAGTAATCCTATGCCTACCACAGTTGAGAAAAATGCAAATGGACCAAGGAGGTCTCTAAGAATAGAGGATCAAAGAAAGGTTTTTGCTCACATACTTAATAAAGCCTTGATGGCTAAGATTATGAGAGAAGTAAAGGAGTGAGTAGACTTGGAAGAAGCACTTGTCGATCTAGCATGGAGAGCAACTATGTAAGCTAAGTATGATAGCATAATGAAGAATGACACTTGGGAGCTAGTGGATCGACTAGAAAAGAGGAAGATTATTAGCACCAAGTGGGTCTAGAAGGTAAAGTACAAGGCTAATGGTAGCAGCTTAGAAAAGTACAAAGCTAAATTAGTTGCATAGAGATTTTCACATATTGAAGGATCTGATTTTCAAGAATCATTTGCTCCAACTGCTAGAATGACCACTATTTGTACAGTACTTGCAGTGGCTGCTTATAAGTGGCCAGTTTTACTGAATGGATATCAAATCAGTGTTCCTGAATGGTGACCTCAAGGAGGAGATTTACATGGCTCAACCACCAGGGTTTGAGGTCCCCCATTGTGAGAACAAAGTTTGCAGGCTAAAGAAGGTGTTGCATGGGCTGAAACAAACCCCTAGAGCACGGTACCACAACCGACATATAGATGAATTCTTTCTAAGTTTGAATTTTAAAATATGTGCCTTAGATGTTAACTTGTATGTTTATAGGGAAAATTCTATAGTAATTGTCCTCTATGTGGATGACCTTCTTATTATAGGTGACTATGAAGATATGATTCACTAGGCAGAAAGGCTTTGAGCTTTGAGTTTGAAATGACATACTTGGGCTTATCGTACTATTGTTTGGGGATTGAAGTCTAGTAAGAGCCTAGCAAAATATTCATATCTTAAAAGAAGTATACATGGGAGATCTTAAAAGCATTTGGCATGATAGAGTGTAAGGAGATAGCTACACCAATGGAGGTCAAGTAAAGATATTCATTGAGGATACATCAACACTATTAGACATTGGGAGGTACAAGAGGTTGGTTGGCAACCTTATCTACTTGTGTAACACCAGGCCATATATCAAACCATGAGAAAGTCATTGGAAAGATGGGATGCGGGTGCTCAGATACTTGAAGGGAGCTCTTGATTATGGTATCACATACAGTTTCAAAAGTGCCCTTATGGAAAACTGACTTAGATTGGGAAGGTAACAGTGATTCTAGGAAATCAGTTTTTGGATATTGTTTCTCTTTAGGTTTAGGAATCTTCTCTTCGATTAGTAAGAAGCAACCAACTGTGGCATTTCCTTCTACTGAAGTAGAGTACAAGGCATCTTACTTTGCTGTATGTGAAGCAGTATGGTTAAGGAGGATCCTATGTCATATGGGAGTACACGATGAAGATCCAATAGTGCTAAGATGTGGCAATCAAAGTTGCATCACCATTATTAAAAATCCAGTTTTCCAAGCATGCACCAAATACTTTGAGATCTAGTATCACTATCTGAGTGACTTGATCAAGGATGGGATAAAAGAGCTCACTCTATTGTCCAATAGAGGAGAATGGAACAAATATCTTTACCAATACTCTCATAAAGGACCTCCTTTGAATTCATCTTCAAAGACTAGATGTTGTGCCAAGAATGTAGTTCACCTATAGGTGGACATTGAGTGAAGGTGTTAGATATACTCAATGCCCCACCCTCGTAAGGTGCCACCAACGATCTCTAAGTTGTAAGGCTCTCACTATGAGGAGAAGCCATGTGTAAGAACGAACATTGGGTGGGTCCTAACTTGTATATCAGATGAGGTCAATGTGGCTGGATGGCAAAAAGGTGACCTTTGTGGATCTAGCCTTTGAGTTAGATAGACTACTTATGTTGGTAGTAACGCGAGGCACAATGCATTGTCAAGAAACCCTATTTTGGGGTCAAGGGGCCCTTCGGTGTGGGGGTCTTGGGGGAGCTAGTGACCCCCTTGACGGGGGTTTGGGGGTATTGTCCCCAACCCATCGATTAAAAGAAATATTCCCTAGAATATTCCTTGGACGACTAGGAAAAATTCATAATATTGTTAGACATGCCAATCAGACTACCTTCCCAAGCTATAAAAGGAAGACCCCTTTAAAGTCATCGTCAATCTATCTTTCACCTAGTCAAAGTTCTTTCAACTATCCTTAATCTTGTTGCCTATTATTTGTCTGGATCATCATCTAGGCTTCACAATGGAAGTGCACATGTGGACATAGCCCTCTTTGTATTAGTTCATTTGAAATTAAAGCAATCTTTTTTCTTCTCATATTTGTTGTGTTCTCTACTCCTTGCTTAGATTCTATCCATTGTGCCATGGAATTTCTACAGTAGAATGTCTCACATCTAAGGACTCACAAATGGGCATATGAGGGAGGTCGAGCATATGGGAGAGGTATTCCAAACCATACCTCCTTTGCAACTCTACCACAGGAGTAGTATATGGGGATCTAATAATCAAAAGAACAACAGTAGTAATTGCCTCAACCTAAAATATTCGTGATAAGCTTACCATACTAAGCATACTATAGACTCTTTTTTGAATAATCTTATTTATGCACTTTGTAACACCATTCTAGGGTGGAGTGTAAGGAGCACTCAATTGATGCTTAATATCTCCCTCATTATAGAATTTCTCAAAAGCACATTAGAGATATTCACCCCCATTGTTAGATCTTAGGCATTTTAGCCTATGCCCAGACCATAACAAAAAAGCATTGAAAAGTAAACAAAAATGATAACTTTTGCTATATGGGATAGGCCCAAACTTTATGCGAATAATCATCAATTAATATTAAAAAACACTTTGCACTACCCAAGGGGCTGATAAGGCATGGGACCACAAACATTTGAATGAATAAGAGCCAAAGGCTCACGTGTGCATGTAGAGGTAAACTTTTTATGCCTATTACGAGTTTGCCTACCATATAAACAATGATCACATGAATTAAAGCATGAAATTCCAAGAGAGTGAGAGATACTACAAATATTTTAAGACTTTCATTCCTTTTAGGGACATATGTCCAAAATGGTAATGCCAAAGAGATATATGTGGAAGATCAATCACAACCAAAACATGATCAGCGGTGCCAATTACAAGGGATAAAGATTGTCGATCTTGGTATCTCTAGCCAAAATGAGGTTGCCAGGAATGATTTTCCATGCAAAATCACCAAAAGAAACACGATACCCAACATCATCCAACTATTTTGAAGAGATAAGGCTTCTAGTCAAAGTTGACACATAGCACACATCATGTGACATAAATGAAGTACCAATAGCAAGCATCCATATAATGAATAGACATCCCTAGAGAGCCTATTAGCATTCACTATGTGTGTTTGCTATCCATAGGGAATAACAACAATAAACCTTCCAAATGTTGAGGTAAAAAAGCTTGAATTGATCCAAGAAGATTTCTTGAGCATCAACACATCATATGGGCATCAAAATCTCTTCACATAAGCACCACTCAAGAATTAAACAAGTTGAGTTATACCTCTTCAAAGAATTCTCAAGATAGAGTCTAACAAGTCAGAAAGAACTCCCAAATACTAGGCAAAAAGTAGGAGAAGCACCAAGAAGCAATGGCTAATGTAGGCAGGGTAGGAACATCCCCTACAAATGCATTGCAAATTTCAAGGCTATTGTTTGGGGGGGGGGGGGGGGGGGGGGGAGGGGGACTTCATTGCTATGCTTGATCTTCGAGTCACTTTCCAATGCCTAATGATCCATTAAAAGCTAGGAAAAGGGCTAGAGAAGGGGGGGTGCCGCTACGTACCTCAAATGAACTAAAGTGGGATTGCCATGGAAGCTACAATTGAAGCTCTCTTCCCACACTGAAATGAATGTTGATGAAGCTCCTCAAACTCCCACTATGATAATGTTAATGAAGCTTCTTGAATTCCCACTTTGATACCAATTGAAAGGTGGAAAGGATAAGCAAGAGTGAGAGCTCAAGTGAAAGTAAGAAGCAAGAGCTATGGAGTTGGAGCAATAATGTATGTGGAAACTCCAACCATCACAATGTGTGACCTACCTTCCCTTATCCTATTGTCATAGTAAGAATAAAGAATAAAGTGACAGTGAGTGATGAGTGGCCACCACTTGCAATGTATAGGTGTGTGGGTAGTAAGTACAAGATAAATATAAGTAGCTAGGCACAAGTGGCCTTTAACCCCTAGCAAAAACTAACTTGTATAGTTTGTATAACTTGCCCTCTTTGGGTATGCTATTCAACCATTGGGTATCTCAACCCTTCTTGAGCTCCACCTTAGCCTTATCTATAAACATGCCTTTCAACACCCATGCAACGAGCTCATGGAGCATTTCTTCTTTATCTCAACTCTACTTATGAAAATTGCTTGTATGACTAGAGCCCCATTAGTTCCCATGTTACCATAAGAGGGCACCTTCCTCTTAGGGATGACCTCTTGCCTTAGACATTGGGCTTAGCACTCTAGGTAGATACTCCCCACTCAAGTTGATGGAGCCTCAGTGGAGGGGGGGGACCTTGGGAGGTGCACCACTAAATCATTCTTATCTATCTAAAGTGCATAAAATCCAAGTATAACTTATTAAACTACAACTAGCATTCAAGAATAGCCAAGCCAAGGTATAAGATAATCCTTTCAAAACTTTCTTTCTACTTTGAGATAATACTTCCACCTAGTTCTAATCATTGCATGACAATGCATTTAGTTAGTCACTATGATAATAAATACACATTCCAAAAGTAAAATAGCTACATAGTCAGCCATCACCACTAAGCTCAATTTATCTCCTTGAAGGATCTTATAGCTATTACTTGAGTTTCCGTGTTTTGAAAAATCACTTATCAAATTATTTGGGGCTCTACCCCCTTAAGGTAAAAAGTCATACTAAGTTTAATGATCCATTTTCCCCTTAATGATTTCCTTCCACTTGATGGGTTCTAAAGGTTGCTTCTGAGCTTCAAAGTTCCACCAAGTATTTTCCTTTAGTGCACCTAAGTAATAAGTTTAGGTTCCTTGGAATGCAATTCTCCTTGTTAAGTCATCTTATTGAATCCTTGGCAATGGTAAAATAATTGCAAATTGTACATATTCCTTCATGATTCCTAGAGGAAATTAGTTGCACAATTATTTGAGACACTTATAATGGCCTCCTAGAGATGATGCCTTCCACGAGTATGATTTTGACTTGTAATACTTCTAGTATAATGATTTTGAGGTCAACTTGCCATGTTTTACTAAGACCCTTGGGGTGGTGACTTACAAGGTAATAGATTTTTCCTCTTTTTCTATTTGTGATTTCTTTTATTTGTTAATTTATGGTGAAGGGACATAACACTGTCCCACCTTCTCAAACTCAAAGGGTTGCTCATGGTATGTCACCAATGGTATGATATTACCCTATCTTTGGAATATGGCATCAAACATTACCAAGGGATTGGGAAAGCCCCTCTATGCCCACTCTTTCAAGCCCCATCAAGAATAGAGTATATTTTCTTTGGAATACGGAGGAGAGTAAGCTTGAGTTTTTGGGCTTGAATGTATATTTTGTTGGTGAGCTTAGGTTCCAATTATTATGGAGCACATTCCTAGGAGCTTATTAAAATTGCAAAATGTGGGAGCATTACTTTAGGATATTTCCAAGTGCTACAAATGATGGAGACATGTTAAAGATTGGTCTAGGGAAAGGAACATGGATAGATGTGGTCAATATTGACCACCAAGTTGGAGGTAAATTTAACAAAGTTGAGAAGGGCTTAACTAGGAAGGAAATGGTTTGGTAGATGGTTAAAATTGAAAAGGAAAATGAATAATGGAAAAGAAAAAGTGGTGGTACCTAATAGTACCAATGTTGAATTACACATGTTAACAAGCTTTAGAATAAGGTGGTTATTCAACAGTACAACACAAGCAAGGATAACTCCTTCACATAACTCAACAAAGTTCCCTTAGAGCACCTAGATATGGAATATCCTAGCATGGATGTAAAGAGTCAAATGGCCTATGGACATGGTGGTTTGGGATCATATTGAATCAAGAATCATAGATGGTTTGTGGCCCAATAGAGAGATTGGCAAAGTAAGAAGGGGTCTAGATCAACTCTTGGTTTAGCAAGTAAGGAGCCTTGGAGAATGGAGATAAGAGGTTTGAGAGGTTACAAATTAATACAAACTTTGATAAGGATTGTGAAAGGCCAAATTAGACTAGCCATGTTTAATGTAAAAGGGCTCATGGTTGTGTAAAAAGGAGCTTGTTTTATAAGTGGGTGGTTATGTGACTTAGGTGCAAGAACATAAATTTCATGGATGGAGTGTAGTGGAATTTCAACATGGGAATAGGCATGCATAGTTGGGGGGATAAAGGTCGAGAATCATGCCACATAAGAATAGTCAAAGCATGCAAGGAACCAAAATACAAATATAATGAGCATAATGGTAGGCTAGTAGTATTGTGTAACAAATGCGAAGATGAAATTATTGATTTGTTGAACATATATGGCTACAACCAAGGAAGGCTAAGGAAAGAAGTGTGGCATGAAATGGGAGATATAACTTCGTGTAGGGGATTGGTTGGTGGTGATCTTAACATGGTCATCAATTACTAGAATGCCTCCACTTTAGCATCTCAAGTTCAGGGGGAGGAGTATGAGGCTTGGAACTTTGTTTATATGTAGCAAAACTTAATAGATTTGAGGGATTCCTTGCTTGCAATATATCATCTTCCACCTTCAAGCGCTCCCTACCCATTTTGTGTGTCATTCTCCCCCCTTGAAGCACTCCCTCCCCCTTTCACATGTGACTCTCCCCTCCTCTCATGTGAAAAAAAGAAGAAACTTGATAAGGTTAAGGGTAGTAAGCCCTTGTCCTCACCTCTCCCTTGGCCCTATCAATGGCCCATTGATTGCCCTTTCCCTTAGCAAGTGTTAGTGAAAAGGCTTATGTGCACAAACTTGGACCCTTGGCAAATTGATCAGAACTTTGTAAAGGATGACCATAAGTTCATTTGCTCACTCTATGATGTATGAGGTCCTCTATATGCTTCTCCATGCTTATGTCATTACTTTCAAGGCATGCTCACTAGTGACCTTAAATTACTTTATGCTTGCCTTGATCCTACTCACATATGGTGGTTAGGATACTTGAGTCCTTAGGCCTAGCTTTAAGATAACTTCTAGGACTTGTGCCTCATAGCATTTCCCATATAAAACACTCATCATTGAAAGCCCCTTTAATTTATTTCCATGATATAGGACCTTTCATTGAGGTTACATCTTTTGGCACTTTCACAACATGATTTTTCTCAAGTGGTGCTAGTCCTTGGTTTTATATTTACTTATATGGCTATTATGAAGGACTTAAAAGCAAAAAGATCTAAACAAAGTTGCAAATAATGCTTTTCGTTAAAAGTGGAAGGATCTTCATAGCTTGACAATACTAAATACGTTAGTTATTTGTCCAGTGAAGTTGCATTCCTCATGTAAATATATTCTAGTTTGTAGTAAGTTTTCTAAGAAATCGAATGACTCAAACTAATTGTACACTAGTGTGTTTATAAATGTTATCAATACACTTGGACCTTTTCAACTTTACTTGAGCAATTATAAGATTGTATAGAATTTTCACAACCATTGTTAAACTTAAATATGGATGGTTCTATTTCTTAGCTTACCACTATTCTTAATATGAGTACATCATATCACTTGGAGTTTGGAAGAAGAAAACTAATCAAGCTTTAGAAGATATGATAAAAGCATACATTACCCAAAAGTAATAGGATTTTAGCTTGCAATAGTGCTACATATGAGTACACATGTCATAGTCCATTCATGCTTATGTATGGATGCCAATCTAGATCCCCTTTCTGCTACCATGCAGCAAATGAGTAGGTCCAAAGGTAATCCTAAAGTTGATGAGATTGACATGTTCAAAGGGCCAATATTATGTTAAGAGTTTTATAGAACTCGACAAAGACCACTTGAATTTGGTAATTAAATCTTCCAAAATATAAAGCCTAAAAAGAGATTTAAGTTATCATAGATATCATGGTCCATTTACAATACTTAAAGATTGAATCATCAACTTGTAAATTAGCATTGCCAAAACATGACAAAGCTTGCTCAAATTTTCATGTGAGTAAGCTTAATGAAAAATTGGGAGATGGTGCTAGCTTGGTTCACCTCATAAGAATACTGATGAATTTTTAATTGATTCTTCACCATTGTAATACCAAAATATGTCATGGGTCATCAAGTCCAAAGAGTCATGCATTCTTTATATTCATGGAGAGGTTAGAATATAGTACTTATACTAAGTCTAAATCTATATGAGACAGTGGCTGGGTGATGATCATGTTTTTGAAAATGTGTAGGCCTAGGTCTACATGACACTATGGCTAGTAGGCCTATTTGATTACCAACATGAAAATCACATGTAGGTTATTTGATCATTATTTATCAATTCCCAATCTACAAAATTTGACCATCTCATTTATACATCTCACTCCTTGAGCACTCTACATGTGTGCAATCATATATACACACACATTTGTATGTACATACATACATACATACATATGCACACATGCATGAGCCACTTTTTTGCAACATTTGACTATGGGACTTTACAATTCCTTGCTTGTTATGAGCCTTTGAAACCTTGTGTGTGTGTGCGCATGCGTGTTGTGCATGCAAATATATATACATACATACACATAGTAGCATGGGGTTGTACACCCAAAACAGAGCCATGAAATTTGTTAACCCTCAGATAAACAAGGTGGAAAATTTGGAAAATCTAAAGTAGAAGACAAGGCCAAGGCAAAAGTGAAACAGAAGACGAAGGCGCGCCAATAAGAATTTGGAAACATAAGAAGTGCAGAAAAGTCCTAAATAAAGGAAAAATATGCACAAGAAAAAGCGCATGTCAACACTTTGTAAAAGAGCACAAGATGCACCATGATTTATTTTAAAAGCGCCGGCTCTCACCTGTAAAATTTGTAAAGGTAGATGGCTGGTAGGAAGGAAGCTAGGAAGATAGGAGGACAAAGGGAAAAAGGGCCTAGGCCACAATCGCCCATGTAAAAAAGGGGATAAGGGGATGACCGCCCAAAAGGGATTTAGGGTTTTGTATATAAAGTTGAAAAGTGAATGATAAGCTCATTCTTGTGTGTGGCCAAAAGTAGCTCTCCTCCTCCTCTTCTTCTTCTTGTTCTTGCTTGCTTGAGCTTGTGCTTGAGAGAGGGAGTGTGAGGGAGTGAGTGTGTGAGGGTGAGGGACCATGGTGGAGAAGCTCTCCATCTTCTCCTCTCTTCTTCTCTTCTCTTCTCTTCTCTTCTCTTCTCTTCTCTTCTCTTCTCTTCTCTTCTCTTCTCTTGCTCGCAGCAATGGAGCTTGAGGATGGAGCTTGCCTGAAGCTTGCACTTGGATTGTGGAGCTACTGGACTGCTCATGAGAGGAGATAACTTGTTCGGGCATGGAGGTAAGCTCACTACACCTATAGAGATGGATAGCGCATCAGCTATATGAGAGGTAGCCATTAGTGCTTGGCTTGGAACACTTGAAACAATAAGTGGTCTGTGGGTCTTGGTGATTGATCACCTCTACATTTTGGTTCCATTGTTGTCGGGACCAACGGATCTAAGCCTTGAGTGCTTGCACGCTCCGAATCGAGCATTGATGTAGGGTTTTCCCTAAACTGATACTTGAGGTAGATAGGTAGGAAGCAAGGGAGTTTGAAGAGGTATTCGATCTCCTTAGCAAGTGATTTTTTGGTTTTTTGTATTTGGGAAAGCATGTTGGAGTAATGTAGGTATTTTTCTTGTGATTTGGATGCATTAGGGTAGGAAAAAATGAATAAAAATAAAGGAAAATAAGCAATATGGTTTCTGTTGTCATAACAGGGCATGAGGGTTTGATTTGTTTGCCGATTTGCATTTTGGAGTCTATTTGCTATTCCAAGTATATAGAACTCTTCCTCTCTATCCATAGCTTTGATTTGGAGGTGTGTGCGATAGGCCGTGACTTAAATCATCTGATTCGAGTGATTTATTGTTGCGTCGACCAAAATCTGCTACTTCTGGTGAGTGATGGAGATTTTGGGCTGAGTCCTAGAATTGGCCCTCAGCCCTCTTGTATTTGGCCATTCGGTCCACTACCACTCAGATGCCCACTGCTCGGTTCGTCCAAATCGACCATTTAGACCAACTTGGCATTCGGCCCTCGGCCCACCTGACTCGGTCCTTGATCGTTCAGCTCGAAGCCATTCAGACGAACCACTTAGCCCTTGGCCCAGTCGATTTGACCCACTATCATTTGGCCATTCAGTCCTTGGACAACCACATTCGAACTTGCCAAAATTGACATTCAGACCAGTTACATTTGGCCCTTTTCTCATTTGGCCCTCTCAGCCATTTGGGCGGGTTGAATCCCTACAATTCGTACCTATTGGGCCGAATTTGGATTTTTTTTCAAAATTTTAACCTGTAGACCCTAAAACCGATCCAAAGACCATATAGAGCCAAAAGCACATTATAGATCTATCACTGGGCTAAAATCTAGAGCAAATAGTTCAAAGTTTGACTATGAACGGTGGGGTCCTTCAAATCACACATGGTGTTTAGCGTAATGACCCTCCACACCTCCCCCAAGTAGGTTGGAGAGAAAATGCGCACCGTGACAGGTCCTCCAAATTGGATCCTAGTGTAGTAATGGCTCTGCACAAGCATAGACTCTCACTTACAAAACAACAACCAAAAACCCATATATGAACAAAGACAAACAGTGACCCTAGAACCTCAATGGGCCAATCTAGCCAACAAGGGAAAAAAGGCTATACCACAAAAACATGTATAGGTTGCTTTTGAATTGCATCTAGTCAAAGTGGAATGCAACAACATTAAGCTACAATTGCGAGGATGACCAGAAATGATAGTCCTAACGATAGATACACCTTGAATGGCACTACACAGAGATGACTCAAGACATCGGTGGAGAATCCACATCTAGTTGTGCAGTTGGGGACTCAAATGCATGTATCAGAAGGCTTAAATTTATAAGCCAAGACCCACAAGATGAAGACATAGTACCGCTTGCTTATCTTAGGGTCAAACTCACTGCAAAAGGAGAGTGCTGTGTCGATGCTCTCATTGATGAAGGAGCTGATTTTAATATCTTGACTTATGAAGCATAGACCCGACTTGGCCAACCAAAGTTCACACCAACTGATGCAACTCTTAATCCTCACGAGGGACACCCACAAGCACTTATAGGGAAGTGCAAAATCCCTGTAACTATCGAAATGGAAAGGTTACCTATCCTATTCCACGTTCCTCCAAATAATTCTAATTATAGAAAGGAAACCCTCCTGGGACGACCCTTCAAAAGGGCGACGAAGTGTGAGGTTGACTATGTAGCACAGAGGATACACTTAACACTACCAAGTGTGAGGATAATCACAACCTTTAGTAAGTTTGGCCTCATTAAACCTCGAAGAAAGGACAAGGAACATTCGGACATACCATGCTAGTCTAGTGATGAGAGCAAGGACTTGTTGAGAGAGTTGATACAAGTGCATGTTGAATGGAAAGAGCCAGTGAGTGAGGCCATGCTTGAAATAGGAAGGTCACGAGACAATGCCAAAGATAGGCTTTGGACTTACAAATATCATAGAAGACCACAAGAGAATCCCAAGCCTTATAGACAAAGGTATCGATGGAGAGCCAGCACAACACAACGATGGATATGCAAAGCGTTGCTACGTGCTCAAGGGTATTACGCAGGTAACCGATGGATTTGGGTACCAAAACCCCCTATTAAACCACCTTTGTCAGCCCAAAGGCCAGGACGTATCAAGAGCGAAGAAGTGCAGGAGGAAATCTAAATGAAAAAACAAGTCTCGAGTCAAAAACATTGGAGCAATCGAGCCCCTCATGATTGAAATCAAGAAACCAAACGGGACTATTCGAAGGATAGATCCTCAACCTAGTGTGCTTAACTATTAGATGTAACCATCGAGTGTGCACAAAAGCCACTAGTGCCCAAGGAGCTTGTGACTTTCCAAGGGGATAGTGAGTACCATAGGTGTAATGTTGCTCATGATAAGGCTAATTGCTCAATAAAGCAAATGGTAGAGTCATCTAATAGCCATGAGAAAATCTTCCAGCCAGTGTCAAAGCCACTTAGGAGTCCCAAGTCTTCTACACCCTCTTTCCCTAAACAGACACAGGAAGCACAAAAGCAATCGTCAAATGCAACTACTCAATTTCAATCTCTATCTCTATGGAAGCTTTCGAATATCCAAGAGGTGGGACATGACGCCACCCTTAACTCTCAGCCTAAGGATATGCTTGTGCAATCCATTGTGACTAGCTCAACTAATGCTCTCAACCTGCACAAGTGAATACTCAACGGGCTACAAAAGACACGACCACTTTCGACATGCCTAAGGACTTGGCACTACAAACCACCAACGATAGCCAGTCCATTGAACTAGCAGCTACTGTTTCCAACCAGGAATTGAATGAGGAGCCAAACAAGGGAGAATTGACCAAAGAGCTAGATTCCCCAAGAGGAGAGGCAGTTGTACCCTCACAACCTCACAAGGTTGTTCAACAGGATGCGGTTATGTCCCATAAGGACACACTAGAGGAGGAGAATGTTGAGGCCCAATTAAGCACATCAACATTTGACCTAGTTCAGGGTCTCAAATCCTTAAAGGATACATCGCAATTGCCCAAGAAAAAGAGGAGAAAACAATCAAAACAATGGCAGTTGCTAGTGGCTGTGGACACTAAGAAGATTGAGACCAAGAGTGCTAAAGAGTTGAGGAATAAAGCATCGAGTCCATCCACCAATGAACCCATTGCCATTTCTCCTAATAGTGGTGAAAACTCAGACACATCTGTGTGTTCTGATACATCAAAGCAACCATTACCATCAACAGTTGCTTGCAACACTCAATCCACTGACAACAGAACTTACATTGACCAATCAAGAGTGGATGCAACAATGTTACAACAAGTTGACGAGACTATGCCAGTCACATCCGAGGAGAACCATGACACAATAGTAGTAAAGCCTTAGGAGAAACACAAGAACCCCGAGGATGTAAGCAATCCTAGCATTGACCAATCTTGCTCATCTAGACTCGACCCCCAGCTATGCTAAAGCCTAGAAAAACTCCTAGAATCTTACATGAGATAGCAATCGAGCAAGCCGTCATAGAACATAGAAGTGTCACAGAGTGCTTGACTAAGTTGGATGCTAAACTCAAACTATTCATGCGTGTCTACATCTTGGTAGACATGGGCACATTCCCTAGGGAGCAGCTTGAAGAATACTTGCCATGTTCCCTATCCTAGGAAGAGAATATCTTAACGACCACTATGACACGCTCCTACATAAGCTCATGCAACTCATCTTTGACGAGGAGATTGATGAACTACGATTAACTGTGACATTCAATGAAGCACCTTGCCAACCAAATCTCTTAGAGATAGAGCAACTAAAGCAACAATAAGAGGGTTGAAGTCGATTTGAAAAACATTGGTTTGAAAACCGCATTACAATGGCTGAACTAGGAGCCCAGATTATGACGGTCTCAGAGGAGCAATTGGCTAAATGGCGGTCTCAAAGAGACCCAACCTATGTGGTACTAACTTCCTTTTGAATGCTAGCTGCCATTTGGGGTATGGACTTATCTTGAACTAGCCAAGAAAACTCTCTGGTTGATAAGGTTCTCATTGAGGAGGAGTTACATGTTGCAAGTAGACTTGGACAAGATACCATGCTACTTGATGTTACAAAATATATGTTGTTATTGAGTAGGTTGCCACACGAGTATTGGATGTGTGTGCCACACTCTAATACAATCTCGTGTTCTACAATTGTTTTTTATCCTCACAAAGTGACATGGGTTCATAAATATGTACATAAATAAACACTGAGTTTTGTAACTGTGTATAGATAATACCAACACACACAAGCAATGATAGTCAGGCGTAGGGAGAAAACTTGGGTGTTTGACAGACTTAGCTCGTAGGGTCCTCCTCTCACCACACGTCTAGAAGTTGTGTGACCATTCCCGCCTCTAGGTGGAGGGCATGCAGTCCTCATGGCTGCCATGGGAAGCCCTGACAACACCTCTGAGGGCGTACACGAGGCGCCGCCCCCTTCTACAGGATTTCCCCCATTTTTGATATGTCCTTCTGGGGACAAGCCCTGCCGCATTCCATCACAACCAGTCTATGCAACTTGGAGTGAGCAAAGATTTGTTACTGGTTGGAATATGCTACACAGTCGAGGCCGGATGAACATCATCACGGGGGCCGTCCCTCTATAGCAAACATTGCATGCCTCACCTCACCCCTCCTCGTCATATGCGCTTAATAATCCACTATTTAATCCTGCCTAAGGGCCTAACCCTTTTTCACATTTTGTAGGTTCCTCCACAGTAGCCATCATGGAGCACACAATGTAGTTAGCCTGTAAAGAAGCTCTCCTCCATAGAAGGGAGCATACGGCACAAGCTCCTCCACCAAAATGCTACGTACCTACCCTAAAGAGGTATGCACTGAGACGAGGCCCAAAGCGACACCACCCAGGATGCAGACCGAAAACTCCCCATGCTAGGAAGATGAAGGCTCAAGGGAACACCTAGGGGGTAGTGACCCCTACTGTGCAAGCCCGCCCTAGACGCTCAAGCACCAAGTGCTCAAAAGAAGAAAAGGAAGCTAGAAACAAGAAGGAATTTTCTGAACGATTTCAAAGCATTCTTGATATGGTAGCGGTCACAGACTACACCATTTGGTTCCCAGCCAATATCTCCCTTGCTCGGCCTGATAGGGGGCTCCCCATTGGCAATGCCCCATTCGCTTGGTCACCTAAACTCACCCTGCCTCATACAAATAGAATAGTCTCTATTTTGTATAAAATGCTTACCAAGTGCTACCTGGTCATGACTTTTTGCCTTTAGATGGTTAAAAGGGATAGGTTCCCCAACTGTGCAAACTTTTCTTACCTACTTCTAATATATTTCACGTCTTTGAAAAAAAGGATAATCAAGCATCGATGACATGCATCGAAGTCAACACCATAGGATTTAGATAACTGATGTCTTTTTACGTTGCACTTGCTCATTATGATTGAAGCATATGACTTGCATGTACTCTCACGAGTTGTCAAGTGGATGCAAGATGACACAAGTCTTTGTACGAAAGTGTTCAATGTCCAAGTCACCACAAGGCCACCAACCCCACAAAGAGCCATTATAGAAACCCTATTGCTGAAAGAGAAAATCACCCTTGTAAATAAAGCACACATTGCATTTAAACATGGCCCACAGCATAGTCATTGGCTACTCTCTCTTTCTTGGCCAAACTCTACATTTGGCTCACTGCAGTTGCCACCTCAATTGTACCGATGTTTCACGTGTTACAAAGAGGTTTGCAAAATCTCAAATGCATCTCTCCATCTCAACGAATATTCCTCTAGCAGCGAGGATAGTAACACAATCATCCTTCTAATATCCATTTTTCATAGTCTTTGGATCTCAACATTTCTTAGTCCAAATGAAAGGCTAATAGCCTCAATATATTGCATTGACTGTATTCATTTTATCCAAAAAAAGGTGAAAAAAAAGAGGGAAATGAAAAAAAGAGAAGACAAAAAGAAAAGAAAAGAACAAAAGAAAAAAGCACTCACCTTCACAACACAGCACCAAGGGGTCCTCAAATTAGGTACTCCAATGACCTTGGTCGGTTGGCTCCGTCCCTAGTTCCCTAGCCCTTTACACATCCCCCACAATGGTTCAGGGCACATCAAGGGCGGGACATACCTAGGGAGCTTGTTGACTTGTCACCCTGAACTATTTGCACAATTCTTTTTTGCACTCCATCTCAGTAGTACCATTGCAATCAATAGTAGTAAGTAAGGCATGAAAGACCATGGAAAGTACATCGTACTCTTCGAACATTACAAGTAGCCACCAGCTACTAAAAGCTAAAGCATCAATGAGCTCAATTATGCTACATCCTATTGTCGAAATCACAAATGACGTCTCAAGAAGCCTTCATGTGTACTTCTCCTCAGCATCGACAAATTTTTCCACTCCATTGAACCCTTGCTTCATGCACACATTGCTATGAGGAACCATACTAGCAGTCTTTTAACTACGTAATATCTAAGTATGCATGTGCACTCACCTAATATCTGCACCACAATCTATACACAGTTTGGGTCCTCAAGTGTAGGACATTACTCTAAGCTTGCCTAGAGTTTGCCTAGAGTTCAACCTATCTCCCAAACTAATCAAACTATATCTTGTGCACACAATCAGAAGATTAGTCTTGTCTTGTCTATGTCTATGTCTACATGAGTCTTGTCTACATCTTCCATCCTCCATAGCTCATGCCATGATCTAGATCCATGTCTTTTGACATGGTATCAGAGCATAGCTAAGCATGGCCTAGCTTAATCTAGTTCTCATCTCTACTCTCTCAAGCTTTCTTGACTTCAGTCTAGCTCAATGCTAGCTTATGATCTCATTTTCACCTCCACCTTCATTCCAGCTTTCTGGCTGCCATAGCCAGAACAATACCTACCCCACTTTGAGCAGCTAGATCTTCTAAACCATGCCATATCTTTTCAAAATTTCTTGTGGGTACATCTTCATTAGCTCAAGGACTAACTCTCTATCACTTCAAATGCCAACATTAAGCTCCAATTGCCGCGGATTACACGAATTCAAGCTCGCTGACAAATTTGTGCCTTATTTTGGTCGTATCATCTGGGCTCCTGATATGCAGCATGTTTCGTCCTGCAAGTATGGGGGAAAGGAAGATAACCGTATGGACTATCTTCACCTTGAATCCCATGCAAAATGGTTTAGTGTATGAACTACAAGAGCTCAAAAATCAGTCACTTGTCTGCAACCTTAACTGTGGAAGCCATAGCCAATCTCACTCAAGTTCATCCCCACTTCATTTTCCCACTCCTCTTAGCTCACTGACTCACTGCCACTTTGATTTGAGCCTGAACTCAGTTCCCAGCAAGAGCAACACTTCGAATCAACAAACAAGAAGCTTATCAAGCACTAACATCCAACACTAAGCTCAAAGAATAGTATCCATTGATACTCAACCAGCATCAGTTTGACACTGATCTTCTTGTATCTCTTGACACATTGAACTACAACTCTTTTGTTGGTTATTTGAAGCTGATCAACATGGCAGATCATGAGCAAATAGCCAAGTTTAATGGAGAAAGCTTTCATGCCTAGAAGAAGGAGAAGACCATGTACCACCTTATGCGGAAGGACTTGTGGGACCTGTTTGAGGAAGAGGAGGAAGAAGAAGAAAGTGAAGATGAAAAATTCCTTGAAAGGGTCCAACCAAAGCCTAAAGAACCAAAGTCTAAAGAGTGGAAAAAGATGAATAATAAAACTCTAGGAATTATTTCTTGGGGATTTTCTGACGATGTATTACACCATACCTTTGGCATCAGAGATGTTAAAAAGGCTCGGGATGAGCTTGATAGGATCTCTAGAAGTTAAGCCAAAAACTCTAAGGTCAAGTTGTTAATGTAGTTATATAAGCTTAACATAAAAGACAACACTTCAATGACTATGCATATTAACAAATTCAAAAGTCTAAAAACTCAACTTGCCACTCTGAAGAAAACAATAGATGAAGATGAAGCCATTGATGTACTCCTTGCTAGCGTAAACTAGGATCCTTATGAAAATATTGTCTCTACTGTCAGCAATGTACCTAATTTGTCACAGAAAGATGTTGAGCACTCTCTTCTTGATAAAGAGAAAAAACATAAGAACAAGAATGCAAAAGATGGTGTCCCATAATCTAGGGAAAACATCTTATACACCAAAGGAGCTTCTGGACCTAAAGGAAGAGGTCGAGGATTCATCAACAACAACAACAACAAGGATCGGATTATATGTCAACATTGTGGCAAGACTGGCCATGTAGTCATTGAATGTTTTCATAAGAAAAGAGCCCAACAAGTGCACGATGATCACCACCAGAATCAATTCACGAATGAAAGAGAAGAATAAGAAGATGCTTATGCTATCTACAACAACAACTCTAACAAATTGTTTTGATAAAAAGTTCTTTGTAATTTCCCATAGTGGATGTTATATTGTAAAAACCTACCAAGAATGTAAAGTTTCACTGACTAAGCTACTTAAGAGTAAGTCTCTTGGGCCATGTCTACATGTAGGGGGCAAATGCCAACAGGTGTAGGAACTCATCATTTGAGGGGGAGTGTTGAAAAAGAGAGCAAATGATGATGCACACTAGAGGCTCTTGTATCCCACATGCATAGTGAGGAAAGTGGCGAAAGGTCAAAGACTATATAATGATGTACTTGGTTCACTTTTCAATGCAATGTCATAGTACTTTTGTCCTTCAATCAAGTGTTTGTGTCATTGTCCTACACACAATATTGTGTTTATGAGTCCAAGTCTCAATCTTGGAACCTAATCCACTTGTTTGACAATTGGTCTTGTTTGTGTCTATGATGCCAGGAGGCATATTCCACGGTGGATTCCGTGAGGTTTTGCAGTGGATTCCATAAAATTTTATTATTACCGAGGCTCATACACAAAGTGGATTCTTTGTGCGATAAGTCAATGGAGACGCCTATCCTTTTCGGGTGTTTTGTTAATTTTGTGTGTACATGGGTGATTCCGCAAAATACATATGTAAGTTAATAAACGTTTATGAGTTTAGAGTGTGCACTCGTGATAAATTAAGGTTAGGATTGATTTCTAACCAATTTATTTATGTAGCTGAAGACTGCTAGGTATTCACTTTTTTCGGTTTAATTGTATTATTTTTCTAACAATTGTGAATGCTTCAGTTGATGTGTAGAGCAAGCAGCGGTGGCAGTGGGAAGCATTGAAGGATAGCGTGTATTCAAGTTATCATCAATATTTTGATGGGCGCGTATCTTTGGCATGGCGCCTATATTTTGTCGCACTTATTTATCAAAGCACTTGATATTTATTTATTATTTTTGTATGCGCATGGGCGCACGATTTAAATATTTGTATTGGACATTGTATTTGGGTACCGCTTGACTTCTTGGGTGCCCATTAGCTTTAATTCTTTATTGGCACAAAAGCAAACTCAAAAGCTAAAGCGTGTTATTTTGTAATTTGGGCTATTATTTGAGCTTGAAGATTAATAATATATGAAATACATGCTTTGTGGAGCACTCACACAAGGCATGGGGGGAGATTGCACCCAATTGGTCTCTTGTTCATGTCGTGCAAGCTTTCTTCATTGATTTGTGTGCAAAAAGTAGAGTTCTTTTGTTCTTGGGGACCTTCTGATGCTCACTACGCGCGCATACGGCGACCAATCTGTGCACCAGTGGTATCAGAGCGAAGCTGAGATTGAGAGCTTCCAATGGCTTACCATCTTGCGTGAAGGCGGAGCTCCTGGAATGATCGAGCTCTACAGTCAGTTTCGTTGCGAACGGTCGATACCAGTGTGTTCCTGGCAGTCAAGAACCCCCTTCTGCACTCTCTAATCGCGAAAGACCAGCCTCTTTAAGTGAAGGACTGGCGGCAAAGTTCCTTCCTCAAGTCGTTAGTATACAGATAAGCCTCCATAGCTTCACACTTTTTAGCTTAAGCCAAAAGCTTATTAAGCTTAACACTAAGCTTAATTTTAAAAAAAAGCTTCACAAACGAAATTTTCGCGTCTGTGGCGGCAGTATGTACTGCCCGCCGTCGACGTTGGCGTCAACATATTCTTGTCCATGAAAATCAGCTTGGTTACCTAAGCTTTAAAACTCTAAGCTTTCCAAGTTCTGCAAGTCAACAAAGTCACAAGGGTGATCTCCAACCATTACCATAGCGGAAGTTCACACGCAGAAGCACACGAATCAGTCTATTGCTCTCTGGAAGTCCCTGTTCACACTTGCTGACTTGCTGAACCAGTTTCAGCAAACGCAAAAGTTCATACGCAGTTTCTACGCAACACTATTCTTTTGGAAGACGGTTGTGACAATGAATACCGCAAACGTAAATGAGAAAGACTACAAAAGCCAAACAAAATATACAAGCCTTGTAAACCCGCCTTTGAGCTACGCTCATCCCGCTAATAAGATTTCGAGAGTGTGATGTCTTTTGGATTTTGCAGGATGACTGAACAAAATATGGACGATCTTATGGTTGAAGGTGATCTACCCGAACCAACAATGGAGCAAAAGTTGGATTTGATTATGATGCAGCTTGAAGAGGAACGAAGAGCCCGACAAGCTTTGCAAGTTCAATTGGCTAATCTGCAACAACGATCTACCATCGACCAAGATGGACCGTAACTCGAAGATCTTATACGACGTACCATCGATGCGATACTTGAAGCCCAATCCATTCGCAAAGAAACAAAGATAAGTAAAAAAAACTTCAAATTTCGTACTTTCAATGAATCACGCGATGGAAAGACTATACTTGCTTTTATCAGTCAATTTGATGATTACTTCCATGAAGAAACATATGCTAAGAAAGACAAAATTAAATGTGTCACTAACCATTTAGTTGATCGAGCATCCTATGGTGGACTATGGTCCGCAAGAGCGTTGATTGTCCCACTACATGGGAGACTTTCCAAAAGAAACTTTTGCAGAATTTCCTTCCTCCTCAATTCCATGAAAAATCCATCAAGCAATTGGATCTTCTATAACAAAGGGAACGCGAACCTATTTCCCAATACACTGAACGTTTCTGGAATGCTCTATTGCAACTACGAATGCTCGAAGATGTACCTGAAGCAACTCATAAACGCAAGTTTATGTCTGGCCTACTTGGACATTTCTATGCGGAAGTCAATATATTCAAGCCAACAACCCTTGAAGATGCAATTTCCTTGGCTTATGACACTGAAGACAAGATTCGAGGACGAGACAAGCGACTACAACAATTTCCAGCTAATGGTAACTATGGTTCCAAACATTTCAATTCAAATTTTTGAAGATTCAATCAAAGTCATTTTCTTCCATCTTCATTCCGTAAATCTTGGACACGACCACCTGCCTTGCCATCAAACACCAATCCAAACCCTAAGCCATCTCCACAGGCAAATCCCAACATTCCTAAACTTCCTGCCATTACCAATAATGTATCTAAAGCAAACCCCATAGTTTGTTACAAATGCCATCAACCTGGACATCTAGCAGCCAATTGTCAATCGAAAAAGCCACCTGTCCATATCAATTATCTGGGAGCCATAGAAGAAGAAGAACATGAGGAAATGTCGGATTTTACGGAAGATGACGACGACATTGGTACTACTTTGGATACTTTGCCAGGTATGCTAACTTCCCATTCTTTATTAACAATGAAATGTTTTGTGCATGGTAAAGAAAATACTATTTTACATGATGATGGGAGCACACATGACTTTATTTCTACAAAATTAGTCAAAGAATTGAATTTACAAACTGTTTCTACACATTATCGCACCAAGGCTGCATTCCTAGGTACGAGATATAATGGAACACAAGAGGTGCATAATTTAGAAATTAAAATTGGTGAATATACTAAACGAAGAAATTTCCTAGTTGTACCTTTGCAATCTAGTGACATTATCTTAGGAATGCCTTGGCGCCATCAATACAATCCTGACATAAATTATTCTACGCATTCAATTAAAATTTATTTTCAAGGAAAACAAATCGCATTGCATGGTATGTATGCTTCCAATAATTTTCCACTACTTACTCATACTCAAGCTAAACGTGCATTACGTAAAAGTAGCAAATCTTATTTAATATGGGTGAATGAACTTTAAGCTAAAGAAAAACAGATGTATCCTAGGCATACACAATTTCTTGCCCAATTTCAAGATTGTTTTGTTGTTGATTTACCACTTGGATTACCACCTTCACGTCCTGAAGATCACAAAATAGATTTAATTCATGGAACACAACCACCATGTAAAGAACCATATAGACATAACCAAATTGAACAGAAAGAAATTCAAAATCAAATAGAAGAATTAGTTAACAGAGGATTAATTAGACCTAGTAGTTCTCCATTTGGTGCACTTGTTTTATTAGTGAAAAAGAAAAATAATACTTATCGCATGTGCATTGATTATTGTACCCTAAATAAAATTACTGTTAAGAATAGATATCCAATTCCTAGGGTAGATGATCTTATGGATAAGTTACAAGGATGTGCCATATTCAGTAAGATAGACCTTAAATTTGGATATCATCAAGTAAGATTGGACAAATCTGATATATTCAAAACTGCATTTAGAACACAATTTGGACACTATGAATTTCTGGTCATGCCTTTTGGTTTAACTAATGCACCAACCACACTTAGTCGTATGATGAATCGCATATTTTTGAAACATCAGCATTGTGTCATAGTTTTCTTTGATGACATATTAGTATTCAATAAAAATGAGAATGAGCATTATGAACATTTGTCTTTAGTTTTTAAGTTGTTAAAAGACAATCAATTATATGCTAATCCAGAAAAGAGTGAATTCTTCCAAACAAAAATTGAATATCTAGGACATATTATTTCATCAGAAGGTATTAAAGTCGACCCTAAAAAGATAGAAGCAATTTTAAATTGGCCCATACCAAAAAATGTGCATGAATTACGTTCTTTTCTAGGTCTTGCTAGTTTTTACAGAAAGTTTGTGAGGAATTTCTCATTACTCGCATTACCTTTGACAAAACTTTTAAAGAAGGGTATTATGTATAATTGGTTTGACAATCAACAAAAATCCTTTGATTTATTGAAACATGCTTTAATTCATGCTCCTGTATTACAACTACCTTACTTCAATAGGCCATTCTTCTTAGTAGTTACTGATGCTAGTGGATCTGGAATAGGAGCCATCCTTATGCAAGATAATCATCCCATAGCCTACTCTAGCTGTAAACTCAAACTATCTGAACTTAAATATTCTACCTATGACAAAGAATTGCTAGCTGTAGTACAAGCCTTACGTCAATGGAAACATTATTTAATGGGATCTGAATTTATGATCAAAACTAACCAACAAAGCATTAGACATCTTCTTAGTCAACCACAAATATCTGACTGACACATTAAATGGGCCACTTTTATTCAAAGTTTTCATCCCCTTATACAATATCAACCTGGGAAAGAGAATGTTGTAGCTAATGCTTTGAGTAGAAGACCGACAATTCAAAATATTTCTGTGATATCATTTGATTCCCTTATCCCTATGAAAGATACTTATCATCAGGATCTTACTTTTCAAACTGATTGGAATAAACTAGTTGCAAATAATTGGATTCCTATTAATTCATTGCCTTACAATAATGGATTCATTTTTTATGAAAAAAGATTATGTGTGACAGTTTCATTTCAATCATTTGTTTTGCATGAAATTCATTGTCCTCCATATCAAGGTCATAGAGGAATTATATCTACTTTGCGTACATTGACTGAAGATTTTTATTGGCCACATATGGACACTGATGTATCTAACTTTGTATCTGAATGTTTAGTTTGTCAACGAGTTAAAAGACACCATGGTAAACAATATGGTTTACTAATGCCATTATCTATTCCATCACGACCATGGGAACATATTTCAATGGATTTTATTACTGGTTTACCTAACACTAAAGCTAACCATGATATGATTTGGACTGTTGTAGACAGGTTTAGCAAACAAGAATATTTCATTCCATGCAAGAAAACTTTAATTGCATCTCAAGCTGCTCAAACGTTTTTGAAAACTGTTTTCACTAACCATGGTTTACCAAAAGTCATTATTTCTGATTGTGATTCTAGATTTTGTAATAATATTTGGATTACTTTGTTTGCTAACTTAGGAACAAAGATTGATTTTTCATCTACATTTCATCCTGAAACAAACGGTCAAACAGAAGCTACTAACAGTATTATTTTAGATTTTTTGCGTGCTTACACCATTTCAAAACCACACACATGGGATACACATCTACATTTACTTCAGTTTGCCTATAATAATACACCACATACAGCTACAAAGAAAGCACAATTTGAAGTTATTTATGGATATCGATTGCCTACACCTGTTGCATCATTATCAAATAAAATTCAAACTGCTGATAAAATTCAAACTTTTTTCGATTTAATTGTATTATTTTTCTAACAATTGTGAATGCTTCAGTTGATGTGTAGAGCAAGCAACGATGGCAGTGGGAAGCATTAGAGGATAGCGTGTATTCAAGTTATCGTCAATATTTTGATGGGCGTGTATCTTAGGCATGGCGCCTATATTTTGTCGCGCTTATTTATCAAAGCGCTTGATATTTATTTATTATTTTTGTATGCGCATGGACCCACGATTTAAATATTTGTATTGGACATTGTATTTGGGTACCGCCTGACTTCTTGGGCACCCATTAGCTTTAATTCTTTATTGGCACAAAAGCAAACTCAAAAGCTAAAGCGTGCTATTTTGTAATTTGGGCTATTATTTGAGCTTGAAGATTAATAATATATGAAATATATGCTTTGTGGAGCACTCACACAAGGCATGGGGGGAGATTGCACCCAAGTGGTCTCTTGTTCATGTCATGCAAGCTTTCTTCATTGATTTGTGTGTAAAAAGCAGAGTTCTTTTGTTCTTGGGGACCCTCTGGCGCTCACTACGGGCGCATACGGCGATCGATCTGTGCACCAGTGTCTATGTCTACATGAGTCTTGTCTACATCTTCCATCCTCCATAGCTCATGCCATGCTCTAGATCCACATCTTTTGACACTTTTATCTTGTGCCACTAAAACTCAAACCATGAACCCTTAGCCCTCAAAATGTCAAACGATAGCTCATGCCATGCTCTAGATCCACATCTTTTGACACTTTTCCCTTGTGCCACTAAAACTCAAGTCATGAACCCTTAGCCCTCAAAATGTCAAACGAAACCCAAACCCTACCTCCTTCCAAAACACAAACCCCCTCCCTTCTAAACTTAGCTACCCCATTTGACAACCCTAGCTACCTTCCCTTATCAATTCTAACCCCTTGACCATGTCATTACTTCACCATTGCATGTTCTACATTCTACATTGCTATCAATAACTCTACTAAGAAGAGAAAGCTTTTTTTTAAATAAATGACTTAGGACGTTACATACTTTCTTTTTCATTTATCTTTTGTTATGGTTGGGATACTACAAATACATTCCAAAATCACTTTTTCTTCATTAATATTTCATACTTGTATGGTTAGGATAAACAATGATATTGATTTTTTTACTTTGTATGTTGAATCATTGTGAGGCATATTTTTTTTTTGAAAATCAAGTTATTGTTTCAATAATTGATATGGAAGCGCAACACATTAACTATTAATTATACAAGTGCTTCACAATGGTTTTGGGCTCTCTCATGGTTTCATTTTAGGGACTCGATTGACCATGAATCATATTGCCATGTGGATATTGTAGAGGCACCTTAAAACATTAAATAAGTGTGCCATGTGGCAACCTTCATGACTTGCTCACAGCTTGCCATGTGGCACAAGTTGGTGCCTTGCCCAAAGTTCTACCATGACATGCACGCTTGATATGCCTTCTCTTACACTTGGCTAGTGATAATGTCAACAAATGTGATGGCCTCTCTAACACTTACTTGCATGGCTAATGATTTGGAAGGGAAGCGATTGCTCTTCAAGGTGAGGCTACCAAACGAGCTTCAAATAGAAGGGCTAGGGCTCAAGGGTAGTCAATGTATGTTTTAGAGGTGGTGGGCAAATACATGGTAGTGGTGGGAGGGAGTGGGGATAGGAACTTCATGGCTATGTTTTGGCCTACAACCATGTGTTACTAAAGCGCGCACGCACACTGATGTATATACATATATAGGGTTTCAAAGGCTCAATAACAAGTAAGAAACAATAGAGTCCAATACCTAAAGTTTGCAAAAAATGGTGTGTGCTTATTCATAATTATAATATAAATCTTACTTTACTTTTTTAAGAAAAACTAATAATAGCAATAATAAGTTAGTTTTTATACTACTCTAATAATTAACAATGTTTATAAGAGAATGTTAATGTATATTATACATTATTATATATTAATGTATAATCTCTCTGTGTGTGTGTGCGCGTGCGCGTGCGTGCGTGCTACCAATGGCAAGGCTGAAAATATTTTGTTATGATATAATATAGATATTGATAAAGATAAAGCTAATATGAAGAATGGTATTATGTTAGGTAAATGGTTATGCCCATAGACACAACACAGAGAAATAATACTTAAAAAGGGGTGAATTTCAATAATAGAATTATATAATCGGTCTATGTCTTCATGTCCCACATTAGGGGACGAAGTCTAACAACTTTATTGCAACAAAAATTTCATGATAATGAGTGTAAAACTTGTGGCTTTGTGAACATCACTAATTTTCAACTCATGAAAATAAAAGACTTGCTTCCACGCTTCTAGAAAGCTTCAAGAAATCCATTAGGGGTCATTTTCACTCATCAAAATAACACGACCTTCTTCCACTGTTCTAGAGAACTTAAGGAATTCATTAGGTGTCATCGTTGCTTGTCAAAATAACAATACTTTCTTTCACCCTTCTAGACAACTTACGGAAATTCATTAGGTGTCATTATTGTTAGATTAGTTGCTCTTTGTCAAAAATCACATTTGAAGCTTCTTAAGACAAAGTTATTGCATCTTTGAAGACCAAATGGTGCATTTTTTATTCCCTTTCAAAATGAAGTTCACGCTTTTCTTCTACTCATTGCCATTTAATATAGTGCTTTCAAAATTAAAGTCACTTGTATGCAAAAATATTTTCTTCCATGTTGACCACATCATACACAAGCTCCTTTTTGGTAATGTTGATATTGTGACTTTGTTGCTTCCATTATAGAAATTAGAAAGCATAATGCACAATGTAACATTGTTCACATCATAGATAAACACAAAATTTTCTACAAAAACTATGGGTCTCATATGTGGATTGCACCTAATATCCTTGATCAAGCTTATTTATGCTTCATTTTGCCAAAGAATATGAGGCTTTATAGATGATGTGAGGACGTTCTTATCTATTTTGGTGGTTGCTTGTAGAATTATTAAACAATAGATTCTAGAATCTTTGTCTTCCATATAGCATGATGTCAACCTCTTTTTGTAAACAATGTATTTTAACTAAAGTTGTTGATCTAATTTCCTTGAATGGTGACTTTGGAACAACCATTGAAAACCTAATTGTAGTAAACTTCTAGAGGCTTTACCTACTCAGGTAATTTAGATCTCAAACTCTTGTTTGAAAAATAAGTGTAAGTCACAAGCATATACATAGAAAAAAGCATACAACATTGTACATGGAAATATCTACTCCATGAAATCACACTGGTCATGAATATTTTCTCATGAAATCTACGTACTCTTGTGATTTAGACTCTAGTTACTCTTGTACTTTAGATGTTTCATTGTTATTGAATGAACATGAGTGCAAGTCACAAGTATAGACACATAATAAATGCACACACATGCACACATTCAAAAAGTGCATTATGAAGTCATAGTCGATCACAAAATGTTTTCTTACTAAGGATCTCAATAGACTCTTTAACTTGAATGTTCATGTTCTCCTTGTGATTGGATTAAAACATCACAAGGTTTGGGCAAACCATGTGAGAAACATGAATGAAGGAATGAGAACACCGTTGTAACATTTTGAGTCATCCACACTTGGGACTATGCCACATACATTTTAAAGAGGACATGATCTATTGGTCTATTTTGGCACTCCTTGAAGTTTTTTGCGAAATTGAACCAATGTATGGCTAACTACTTGGTAGCACATGACCTTGACAAGAAACAACATGAGCAACTCCATACTCATGTACCCTTATTTGACTTCATCAATACTTGAACCCATAACAAAAGAATCAATGGAAACAATAAAATCTTTTTATGAGTTAGGAGGCCAATTGTTGTCATTGTGTTGGTGGTATAGTGCACCTCCTTTCTTGAATTTATTTTTCATAATACCATAACGTGACAAAAAGATAATCCTTTTGGTTCGTCTTCAATTGTACAACTATGTGACATCTAGCACCTTATATTTCTCTATGGAGTCTCTTTTTTCCACATTACTTGTGCCCATATTGACCATTCCTTCTCTTTGGATTTCTTTAATGTTCATAAAAATTTGAGGTTTATTGTTAAGGAAATTGTGACATTTGAACAATAACTTAAAATTTTAAAGAGAAGTTTTTAAATGTCAAAGACTAAGGTTATTTGAGCTAGAATATGATCAAAATGCCAACATACTAAGAAAAAACTTGGAAATTGTTAATGTTGAAGGCTTTTGTATCACCTCCTCTTCTTTGCTAGGGAACATTGATTCAATTTTCCTCATTACATGAGTCCATCAACCATCTTCTCTTTCAAGTACCTTTTGTATTACATGGCTTTTTTTAATGTGATAGTTATTTATTGTTTGTAAGTAAGGGATTTAATAATATTAATTTGAAAATTATCAAAGTATATAGGAATCTCTTTTCCAATCACAATGTCTTGGTTTGCCTAAAGTGTTGGTTTGCTTAAGTGTTTTCAAGTTAAAAGGGTAGGTTTGACATCTTACCAGAAGTTGATTGAGAATCTACTTTCTCATGATTTTTGAACCACAATATTTTTAAAGAAGGTCAACATTTTGATGTGGAAGCTTATTTAATTGGTTTAATATGAGAGGATTATTCATGTATTATACTTGCTTTAGCATGCATATGCATTCTGAGCTTATTATAAGCTAAGAAACTCTTGTACTATGAAAATGATAGTAAGATTTTAGGGCTCCAAAATATGTAATACAAGACTCTACAAAAATGACGATTGGATCACAATTGACAATGAGATAAATTTAGAAGCAATTGGGTTGTTGCCTCCATTGGTGTCTTACCACCTTAACTTGCTAGGTGTGGATATGAATAATACTTACTAATGTTAAAGCAAAAGTTCTTGTTTTCAAATCTACACCATAATGACGTGCTCATGTTGGTGGATTTAGAAAGGCAACATGCTTCAACCTCTTTAGTAAGTGGAAAATGAATAAATAAATTATCTAAGAAAAAGAACTAGGGTGTGCTAAGGCTTAGTTCTTTACTTCTCTAGATTTTGGATATATAATGTAAGCTTGAATAATGTCTATGCGGTCTCTTTCACATCCACCATTTTCTCTTGAGCTATCTACAAGCATTCCATATCCAAATCCTCAAATTCACTTTACTCACTCATTTTCTTGACCATTCCAATTCTATTTCTTTATTGGAAGGTCCAACTATGGATGGCTAACACAGTCATATATAATTTAACTAAGAATCATTGGAAATGACATGTTTCTCCAAGTACATGAATCAAAGTATGAATCTAAAAACCCCTTGCCTCCCACATAATAAAAAGTCATATTATTAGAATAATCGCAAGTACTTTGGAAGCTAAGTTATATTTTATTCATGTATAGTTGACCAAGTATGCTTGATCAGAAAAATGATAGATCTGATCTTGTGAATCATCACAACTTTTTTGTTAAACTCAATTCTTTTTATTCACCTTCTTTTGCTAGTATTATGCTCTGTCCAACTTGGAAAACCAAGACAAAGTCACCACTATCCAAATGACCTTAATTCTCAAAACCAAAAATTACTTTGATAAGTAATTGCTAGAATGTTTTCTCAATATCTTTAGCCATTGACTCCAACTATTCTATGCAATCTTAATGCTCTTCCATTGGGTTTGTTACTCTCTCTCTTTCAATAATCTATTGCAAGGATACTTCTATCATCCTGTTGTGAGAGAAACTTCAATTTCAACTCCTACGTAATTTTAAGGTAGTTAACCCCTTCTATGAAGGCACAACCAAGGAGCATGTAGAAGAAGGCAATAGAAAATAATAATAATAATAAATAAATAAATAAATAAATAAATAAATAAATAAATAAATAAATAAATAAATAAATAAATAAATATATATATATATATATATATATATATATATAGAGGTGCAAGAAAAGTGGAATAGAAAAATAGCTTAGCACATGCAGTTTTTGAACTCAAAAATTACTTGGGAATTATTTTTGTACAAGACTGTCAAGCTCACCCCCATGCAAATTGTAACAACTAATATCAGCCGCAACGAGCTTGCTCCTATGTAAATTGTAACATCTAATCTCAACTAAGCTAGTTAGTAAACAAGTAAAAGAATGTAAAAGATGCATGCAAACAAGAGAAGGTCAATCTAAACAAATGCAAGGGGAGGGTATCCAAATATTGAGGCCATGTATTAAAAATGAAAAGTGAATGGATAAGATCATTCTTGTTGTATGAAATCTTGAGAGCTCTCTTTTTCTAGAGAGAGAGAGAGAGAGAGAGAGAGAGAGAGAGAGAGAGAGAGAGAGAGAGAGAGAGAGAGAGAGAGAGAGAGAGAGAGAGAGAGAGAGAGAGAGAGAGAGAGAGAGAGAGAGAGAGAGAGAGAGAGAGAGAGAGAGAGAGAGAGTGTGTGTGTGTGTGTGTGTGTGTGTGTGTGTGGGATCAATTGGAGAAGCTCTTGCTTTTTTTTCTTCTTCTTCTCCTTCTCTTTCTTCTTCTTGACAGAGCTTGCATGGTGATCGAGGCAAAGGAAGTGGAGCTTGCTTGAGTCATGTTGCAAGGATCGAGGAGCCATCAACAAGATCTTCATGGATAGACTACAATGAGAAGGTAAACTGATGAATTAGCTACATTCATTTGGAGACTTGCAATGGTTAGGTGAGAGGTAGCCATAGCCTCATTGTTCAAAACATTTGAGACAATAAGTGGTTTGTAAGCCCGATGGTCTAGCTCATGAGAGCGACGATATTTTGATTCCATTATTGGGACCCACATAATCAAGTAACTAGTGCATGCTCTCTATGCCACTCCATGGAATAAGAGCTTCTACTCTGAAACATTGCACGGATTATGGGTGGATCAAGAGGCAATTGATTCGCTCTTGGGTGTTGGTATTTTAGTTGTGGTTGTGTGTTGGCATTTTTCTAAGAAGTGCAGGATGATAGAAGTGTAGGACATAGAAGTGTATTGGATTTTTTATGAGAAGTGTAGGATGATAGAAGTAAACCTTAGAAAAATTTCAAGTGATATAAATTTCTTAGCCCTCTAATACTTGACAAAAAATCACAAGCAAGGGTGTTGTATATGCAGGGGGCTCAAAGAAGCCCGTGAGTTGCTCAAAAGCAAGTCTTTTAAAAATTTCTAGAGCTAATGTTGGATTGCCGAGTTTGCTTTTCATGTTTTTGCACCTTTCGCATTTGTTTCTTGTGAAAAGCTTTTGTATTAGGAGAACTATAAGAGCATGGGAGACAAGAAAGAAGGCATTAGTTAGAGTCTCACATTGTGATGGAGAGCAAATGAGATAGAAGGATACTATTTGGTTGTACCCTTCTTTTGAAGGACACAATAGGTTTGAGCTCCAACACTATGAGTAAATGAATCACTTCACATCATAGTATTTTATTTCGCGTTTTTCATGGGAATTCAAGATCCCTTCTTGTCTCCGTGTCTTCCCCCTTTTTCATGTGGAATCCACCATCTCTTGAAATTGTAAGCCGATAAAAGTAAAGCTTTGGATAAACCCCACTCAAGCATTTGGCCGATTAAGGCTCAATCTTGGTAGTTTTTTTTTCCCTGGCTAATTAAGATTGATACATGACATTGTTTTTTTTCCTTCTCCTATCTTCGGCCATTTGCTAATCACTCATGAAGTTCAATTTTGACCTATTATGCTTGTAGTTTTGTTCAATTGATTGAACTTGAGGCTTGATCATAGCATTGTTATTTATTAGAATAGACTTGACCATGGCATTTCATCGATCGATTGAACTTGGAAGAGCCTAATAAGGATTTTTTTAAAAAAAAATATTGTTCCTTTGCTATTTGATTGAAAATCCTAATAAGGTGTATATTCTATGCCTTTTCATTAGTCGAAAACCCTAATAAGTCTTCCAAATAAAAAATATATATAAACCTTTGCATGGAATCAATTGTTTAGGCCAATTGACTAGGCCCGATTGATGTGCATTCAGCCATTTAGGCCCAATTGGCACTTGATTTGCATTTGACTGTCTAGGCCCAATTGACATGGGCTCGATTGTTTAGGCCCAAATGACATACAATCAACTGTCTTGGAGTAATTAGCAAGGACTTAGCCATTTTGGCCCTATTTGCATATAGTTAGCTATTTTTGGCCTAATTAGCATGCACTTGATTGTTTTGATCCCCATTTTTGTGTAATTGACCATTTTGGCCCAATTAGCACAAGTGCTTGGCTATTTGGCCCCATTTGCATGCATTCAGACGTTTTAGGCCCATTAGCATAATGGGAGGGATCCCCCACATCTCTCCAAGGAAGATTTCTTTCTACTCAAGGGTTATGGAATGAAAAGGCTAGAAAATTGTAAGATCTTAGAGTTAGCCTTACATTGATGAACAATTGGGGCATTGATTGCATTTCATTGTAACACCTTGGACGCCTTCTTGATCCACTCACAATCCTAGGAACCATCTCATTAATCCATAGTGCTTTGTAAGGTATTAGCCATGTTAAACAAGCCCCCTTGGGTTGCATTAGGGTAGCTAGAAATTCTAAAGCATTTATTTCCATCGCTAATGATTCTACTTGAGATGCCAAGCTTGCAGTGCATAGTAAATGGGGTATGGGTCTCAATATGTTAGAGTGATGGAGGGGTGTGTTGATACGAAGCTTAGTACGAGGGACCTCACATGTTGATTCTACCTTTGACAATGAGTATTTCAAGGCCTTGAGGCTATATCTATGAGTTGGTAATTAGTCATTTAAGGAATTCCTATTTTCCTTGTCCAAGACTTCTTTCCTTTGCAAATGCATCTCATACAGATCTTATATGTAATATTTAGGGTTTGGTCATCGATATTATTATGGAAAATGCTAAAACATGCTAAGTCTTCATGTGCGAGGAGGTCAACACCAAGAAAAAGGCTTAATAAGCCTTCACAAATTTGCATTCGCCTAGGGGGCCTAAAGATGACCATCAAGGGTTTTGTATAGGGCCATTATTTGTGTGCGATACAAATCAATTTCCAAGCTTGGTATTAAGGTCTTATGGCCTTAGACTTATTCAAATCAATTAGCAAAGCTTCAAGCCCATAAAATGGAGACTATTTGACATCAAACAAATGGGTGAGGGAACTTGTCATCATTTCTAACAAATATTGTCACCACCTTGGAGCTACAAGAGTTGAACCACACCTCAAATATAAGTACCTCCCATTCCTTCAAAAAGATTGGTGGTCTACTTGAATATCTAGATATTTGAAAGAGAGGGTTTGTTCATATCAAGGAGCACACTTTTAACTCACTACACCCTCGATCATGTGGTCATAGAAGTGGCCTTAGAGGATTGCTTTGGGGCCCTTGACCTTAGAAATTTATCACACCCTCCATTTTGGAAGATTGATAGTAGGCTTTGAGTCTCGAAAGAAGTTTGGAAGAGAGCCAGTAGTCACTTCAAGGGGCATCATTTCTTAGCTACAATATTTGCACTATATCCCCTAATATTCCCACACCTTAGCCACATTGACTAACCAAGCCTTGCAAAGGAAGATAGAAGTACATGCATCCACAAGGTGGGGAGCATTTACAACCACATAGCCCTTACACTTGAAACTTAGCAGGAAATTGGAGGGAATGAGATTAAGCGCCACAAAGCAAATCACTTAGGCTAAGGATGGCAAATCATCGATTGAGACAAGGGGAAAAAGGTGACAAAAAAATCAATGAAGTACATAAGATAAGTGAACCCTAGTGGGATAAGTGCCTAGATGAAGTGTCCTTAATAGGGGGTGTGTTGCTCTATTGGACCTCTTTAACATCATCAAAACCTTATTCACACAAGAAAAAAAAGTGACCATGTCAGCATCAAGATCAAACATTGATGACCTATGGATTGATCCTTGAGAGTTTCCAACGAAAATCCAATAACTCCTAGCACTATATTAGCAAAAAGCATGAGTAGTGCATGTGGATAGACCAACACATGAAATCATCACTAACATAGAGGAAGAAAGAAGGCTAGGGAAGGACCTATTGCAGCAAGTCGCGAGATTCACACAATTGCAATGGTTTGATAGGCAAAGGAAAGAGGTCGAGCTTAACCAAATACAATGCATTTTGGCATTCATAGGGTGCACTAGATTGGAGTTAATGCTGGCATAGAAAGAGTGCTTGAAGATAACCTCACTCCAATTGAACTCGTAACCACAAGCGATTGCTAAATTCAACCAACAAGAGGAATATTACTCTTGGTTCATCCCATCTCTTTTGAGTTTGTACCCTATTCTTTCCTCTATTCTACCCCTTTTGGCATGTTGTTTGGGCCCATATTTCCTTTTAGGCTTAATAATTTTCCCAATACTTCCTCCTCCTATGTAATGCTATGGAGAGTAGACAAGTAAATCCATTAATTAAAGATTCTTTAATGTCTCAATTATCATTTATCAGGACTTTTTGATTAATGTAAGTTCCTTGTCTTAGATTAGATATCCTATCCAGATTAGGAATTGCATCCAACATTAGAAACTAAACTAAGATTGTGATAGCCATAAAACAAATTGAGAAATACAAGGCAAGATATGATCCATACAATTTTGTGGAACAATTTGAGCAGATGTGTGAGGCCAACAACCTCCAAGATGCCACTCAACATGCACAAGCCTTTGGGTTGTGCCTAGGAGAAAAAGGATACACTTGGTTCACAAGTCTCGATAACACTAAATGCAATGATTTTGATATGCTGACGGACCTCTTTATTAAGAGATTCTTTGAAGTAGGATACATAGATAATCTAATCGTCAAATTCATAAATGTCAGTCACACAGAAGGACAATGAGAAAATTCGTGACTATGTCACACACATTCGGAGTCTCTACAAAAGAATTTCAATAGCGAAACGATTGATGCAAAAGGCGATCTCCACTATATTCATTGGTGGGATAAAGGACAAAGAGCTCTACAAGGCAAGAGCAAGAAACTCAAGTTTGAGAAGAGGCATGCTATTTAGGGCCTCAAAGACACAATCCGTGTGGACGACCTACTAAAAGAGAGAAATGCCAAAGCTATTAGTGCGATGCCAGGCTTACCATCCATCACGAGAGAGCCACAATTCATAGTGAGCAATCCCTCATGGACATCCAAGATAGAGGGAAGAGTTTACATATCTCAAACAAGGTAGCATGAGTAAAGTTGGAGATGGCAAAGATTCAGGATGCCTTATGATGACCCATAAGACCACACATTCAATGCGTCCATTTTGGTGGCAATCATCTCTTGTCAAAAATATTCAAATCCTCAACCACACACCTATACAAACTGTGAGAAAATAGGCCATGGGGCCATGCATTGCTGCCTACCAAGAAGGCTTTTGTATCCTCAATCTTATCCAAATCCATATTATTCAATAAATAGACAACTTTTATGGAAGTCAAGTGCCACTTGCAGTCCTTGCATCTAATAACCAGTGATCCCCATAGTTCCTAGGGTTGGCATCAGCTCGATAGGAATACCAAGACCACCTAGACCTATAGTCACACATTCACCAAGTGATACACTAGTATACTTTGTGGAAGAACCAACCAAAGGGGAACCATATGTAAATCCATATATCACTTATGACGAAGAAGGATATCCAAGCCTAATGGATCTTTAACTAGTTTTGGCCATGGCTTTAGGTAGGTGATGGGCCAAGGCGGCATGGGAGGAAACCCACCGCAAGAATTACTGACTTGTTGAACATGTGGCCACCTCGAATATATATCATCTAGATGTCTAGAAAGGAAACAAGCAAATAAAGGCAAGGCATAGTTGAGGTGTCCAAAGTGTAGTGTCACACACATATGTGTTGATTACCTGAGATAGAGAGCCTCCACAAGCTCGACAATCATACCATCATTGCCATCAATGTCTTTAGTGTTAAAATACCTAATGATGAGACCACATTAATCCCATTAAGTGTCATCACTAAAGCTCAAGAAAATGTGCTAGCATTGCAGTGCTCAAACCTAGCAGATTGGATGTCTTGTCCATAAGCAAAAAGAATTGAAAGAAAGGAAAAAGAAAACTTAAAAAAAAACTAACACTTGAAATTGATAGCACAACAACCTTGACAAAAGGAAAACAAGTTCTTGATGCTGACATTGAGACTTCAGTGCAACAATTGAATGCAATAGATAAAGTGAGAAGTTGGGTAAGAGAGGCCCAAGCGCACCTCTAGAGCATGCTAAACCCATAATGGACAAAGGACTACACAACGTGTCAACAATGAGTCCACCTGCTTCTCCTAACTACATGGGACTAGAGGAAAACTACATGCTCAATGCAACTACTCGATAAGCAAACTACATGGGACTAGAGGAAAATCACATGCTCAATGCAACTTCTCAATAGGAAAATAGAGCCACAACTCAACATTAATCATAGCATGGCCATTGGAAATAAGACATTGATGAATATGCACAAAAGAAATTGGATGCTAGTTTGCTAGCTATTTTAACCTCAAACTCCTATGTCCTTGATGTGTTAAGGCTGATGTTGAAGCAAAGCCCTTCACTTTGGTAGTCCAATCTTGAATCCCACAACATGGAACCTGCAAGTAAATACCTTGTAACACATGAATCTCTGTTTCTTCCCAGTTCCTGTTATCACACTGAGAGACTCCACCAAAAAGGGAATTGTAGACATAGGAGTAGGGGCTAGTGTCCTACACCATGTAGTATTGCAAGCTTGGGGCAATCCACTTGTGGAAACTATGTGATTTGACATTACAATGGCCAATGGAACAAAGGTCATAGACCATTTGGTGTGTTCAAGGACTATCTTTTCCATAAACTTTATTGTCATGAAGGGAATCAAGTATAACATTTTGTTGGTTTGGCTCTATATGAGAAGGGATCGAGCAATCGAGGATTGGGGTAATAGCTTGATGCTCTTTGAAAATTGCACAAAAGCTATTAGGATTGAGATGGACACTTGGAAAACCTCACCTATTGACCTAGATGCCATCTCCACCTTGTTGGAAGGGTAACACTAAATGCACACCACACAGCATGATAGCCCTTGCCATGCCCTACCATGTGCCTACAAGCAAGTTGGAATTGATGAAGATCCTAGACTTCTTGAAAGAGAAGTTGCATGACGGTGCAAACCTAAAGCCATTCAAAGAGCTTTTGGAGGTAGACATTGCAATTTCATTTTCTACTTATGCCCTTTAATGGAGTAGAGCAACACAGAGTCACCTTTGTCAAAATCATGTTGCTTGACATGTTTATCAATCAATTTCCTTTTCACAAATAAGAGAGTGTATCGCCAGTAATTAGGCTTTCAACAATCATTCTAATTCTATTAAGTAGTTGGTCTAAGCTTTTATATCTTCCCACCACTCTTGCATTGCCACTCTTAAGCTAGGGACAAATAATTCAACTCACATAATTGCATCATTATCGTAAGTCAATTTAAAGCGGGTTTGGGTCTTGTAGGCTATGCCATAAGCCCAAAGTGCTACCATCATCTTGTTGTCCCAATTGCTTTGAGAGGTAGAGGTGGTTTTGGTAAGGACATTAATCAACATTTTGTTTGTAGCTTCAACTTGGTCATTTGCTTGTGGGTAGTATAAGGGGGATTTTTGGTATATGATCATGAACGTGGACAATAAGTGTGAAATCACTTCATTAATGAAGTACCTTGATTGTTCACAATCTCAATGGGGTAGCCAAATTGTGAGATCACTTACTACCACAATAACTTTGTTGTCAGTCTCGCATTGTTTTTCCTTATGGCCCTAGCCTCAACCCACTTGGTCACTAGCAACAATAATGTATCTAGCTTGAGAATATTGAGCTACAAGGCTTATAGGCCCTACAAAGTCTATCACCCACTTTTCAAATGATTGTCATGTGATCATTGGTGTTAGCTCCATCTTGTCCTTCTTGATCATAGCCTTTTTGCATTGGCATTAATCACAATGCTTAACAAATGTTGCAGCATTTTTAGCCCACCACACCTAAAACTACAAGATTTTTCAAGGTGTGGAATCTCCATCAAAGTGACCTCCTACAATTCCTACATGTGTTTTAGCCAAAACTCCATGCATCTCATGCTTGCAGATATAAGCCTCAAGAAGCCATCTTGGCCTAACCAATACGACTATCTAACAATCAACTAACAGGGTTGTGTTTTGATTATGAGTCAAGCAAGTCGAGCTTTTTCTATTGGTTTTTCAAGTATTCTATTTTCCAACATTTCAACAATGTCATCAACCTAGTGCGACATAAGATCGGCTTTAAGGAGATCTTTTGCTTTGGATATTTTGAACAAATGTGCATTCGACAAGTCATTTGTGATGCCTTTTTCTGCAGGCTCTCCATTAGTGGATATTCAAGACAAACGGTTGGTCATGTAATGCTTCTTCCCCTTTCAAACACAATTGAGAAGTCAAAATTAAGTAGAGGCAGCAACCATCAAGTTATGTGACCGATAGTGTATGGATTATTTAACAAGATACAACAGAGCCTGGTAGCCTACAAAGAAAGCGAAGGGCATTTCTAGTAAATAATGTCAAAACTTCTTTACGGCAAACAACATCACCAATCCTTCTCTTTTAGTGGTGGAATATTTCATCTCGATGTCCACCATGAGGTAGCAACTGGAAAAGCTCACTAGGTAGTCTAGTTTATGTTCTTTAGGTTGACACAACACTACTGCCACCATGGCAAACTTTGAGGCATCAATATGCACATGGAAGGTTATGTTCCAATCTAGGGCTCATAAAATTGGTTCTATAGTTAGAGGCTTTTTTAGCGTTTCATAAGCATGTCAGTATTCTTCAATCCATTTGAAAACAATCAATAGCTTGTATGGAGGTTGAGTGATTAGTGCATAGTTTACAACAAATCATTGGTAATAACCTATGAGGCCAAAGAAGCATTAAACTCCCTTGTAGCTCATCGTTGATGATGGCAATTTGACTATGACTTTGATGTTAAGAAGTCTATTGCAATGCCATTCTTTGATACCATGTGTCCTAGAATACATCCATAGTTCACCTAGAATTGGCACTTCAAGGGATTTTAGGAAAGACTATATTGCCTATACCATTTCAAGACTGCTCATAGTTTCTTGAGATGGTCTACATAGTTAGTGTGCATGCAGAGGTCACCTACAAACACTTTCGACCATTTACAAATTATGTCTTTGAAATTTTCACACATTAGTCATTGGAAAGTGGGTACATTAGTTAGGCCAAAGGGCATTACAATATATGCAAATATATCCCATTCAGTGGAAAAAACTATTTTGTGCTTGTCATTTGGATGAACTTGCACTTGATTGTATCTTGAGAATCCATCAAGGAAGCTATAGGCTTCCTTTCCTGCAACTCTTTCCAACATGTGCTTGGTATAAGAGGCAACAGATAGTTGTCACTTTTCATTGGTGCGTTGACTTTCCTATACTTTATGCATACTCTCATTTTTCCATTTTTTTTCAATATAATGATAATGGAAGAAACCCAATATGTATGCTTGATTTCGTAGATAAATCCAGCATTTAAGAGCTTGTCAATTTCCTCCTTGACTGCATTGGCATGTTGTGGGTTCATTGCATATGGGTATTGCTTAACTAGCATTGCATTAGGCACCATAGGAATCTTATGGGTTACAATGCTAGGGTCTATCCCCTTAAGTTCCTTGAGTGACCATGCAAACACATCCTTAAACTCTCATAAGAAATGTACAAGATTAGTCTCCTCGTCCTTAGCGAGGTCATCGGCAAATAATAAAGACAAGTCTAGGCTTATCGCCTTCAACAGCTATGTTGATCTCTTTCACTTTCGTCATGCCTTCAATAGGTTCATTGGCTTGTCCTTGATGTTTGATTCTTAGAGCAGTACTACTATTCGATCTCATTTTTTGAATTTAGTGAATCGTTTAGGGAGGTCTTGCAACTTTTTTTGTTTTTTGATATCAACGTTTATTGCCTTCTTTCTCCTCTCCTCCTTTAACCTTTTGCATTGTAGTTGGTAGACTAAAAGATGCCCCTTGGTGCGTGGGGTTTTAGGTAGATAAGGAATTTATGGGTTGACCTTCAATTTGAAGTTGAAATCACGGTTTTCACTAAATGAGGGTGTTTCTTTCTATGGTCGCAATTCAAAAATGGTTCCAACTTCATAGAATGCTATTGACTTGGCGTGGCTAAGGCTGCTTGTGCATATTCCAATACTTCCAAATATTCTATCTGTGTAGTCATAATCCATCTTGAATACTCCATCACCAAGCGGCACATGCTTTTCCTTGGGTTTCAAATCAACAATGATTTGCTCAATTGTGTGCCACATTAGTGTCACAGTCTATGCTTTTGAGTTTGATGATTGAGGCCTCTTCTTTTGATTCACAATCCATGTGTGTGCTTTTTGTGTCTTTTGCATAAAAGTACTCATTGTCCATAATTGCTTCTTCTCGCTAGTCCTTATACCTTTCAAAGAGAGACCAACTATATAGTAGATTTAAGTCATGGACCTTGGTCCACCCCTCTCTGAATGAGTACGGTTACTAGAATCGATCATGTCGAGCTTGAAACATTGAGCAGTAAAGGCAAAAGTTTCTTCAATGGAAGCTGAATCAAAAAATATTGTCCATCTACACATCCACTACACAAATCCCCAATGGCACTATCGCCTATAGCCATACATGTAGCTAAAATCGCCAACATTGACCCTAAAGGTGAAAGCCAAATACCCACAACTTACTTGAGTATCACACTAACTACAAGGAAATCTCGCAAACGCATTGCCTTGATCAATGAAGGTGTCGATTGTAACATTCTATCATATAATGATTGGATAGGAATTGGGCAACTACCACTCACACCAATGACCACAAAAGTAAATCAATATGGAGATTTCCTTATGCATTCTTAGGGAAATGTCAAACATGTTGATCGTCAATACTAAAAGTCTACTTGCCATCTTCTACATGTTGCCTAACATCAAAGGAGTTGTAATGAGATATTGTTGGGACACCCATTTAAATGATTAACCAAGTATGTAGTCGACCTTGACTTACAACATATCCATCTAGAGTTACCCAACAATAGGATCATCACAAATTTTAGCAAGGGTACTAACACGTTGATTAAGAAGGCAGTTCCACTATTGCTTCCCACATATCCTAATTCACCCCTTGAAAAGAGCAATGATACTCTTTTCAATGAATTTCTCAAAGCCCAAGTAGACTATAGTAAACTAGTTAGTCATATACAATAGCCCAACGCAAACTATCAAGAGTGGTTTCTAATGCTAAATGGAAAAAGAAAATATGCCCACTCACATGCTCATCACCAACAAAAATTGACCCTTAACCAAGCACAGTAGCGACACAAAGTTATGCCCAAAATTTAACAGGATGGATCCCTAAAGCTCCACTCAAAGCACAAGGCTACTATGCTAGCAACAAGAGTGTCTAGTTGTCTAAGCTCACATACAAGGCCTCCCTAACATCCCCATAGCTAAAATCTTGGGACATCAAGTCTTGGAAACCAAAGAGGACAAGCACCATGGTGGCTTGCACCTAATGATGTATCTCAACAAGCCTACACAATGAAAAAACCATAGGTACCAGTAGTCAATCCTACGAAAAATCCAAGCTCTAACTATCCACAAAGAATCACAATTCAAGGAGTGAACAAGCCCACACAAACTAGTCATCCCTAATTGTTGTGATTGTGCGGGAACACCAAGGACCATTAAAATTGTAGTCTATTCTCATCCCCAACCCCAAGACCAAGCAATGGATGAAAGAATCCCATTCAAATCTAAGAACACCCTCGATTTAATGGCTACACCAAGCCTATGTCAAGTAGTCACACCACATGATTAGATCAGCCTCCAACCTTCTTATAAGAGGCATTCGTCCTTGGAACTAGCTGCTAGCATGGCTACGGATAAAATCTTCACTATGTTTGCATGCAGCTACAAACAACCTAACCTAGGCCTCCTCAATGAAAATACTACAAATGTTGTGAGGTCTCTACTATGCTCATGGAAGGAATATGAATTAGTCTTCACTAAGGTTGCCTCAATCACTGAGGAGTTTATTGCAACTCAAGTTTCATGAGAGCAGGCCTTGAAAGGAAGATTAATCACCTCCTTCAAATGCAGCTATGTTGAGACCACACCCAATGTACTTGCCAACCTCAATCATCTTGTAGAGACCGACTCCTCATTCTTGTAGCATTGGTTTATCCTATGAGCGCAATGGGAAAGAGTAGATGTCAGATCATGGCCAATGCAAAGCAACGGCATGCCATTAAGATGTCAGAGTATGATCCTACTTATGTTGCCTCTACATTGTTTTGGGTACTTTATTTAACCCATAAACGTCCATTAGAAGATAATGTGATTTTGTATCCATATATGGATTGAATCCTTACTGAAGAAGAGCTTCATATTGCTACTCGAATAGGCTCACAAGGAGCCTCCTTGTTGCCGATGTTCTAATCTATATTGCCCATATCAGCATTCAAGCACATGATATGAACCATTACGATACCATGGAATATAATCTACACTTCTATGATTGGTGGTTGCAAAAATAGTTGAGGGTCTCCTTGTTTATAAGCTAGTGGGCTAGGACCTCAAAATCAAATCCTTGCCATGACCCCCTTGCACAATCTTGGAAGTATTGCAATCCATTGGGGGGATAGGGGCTTGTATAAACTTTGCAAATTGATCATTTCCCTAATGTGTAAAAATTTCTCAGTTTTTGTCTAAAACTTTAGTTTTTCTTTGGCAAGATTTACATATATTTTTTGTTGTTAATAAATTCATTAGTTCTCAAAAACTCACAACAAGATGTTGTTAGACTTTGAATATAGCAGGACAAGGAGACAAAGTTTCCACTTGCACTACAAACAGACCCACAAGCCAAAAGAGGTGGTAGCCAAAAATCTAGATGTTGGGGAACTAGTAAACCAATGCAGATTGGACCAGTACATGGAAATTTTTGAGGGGAAAATAAATTACAAGTAGTGTAGAGAATTTCTAATGACCTACAATCCCGATTATAGGTGTAGTGGATTGGCCACAATAAGCAACAACAACCATGGACAAAAATAGGTGGGGATTCCTCTTAATCCAAAAGTGGTGCACAAAGCCTTAGGCCTAATGAAAAGTAGGAGAAGCGCCCAAAGAGAGTATGTTTATGCAATGTTAGGGATGGATAAATAGAAGGTTTTCACTAATGATGGCATCAACCTAGAAGACATCCCAGATCCCTCAATTAAAATTTGAGCTAAATTAATACATACTCTATTCTCTTGAAATAGGTACAACTCCATGGTGAGTAGAATCTAGGTAGCAATATTAGAAAGCATGGCTACTCGGGTACTAGACAACAAAAACCTCAAGAAATCAGGACCTATGTTAGTAAAAAAGCTAGCAACAAAATCCACTCTAGTAGATTTCGTAGGGTACTAATAACCATTATACAAGAAGTCACCAAGGAATCACATCCAATAGCAAAACTATCAGCATAGGAACCTCTAGGCATAGCAACACAAGAGGTGTCATCCACACACACTAAAATGCTCAAGCATGGACCCTCAAAAGAGCAAGAATAGAAATAGGCTCATTGCCACATGGCAGAAGCTCCAAACTAAGAAATCACCTAATAAAAGAGATGTAATCAAAACCCCCATGACAAGCTCAATCGAAGAATAGGAAGCAACTCAGTTAGAGCTCATAACACCTGATGTCTAGGCTCAAGCCATGGCATTGGAGTGACCACTTGAGTTGAGGAGCAAGAGGTTTCAAGACCCATAGTACTAGAGGCTAGAAACCTAGCAAAATAGTAGTAGAAGCCACATTAATATTAGTCAGAAGGAAAGAAGGGAAATAATTTATCATCAAGGTATCAACAACCAAATAAGAGAAGGGCATGAATAAAGAGGAGAAAGAACTCCATTAAGCAAAAGAAGCCTCCAAAAGGAAAGAAGAGGAATTAAGGAAAAGACAACATGAGAAGGAGCACCTTAGAAAGGAAAGGTAGAAAGACATAGCCCTAACAATTAGAAGATTAATAGAGCAATCCTCAAGAGTAGAAGAGCTTGCTCTGATGAGCCTTAACCTAGGAGGTTCTTCAGGGGTATGCACTAGTGCAACAAGACCTTTTGTTAAGCCACTGATCATCATGGGCAAGGGTAAGGCTCCACTAGAAATGCCTCCCCCTTCACTTATAGCCACTACTACAGAAGGCTTAGCTAGAAGCAAGTTGGAAAGTATGGCCTATCAACTTGCCACATAAGTCATTGTGCTCTCACAAGTGAGATCAAAAGAAGCTATTGCCATTAGTACTAAATGGTTGGTAATTGTAGATGTAGAGTCTAGTCAGAAAGTGCCTAAAATGCCAAGGGTGGAAGCACCTTGAGCACAACACAAGAAGAGCTATTAAAAAGTTGGAAGAGCAAAGACACTAGTTGTGGATGAGGAGAGAAACTCAACCTTGTTAGCTTAAGAGAAGGGAAAATGGGCCCATGCTACATACCAACCACAAAATATGAGGGGGATTTTTAGCCTAAAGATAGAACTAGTTGCAGTAAGAAAAAGTAATGATAAGGACAAAGGATATAAAGAGTTGCAAGAACAGTGTGAAGTAGAAAGAGAAAATCATGTTGTGCAACCCGAAGGTCAGTATGCCCAAGTCATGAAAGACATAGCCAAGTAGAAGGTGAACTAGAGAAGATGAAGTAGCTCTCCAAGGACAATGAATAAGGGAATTGGAGGAAGCAAATCAAGCCAAAGATGAGGCCCAACAAAAGACAACCAAGGGAGTTGGAAAATGAGATGGAAAAATCCATGCATAACTATGCCCAACTCCAAAAGTAGCTAGATTATGAAAAATAACAAAGCTACATCTTTGCCTAGACTTGGCAAGAACATCAAATCATGCTAGAAATCCTTGCTAAATGGTAAGGGCCATAGATGGTAAAGGAAAAGGTGAGTTAGTGGGAGGAAAATAATTGGATGCATTGCAAACCATGGCCACATGTTTAGCACAAGCAAAATCTAAAAGAAGCCTAGCAATAGAAAGAGCTCAAGCAATAGAGACAATGATACAAGTTCAATAGCAAAGCTTCATTAACACACTGCTTAAGGTGTGGAAGTCATGTGAGGATAACGCAATGGACAATCTTAATAAGAAGTTACTACTCACTAGGTACGCACTCAAGCATAGTTTGGAGGTGTGGAAGCACAACACAACAAAGGAAGAACAATTGCAAAGGCTTAGGAAAATGTGGCTCTCCATAGGAGAACTAAGGATGATCATTGAAGAACCCATTCAAACCCTTGAAGCACCACCATCATCACCCCTTGCACTTAAAACACATTGGGGACATGAAGGGCCAATAGACTTTCCTCTAAATACTTATGAAAAGTGTTATCTCTTAATATTTGAGGATAAGGAGTTCAAGAATACCTTGCAATATCTATGTACGACCTAAAAAAACTTGTAAATCCATGTAACAATTGTAACTTCTTGCTTGGAATGACTTGCAAATTCCCTATAGGAGCCTAGAAGTGCCATGTTTCTTCAACAAAGCTCTTGTCTTCAATCCTCCACATAGGTACTTGTGTGAGGGATAAAATGGTAGATAGAGCTCTCTACATGGACTTTGAATCATTAAGGGGTGTGCAAAGTTCCAACTCATGCTAGGGTGTGCACCTCTTTGGAGTTCTAAGTAGAAAGGGTGATCACCTCCCTTTTATCTTACTAACTAGTCCAACATTCATCCTTTTGCTCAATGTGTGTTACAACATGGCAATAGCATCCTCATATGAAAGATTAGGATGAAACTCGTTGATCAAAAGAAAGCTTTTAGCCTTTGATGATGTGCATGAAATTGGATATACCCAAAAGATTAGGAAGAGGGATTACCTCAATAATCAATGACTCATTGATTACTAGCTTACCCTTTTACAAATTCTTGGGATTTGTCAATGAAACAAGCACAATAGATCATGGATTAAATAAGTCATAGTCATACAATTTCATGGAATCGTGAATATGGGAAAATGCTACTATGTATTGCTCTACAGGTTCTAAACTTTTAGTAATGAAGTATTCCAACTATGCAAGAATGAAAATTAGGGATATTATCAATCTAGTCTCTCTTTTAAAAAATGGATGATAGCTTAAGAAAATGGATTAGAAACATTTAAAAGATAAATTTGATGAAACACTTTTCTTTGTGAGTTTCAAGCATCCCATGTCTTGACCATTGCATTCACAAAATGATGAGCCTACACACATGCATAAGGATGAGATCATGAATGGTGGATGAGTCTTGATGCCACTACTCGACCTACAATGTGCACAATGTTTGAAGAAACATTTTGAAAATAATTTCTATGTGAGAATGAAAAGAATCACAATTGGACTCCCTAGGAGAAGGGTTAGATGGAGGATCTAGACACTAACATTGTACATCTCAAATACTGAGAAATCCTTCTCAAACTTGATGGCTTAGATGACTTTTAGAAGGTTCAATTATTCATTCAAGGCTTGGATAGCAAGTACAAGGCCAAGATGAAAACACAATGTCCTAAAACTTTGGAAGGGGCCATCAAGAGTACATTAATTTCTAATTATATGTGAGATAGGGAAACATCGACATATGCATCCACACATTCAAAATCTATATCAACATTAGCAAGGAATTAAAAATTTCAATGTTGCATCAAAAGATGAGAATCCTAAAGAATCCCAATGGGACTACAGGGCCACTCTCAAGTGAAGACGTTGTGAGACTGCATAAGGAGAAGTTATCTTTCAATTACTTAGGCCCTCATGAACATTAAGATTATCCAAAACTCAAAGGCAACAAGGGTGATAAGAATAAGAACATAGAAAAAGCAGTGCACAAGGTTCAAGTGCTTCCTTTGAAAGCCTATTCTAAGTATTTGGTTGTACATGTTAGCCATCAAATTGATGAGCATGAGTGCAATTTGAGTACTTAATGACAATCCACATTTTTCCTCCATGACTTGGTCCATATACATTGTATGATCAATGGATGACGAGTCCATATTTTGGTGGATGATGGATCAATTCACAACTTTCTTGACTATATGTTGGTTAAGAAGCTATGTTTGCTCCACATGCCTAACACTCACACCTATGTCGTCTCTCTCATAAATGGGAGTGACAAGGATATATGGGATCTTGAAGTATATAATGCCTTATAGGTGCAAGGGCATACACTATGAGATGAAATTTCCAAGTTATGAATATGACTAGGATATATATGTGGACTTAGGTTGGGACAATTTGGATAGCACATTAAAATGTAGTTACGATCATAACTCTATGAGGACAATTGTGTGAATGTTTTGTTATTGGGTGAGTAGAATGTTTCACCTTCCCCTCTTGTATTTTTAGCTAAACTTAATTATTTGGCCATAATGAAATAGAATATATGTACTTTTATTATGCATTATCTCCTTTTTTCTTCACGCAAGTTTATATCTTATATTGATAATGTTGTGGATATTTCTTCACCAAAATCCAATTATAAATTAAGTACATGCTATTTCTCTCTACTCTCTCTTAAAAAAGAAAATTCCTCAAAACAACATTATCTTACAAATACTTCTTCTCATTCTCTCCTAAACTATATCGTAAGGTGTGACAAATGTTTAAGGAATATGGCAACGTATTTCTTTGGATTTACTTCTAGGTTTACCTCTCAAATGTATTGTAACACATGATAATTGTACCAAGGATTAAACCCATTAGTTACCCACCTTATTAGCATAGTGCTAATGAAGCTAGAAAAGTATAGAAGCAAGTGATTGATTACATCCAATGAGGCTTATTCGACCTAGTTCTTCTCCATGGGCTTCATCAATATTTTTGGTGAAGAAAAAGGATGGGTTTATGCATATATATCGTAATAGAGTTAAAATGCCTTAATGCCTCAGCCAATATTTAGCCTACTAGGGTTAAGTATAAAAGGCTAAGATGTAACTTGCCAAGGATCTTTTTGCCATTTCTAACATTTCATATTTGAGGTCTCAACCTCCCACCATCTAAGAGGGTGCATACTCTTGGCCACCATTGCATTGGGGTGCATACCATGCTACATCCTCTTGTCAACTGATTCTCAAACATTAATGGTAATATGATTTCAGCCTAGCCACCTTGGCTATGGTTTCTTGGCAATTTAGTCTATTTCCTTGTATTTTGAGTTTATTTGTTTGTTATGGGAATTAACTTCTTTACATTGGTATCAGAGCAAATCTTTGATCCAATGGGAACGTCATTTTCATGGTGAATCTGGTTTTACAAGACTAGGCACAGGGTAATTGAAGGACAAGAATTAGTCGCATGACTTGACATAGTTAAAATTGTGACTAATTAAGGTTCTCTACACTAAGTCGAGATTAAATTTAAGGATCTTGAAAATGGCCTGAAGGAATAATGGTAGATTCAAGGTTATTTTAGTGGCTCATGGTCAATTTGGGGCCACTTTGAAGGTTCTTGGACTTAACTTGATTCTAAACACGATTTGGAAGAGTTAAATTTTAGTTACTTTTTGAAGCAAGCTTCTCTTTCCTCTTTCCAAGCTTCCTTGTTGTGAGAGCTTCCATTGAGATCTCTTCTCATATCTCTTTCCCATGGCAATTACTTCTCATGCAACCTATAGAGGATGATTACTAAGGTCTTAAGCAACCTATAGACTACCCTTATGCCTCATCTCTAGCTTACTTTTCATTAGTGATGCAAGAAGATGTCCTAGAAAGTTTGCGCTAATTTTTAGCAACCTCTTCTTCTTTAAAATCAGCAACGGTGATCATGTTGAAGCTATTCCCTCACTTGCTTGATCAAATGCAGCCATGACATGGAGTATTAACCATCTCTTACTTGATCTTTCACTCTTCTCAAACCTTGGAGCTTTCATCATAACCTTAGCTATGGCAAAACCTGGATAGCATGAAAATTTCAAAGATTTTTTAAGGTTTTGAGTCAATCTTGGTGCCTTTTAGCTTCAAGAAGGTGAAAGGCAAGCATTTACAACCAACATTGGGCATAAATTGAAGCTTTAAAGCAAGATTGGAAGCATTTTCTCCGTTTCAAATTGGGGCAAAATAGAGCAGCCATGAATTTTCATCAAATTTTGCTTTCTTAAGGCTTCAATCCATGGGAATTTTGTTCTCTACAATCGGGGGAAGGTTAGATTGAAGCTATTCTATCACGGATTGGCTTACATTGAAGCATTCCATCAAGATTGATGACATTTTCAGCCTCTTGAAGATGGACATGTATGAAAATTCTTGAAATTCTTGATTCTATCAAGAATTTAGACTCTTCAAGGCTCAAAGGACCTTCTCCAAAAAATCAGCGTGGACTTCTACTCCAGTATTGGATTCTCTTGATGTATTGGAGCAATCTTTATGATTGGGAGCTAAAGTTATATGGAAGCAATCATCATGGGACAAATTCTTTTTGAAGATGGTCTTATGTTCTTTAGTCTTGATCCATTGATAATAACGGATTGTGTTGAGAACTGATCGATTGCGGTTCATCTACTACTCTTCATCAATATTAAGAGGTAACCCTATTACTTTCAACTAAATCTCTCTTTCCATCCTATTGTTGAACCTATCCTATTATTGATAAGAGAGATTGTGTAATAGATCATCTGAAATCACCATTGAAGAGCATGTAGAATTCAACCTAGGATTGATTGTGATTATTTTATGAATTCCCTTTTCTACCCATAATTTCATAAATTGATGCCCAATTGATTGCATAGTGATATTCACTGCCTACCTAACTTGGAATTTGATTGGATGATTGAATATTGATGCTATAGGATTGAAATAATGATGAAAATGGTAGGTGAGAATTTTGTAAAGGTAGTGAGTCAATGCAAAAGGGTAATGCCCTATCCCTAGACCTTTCAATTCAATCATTTCCTAATACCCACTTGCATTTCATTGAAGAATCCAAAGACTAGCCTACTAGCATGACAGCCTATCCTATCCATTCCATAAACAGGATATATGTTTGTCATAGGGAGGATACTACAAAGCTAGGGGTGGGGGGGATGCTTTGATGGTGGCAAGGGAAATCCAAGCTAGTAGGGTGGAGTGTGTGGGGGAAGATGAGGTTACAAACAGAGAGTGGTTGTGCCGGAGGAAGGAGATAGGGGTGTGCATAGGAAAGTTGGTGGTATGATGGACATTGCTTTGGTTGTTAAATGGTGGAGGGGAGGAGGGTTCATACACTACATGGCCAACCACATGGGGAGTCAACTTGCAGTCATGATGTTTGAAGAGTTGGTCATCCTGTAGGATATCCACCATGGAATGGAGCTCATGATTTATTCCAAATGGTGGTGAGCTAGCTCAACCATGCTTGGGGGGAGGGTGTAGGAGAGGAGACATAAATGTGTTGACATAGATATAGGAAGGAGATCATGCCAACAATGATGAAAGGGGAGATCTTAGGTGGTAGAAGGCATTGTAAACTAGCAACTTAATTTTAGAGATAGGAGGGGGCTAAGGTTTATCATCCTAAGGCTAACTAATATTGTTAGCTCTAGTAACTAACCCTTAAACTTTACCTACTAGCTATGCTAACTAGTTTCAACTATATATTTATGCCTACTAACTAAATTGATTTGGATATTGGAATGTATATCATTAAAATAGTTATAAACATATTTGTAGCTTTATTGTAAGTTTCTCTCTCGCTATCCCTAGGCTAAGTAATATCCACACTCAATGCATTGTACAACATTTTATGGCATTGCAAATCTAGTTTTTCTTGATCCACACAATATGATACTTGGACACATTACACTAGACTAACATAGAACACATGGGATTCATTGCATCAAATAATGATCTTGTGTAATGTATCCATCATTCTATTTTAGATATTATGTGGTGTTAAAAAATGTTATCAAGAATGTTGCAAATCTTGTGACACATGAGTAGGTTTCTTAAGATATGATATTTAGGAGTCTTGAAAACCCTAATTTTTAAGTCTTTCTTATATCGGTAGAATTTCTTGATGGTAATGTAAATGCCGATTAAATTTTGTGTTCTTTAAAATTACTTAAGCACTTGATATGAGGACAAATCATTGTAGGGCTCATTGTTACAACTTTAACACTTTGATTTGTTGTTATTTTTTAGTTTGGATCAAAAGTGATTGGATGTTTGAAGTTGTATTGAGTGTAGGAATTTTCATGCACATGATGATCATTTGGACAGATCACACCTTTCTTTTCTCTCTATCACAAACCCATAATATTTAAGGAATCTTGGGATCAATTGTAGCACATATCTCCCTTGCTAAGCACCTTGAAGGTGTTGTTGATGCCCAACCTCAAGAGCCTCAAAAAATGAGAACTTAAGTATAGGGGTATGAAAGGCTAAGAATAAAAGAAATCAAATTTTGGCTCCTCACTTTTACTTGTCCTACAAAAACTCTAGTGAAAATCTACTCAATTCTTCCTCATATTCTTCCTTATTGTAAGGATCCAAGTAGATCATCAATAAAGGAGGCTACATGGATACAAGTTTTTGGTCAAGTACTATTGCCACAATGGCATCAATCAAGAAAAACATAGTAAATGCCAACAAGAAGGCCATTGTTCAAACAAAGAAAAATATTGAGACCCAAGTTAAGAATGGTTGTTATGTGGTAATAGTTTTGACTAAAGCGACATTGAATATTTGGAGAAACAAATGATGTCATGAAAAGTAAGAAAATAATACTATTAATTTCTTTTTTTGTCATTCTTAAAAGTGTATTTTAGAATGTTTCATATTCTTATGACTTCCTCCTTCATGCTAGTGGACCTAAGGAGGGGTGTTAGTAAGGTTAGGGAGGAGACAAAGTTCCCTCATGCCTTGGATAATAGTGCTCTTTAATTGAGTGAACCAAGCTATGAGTTCTTAAGAGTAAAGATATCCAACATTGTGAACAAAAACTAGTTGGGATTGGAGTCCCCCAAATCTACAATGTTCCTTAGGACTGGAACATTTGAGTATTGGATCTAAAGTGGACAATCAACTAGCTCAAGATGCCTTGTTAAATATCTAGCATGAGATGTGTGGTTTTTAGTACATATTTAGCCTATAGGACTAGAAAAATGAATCCTAGATTATGGATAAAAAACAAGATTTGTTTAGCAATGGGGTGAATTAAACTACCAATTGGGCAATGCCTTTTCAGAAACATTAATGAAAAGTTATTTTAAGGATCACACAAGGAGCCTTGTGTAAGAAGTTAATTTAAAAACTTTTTTGTATATGAAAAAAAATGATAGCATAAAATGTTTGCATGACTAAAGATTATTAGGTGCATGGGATGGAAGGTGTGTAGATGAAGATCTAAGTGACCCTATTTTATGGATAGACAAGCCTAATTAATTAGGTGATTTTCTACATTATTGTTTAGGATTAAGGCTAGCAAATTTAACCACATGTATAATAATATAGAACACAAATCAACATCATTTTAGGGAAATGGTGCATGACTATACTATGGCATATAAATTGATGTATTTCTCCCTCTTACTTCATACTTGTTGAGCCAAGACTAGTGTTAGTTACTCTCATCCTTGAGAGGCTATTAAATGGTCTCTTTAGGAGGGATATTAGACTAGTTTAGGCTCACATTGAAAGTTAGGGCCTATGGGTTTGATAGTTTGGGATGAGGCTTTAATATTTCACTATAAGGTGGACTCGAAAACCACCCAATTGGCTAATTCTATATAGGCATGCTATGGGATGTGGACTAGAAGGTGGACCCAAAAGCCACCCAATTGGCTAAGCTGATGCAGAAAAAATAAAAGATCATACATAAATATATCCGATCAAAGTGAAAAATAAAAAAGAATATGAGGTTTGGCTATAAGATCAAAGACAAAATAAAATATTTCAAGCTAAGAAATTAAGATTGGAGTAAATAATTGATTAAGACCTTTGTCATTGCTCTCATGAGTTAGGCTATTGGGCTTACCTAGAAATGCCTACATCATGGGCAATTTGGAGACCTAGAAAAATCCACAATGTATACATGGTTCACCCAAATATATTTTTTTCCCTTGAACTTATAGGCCGCATCATGGCTACCACCTAGAGAAAGTCTAGTTATGACATTTCAATGAATTTGAAGAGTAGCAAAGTAGCCAATATGCATATTCCTAGAGTTACTAGAGCCATACAATGGTAAAAAACAATTTTCCTCCAATAAACACTCCCTCTTCTTCAATATGGAGCCTATCCAAGACATGACATAGCCAAGGAATTCCAAATAAGGACCTCCATGGTGGCCAACAAGTCACGAACATACCACACCCACTCTTTGATACAAAAGAAATGATATGGAGGAATTAGAGAAAAGATAATCAAAGGGCAGGGAGGATGATGGAGAAATATTAGAATCAAAAGAACTAGATGAGAATGAAAGCATAGACACAATCTCTAGGAAGGAAGATGGGAAAAATGGAAGTAGACGATCAAATGGAGATGATGAGGATGATGATAATGATAAACTAGAGGGAGAGGCTACAAATGAGGCACGATAAGTTGATAGAGAGGTGGATGGAGTTAGAGAAAGGGGAAAGATGATGGAGAAGTAGTTGGAGGAAAGAGTGGAGGAAAATAGGATTCAACTAGTGGAAAAATTAGAGCCAACCAATAAAGGAATTTTCAACATAGCTAGCTCATTCCAGTAGTAAGAAGAGAAACTACAACAAGGGAACTCAATTAGGAATAAAAGTTCCATAGTAATAATATTTTCACTCATTTATCCTTATGGAATATTCTTTAGAACCCCAAATAGCTTAAAAGGCCCAAAAGTGAGTCCAAATCTCCCACAGTACAATGGCTTCGATATTTTCACATAGGCAAGAAGGAGGAAGAAGGAGAATAATAGAAGCAAAACAATGGATAGGGGAAGCTCTTCCAAGCTCTCTCTCAATCACTCTTGCTCTCACACAATCTCTCTAACAAGCTATAGTGAAAGTAAGAAGGAAGAGAAAAATATCAAGAAGTAATAGTTCTCAAAGTTTGCACACAAAGGTTCTAGTAGTTTTGAACTTTAAATACATGGGACTTCATGATTGGGTTCCCTCACTCCCTTTGGCTTACTTCCAAATTTTAATATTTTTATGGGGCTATTCTATGCACACATGGGACAAACTCCCATAATGATGATACATGGTAGAGTTTGAACATATTACATTTTGGACACTAATGCACTATGGTAGCCATACAATACTTTCCCTTGGTCAAAAGAATCAAAGGTTCTTGAAAGGACCCATGCATGACTCGCACCACAAGAATAAACACTACACACACTATAAGATTCAAAAAATGAGTAAAAGTGAATCATTTTAAAATATATTTATTCCTCATATCATTCCAAAAAAAATTGCATCACTTTGTGGAATTTGACTAGTCTTGTTCTCTACTTTCTTAGCTTTAAGACATCCATTGCTATTTATAGCAATCCACCAATTTAAGTTGCAGTTGATTTTGATAGTTTATTGCTTCTTGGCTCTAAATTTTCTAGAATGTGAGAAGAATAAGGCTAGTTTTTAATTTCAAATAGCATGATAGCATGCTTGCATAAAAGGATAAATATTGCTTATTTTTCCTCAAGGGGGAAGTGGGTGGATGTGACCCCAATAGTTGCCTCTATAGACAGGTGGACCCAATTAATTAGTTAGCTTTCCTCACTTTAGAGAATGTAAGGTAATTATCATGATAATGTTAGATCCTAGACCAACTCATTTTAGGGGAAAGGTCTAGTGCAATAATGGTTAGGAGATTATTGAAGTAGTTGTCATTGTCCATGAACAAAGATCGAGTTTGTTGTTTTGAGCATACACTCTGCATCCCCAAGGACACAATGCTCCTGGAACTAGATACGTAAACCAAACATCGAGTTGGATCTAGATCACCACTATTGTTCGATGTTATTATGGAAATCACCAATTAGCTACAACCAAACCTTCTTCATTGAGCCTACTCAGGACTCAATTGATTCCATTTTGGATGGTATTAGAGCAAAGCTAAGGCCTCATAACTCAATATATCATTACAATAGATGAATCTCAAACCAGGGTGCCATTGTAAATATCACCCTTGATACTTAGTTGCCCATGAGAATAGCACAATAGAAGCATGGTGGGCCCATAACCCGTAAGTGCAAGATTGAAATAAGAGTCTGCCCTTCTTGAAGGTATACATCTAGTTTCTTTTAAGATGAGGAAATTTGAATTCATATAAGGGGAATATGATGTAATGTAGTGACTTTTAACTAAAATTATTTTGTCTCCAAAACTTATTTTATGATTCTAAATTATGCAAGTTTATAGTTAGATGTGAGGTGTATGAGGAGCAAGGGTTAAAAAGCTCCATTGAAAACTCAAAACACCTCCTTGAAAGCATAGATTAACAATAGATAATGATGAAGGGAGGTTTCTTCCTACCTTAATAAAATTCCTTAATCTCTTTCCTTGTATATAATTGCACATATATTCCCCCTTGATGGACAAGTAAGGTCACATTAAATGCATGTAAAGGGAGGGAAATTTTGTGATCATTAAATGAAAATATATTTAAAAACAAAGGGTATCTGGATGGGGTGGAGGATGGGCCCCTACTAAGAGCTATTTCCACCAACCCCAATGACACTACCATTACCACCAAGAAGGTCGACATGGGGGGAGGGGGGGGAGGTAGGTAGGTAGGTAGGTAGGTAGGTAGGTAGGTAGGTAGGTAGGTAGGTAGGTAGGTAGGTAGGTAGGTAGGTAGGTAGGTGGGTGGGTGGGTGGGTGGGTGGGTGGGTGGGTGGGTGGGTGGGTGGGTGGGTGGGTGGGTGGGTGGGTGGGTGGGTGGGTGGGTGGGTGGGTGGGTGGGTGGGTGGGTGGGTGGGTGGGTGGGTGGGTGGGTGGGTCGGTAGGTAGGTAGGTAGGTAGGTAGGTAGGTAGGTAGGTAGGTAGGTAGGTAGGTAGGTAGGTAGGTAGGTAGGTAGGTAGGTAGGTAGGTAGGTAGGTAGGTAGGTAGGTAGGTAGGTAGGTAGGTAGGTAGGTAGGTAGGTAGGTAGGTAGGTAGGTAGGTAGGTAGGTAGGTAGGTAGGTAGGTAGGTAGGTAGGTAGGTAGGTAGGTAGGTAGGTAGGTAGAGAGAGAAAGAGAGAGAGAGAGAGAGAGAGAGAGAGAGAGAGAGAGCATGTGCTATTGATGACTAGCTAGGACTTACCCTGCCTCACCCTACTAACATCGTCCTCATCTCATCGCCATCCTTAATCATCTATTCACCATCAACTTGAATCATCTTGAGTTGTTTAGATAAGTGAACTAGGTAGGTAGGTAGGTAGAGAGAGAAAGAGAGAGAGAGAGAGAGAGAGAGAGAGAGAGAGAGAGAGAGCATGTGCTATTGATGACTAGCTAGGACTTACCCTGCCTCACCCTACTAACATCGTCCTCATCTCATCGCCATCCTTAATCATCTATTCACCATCAACTTGAATCATCTTGAGTTGTTTAGATAAGTGAACTACTATATTAGACATGAAATGATTTTGTATTAATTGAATCTCTAGGCTTATATTGATATTTGTATAGTTAAGTGCTACCCAAACCCATGCCTACCTACCAATTCAACATGTAGTCCCATTACAATGTCCATCTCGGTGGCCAACCAAGCAGAGCCATTCTCACTTTTTCACAAAATATGAGGTGCCTTCATTCTTACCCGTGAGAATGGAAACCGTTACCTTGGGCTTATCACACGATTTCACTAGTACTTGAGATAGTAGGTCTAGGCAAGTACTAGATTAAGATGCATGTGTACATAGACTCAAGTATTTTATGGAATTCATTGGTGAAACCATAAAAACGTTCTACATTTTGTCTCTATTGCAATTATGTTGGTATCTTCATACCATAAATTAGGATAATGAACAATCAAAAAAAATTAGTTAGAACCATCCATGTGCCCCTTAAATACGCATGCTTCCTTAGGATCAACTTACCAACAATGAATCAAGTAACTAAGTAATTAGCCACTTCTAGGAGTCATAACAAGGGAATACTATGGACTAGAATATGAAGAGATGACACTAAACCATGGTAGGCACTTCACATATTGTGGAGAGTTATACAATCTCTTAGGAGTAGATGATGTAAGAAGGATAAATTGGTTATTCATGAGGACATATCAATAACAAATTATGAAAATCAACATTTGATTTTTATCATCCTTGAGGATGTTGGGTCTTAACCTAGAAGACCAAGGGCAAACCTAAGCTTCCCTAAGAGGAGAAAGGATCATCCATAACCTAAAATCAAAGGCAAGAAGAAAAGGATCATCAATTACCTAACTCAAAGGCTAAGTGCAAGAAGTAACTGGAAAATTTTAAACCAACTCTAACAAGCCTAGGAAGGTAAGTCTAAAGTTAAAAAATCCTATAGAAAGCTACTATCTACTGAGCCCTTCACAACAATGATTTAATCACATCCAAGGACAATAGCCAATGGAATTAACAAGATGATTAGGATGATAGACGAATTAAATAAGGGAAATAGGTCTTTAGGAACCAATAAATGAAACCATAATCCCTGAGGAGGGCACCTCATCAAAACATGTGCTTCAAGAATATGGATATTTTACACTACTCAAGGTTGCTCAACCCACTTTTACAACTAGTCTAAAAAGACTATCAAATTGAAAACTTAAAAAGGACTTACTGATCTATTCAACCTTAAGGGATAGAGACCATGGACTATAAACCTCCTTCCCCTTGATTACATGAACCTAAACTCTTAGGATTATTCTAACTCTTGAACCATCAAGTTCTTAAATCAAGGCAAAAAAACCCTTGAAGCATATTGACTAGGGGTCGGCCCCCCCCCCAAAATTCATACCTTGGATGAACCTATTACCCAAACACAAAAGCTTGGTTCAAGAGCACTTTAATGATTATTTTGAGGCCCTCTAGAAGTATTATTTGAGGTCAATAACTAAATTACATGTTCTCTTCTTTATGATTGGATAATCTTGTTGCTCTTAATTAAATAACACTTTGTAGACAAATCTCTTCTTAGGGCTTAAGATCAAGTTAATGATTGATGTTGTTCAAAAAGTGATCCTAAATCTCATCCATGCATTCCAATTGTGCAATCATATTAACTCATCTTATGTAGGAGGGGATCCTTTGAAGTCCCTCTCCCATGTTGCTAGTTTAGGTGATACTACTATTTAAGGCAATGAACTACTTAAAACATTAGTTGATGATTAAGTGGAAATTAAGACCCCCCATGAGTGTAATATCCTCCCGTTGAGGATGGGAAACAAGTGAGTCTTTGGCTAATAATTTCCAATTCTTACCAAGAATGGAGGTAAGAACCCTCATGAGCATGGTACCCCTAGGTATTGGAAGACCATATTCTAGATCATTGTATAAGACTAGTGTAGGACTATGTAGCTTTGTCTTTATGAGTGAAAATTGTATGTGGAAATATTTTTATATATGTAATGTTTTGAGATACTAATTACATATGGAAATATTTCATATTTGTAATGTGTTGATATATTAATTGCCCTATTTTTATGTCATGTGTATAAAGAAAGTGCAAAAGAACCTATGTAAACAAAATTGCCTCACGTCTATGAGATGGAAGGTGGGTGGATGTGACTTGAATGGTTATATCCTATGAGAAGGTGGACCTAATTAGCCAAGTAGCTTTTCTCATTTTAGATAATGCTAAATAATTAGCATATTAATATTAGAAAATGAAATAATGTGCTTTAGGAGAAAGGGGTGGTATAATATTGGTGTGAAGATCAAGGAAGCAAGACCACTCTCTATAAATGAAGTGCAAGTTGGTCATTCTGAGTAAGCATCCTCTAGTCCCAAGGGTACATTACTCTTGGAACTAGTTAACTTAGGAATTGACTTGAGCTCATTATCGGGTTTGATCTACATAGCAATGCTACTAGTAGTTCTAGTGTTCTTTTGAGCATTACCAATTAACTACCAATGGACCTTCCTTTTGAACCTACTTGAGACCCATTTCATTATACATGGTATTAGAGAGAAAAAATTAGGACCTTTTTAAATAAGTAAATCACAATAATAGATGAAGCCTAGGATAGGGCAACATGATAGCATGACTTTAGATACTAAATCATCAACTAAAATGACACAATGGTAGCATGGTGGGACTATAACCCACAATTTCAAGATCAAGTGTAATATCCCTCCCCACATGCCATAAAAACTCCCCCCCATCATAAGGGGATAAGAGGCTTTGACGCCCTGGCATGTTGTAGGGAAACAGAGAGAGAGAGAGAGAGAGAGAGAGAGAGAGAGAGAGAGAGAGAGAGAGAACCATATAAGAAGGTTCTTCTTCTCTTCCCCTCCTTAGAGGGTGTCCACATGCATTCTTTCTTTCCCTTTCCCAGAAACTTATACCCTATCCCGTGAACTTACCCCCCCCCCCCATCGTAAGGAAAAAGGAGAAGGCCTAGATGGCTTGGACGCTAATAGAGAGAGGTCTCTGGAGCTATTAAAGCCCGTAGCTTAAGCAGTTTGATGATCAAAGCATTAAAGTCAAAGCACATGGAGAAGGACAAGCATGGAATCCAAGAGAAACATTTCAAACCCAAAGCATCCAATTGCAAGTGTAACATCTATTCTACCCACATCATAAGCTTTCTAGGTGCTATCTAACTCATTAAGTAGGTTATCACATTAATAAGCTGGTTGGACCATGATTATCACTAGAGTGGATTGGGCTTCAAAGTTGGAAATATTATTCCTGGAACCAATGGATAAACCTATAACCTATGTATTAGTCCCTAAGGATATTACACTCCTTGGGAGAAAAAGGCTATGGACTATATCATTTCTTATAAAGCATTCAAATGAAAATGTTTTGGTTTATGTCAAAAAATTTGAGATATACTTTGTTGTAGATTGTTTGCCTTATCTCTTGATTGAAATGGGAGAGCTCCTTAAGGGGGAGAGTTTGCTTGTTCCAAGGCTTATCAGACATACAAGGGTTTACTTAGGGCTAAAACTAAGATGCCTTGAGATCTGTCTAATAACTACTACTATGTTTATCAATCCTATTCGAGGTTGGCTAGATACAAACAACATCTCCAAGCCTCAAAGGCAAGTGAAGAACTCAAGGGACTAGGAAACCCTGGGACAAAGTAAAGACCACTACTTTTGTACTTGTTGGGAAGAAGGCTGGATTATTGATCAATGTAAGTGACCTATAGAACTTACGTCATGTACAGTGTTTGAACCCTTAACATATGCCTTAGTTGAAGGAAGGGGGTGTTAAGTAAATTTTACATAGAATCGCTCTTTGATCCCAAGGGGGAGAACAGATATGCGATGGAAATGTTATTGTGTCTATTCTTGCATTGTTTGGAAATACAATTGGTTTTGTTGGCTGATCAAGCAACATCCTAAATGCTTTTACACTCAACTGCTTGTTGGTTTATAACTTGGATGATTATTCCAAGTACTTGTGATTTGTGGTAAATTCATGGCAGGGGTCTGTGATGACAATTTGCCATGGGAATAAGGAATGATTTCTTGGAAGATGATATTAGGCCGTTTGCCTTGTTTGTGCTTGATTTTTAAATGATTTAATTAAGAAAATGATATTTTGCACAGGTGGATCATCTCCAAGATCGCACCATAGATCAACCCGAAAAGGGCACTGCACAATTCACGGGCCGAAGGTCGAGTGGTAAAAAGGCCAACCACAGAAATGGTGTTTCACTCCTAGGCAGCTTGTAGGTCATGTGGAGCTCTGGATACCCCTTGCCTGTCCAGAATGGAGTTAAAGACTGTCGACAGGCCCAACGTCTATGGCATTGGAAGATCCTATTTTGGATAAAGAATGGAAGTTGTGGTGCCATATGATTTGGACCAGCTACTTCTGTAGGGTAGAAGGGATATAAAGATTAACTTGAAGATAAGTTAAGGAACTTGTTTGCCAAAAGAATTACTTGCTCTATTTTTGTGTTTGTGCCGTAAATTACGCGAATGAACCATGTTCCCTAAAAGGCTTAATTAAGGAAGGTGGTTTTAAATGTCACTCATAAATGTGATAGGACCTAATTAGATAACTAAAGAATGCCTATTGAGGGAAGCGGGTGGGCGGAAACCCCGATGGGTCCATTCTACAGCAAGGTGGTCCCAAAGAACTAGAAGGCTTCTCACAAGGTTTTATTGTCATTCGACCCTTAGAAATTGTTAGGTTAGAATCCCAATTCATGTTGTCTTAGGGGACCGAAATGTCAAGATTGTGGGAGAGAAGGAAGGAGTCTCACTTGTAGCTTTCTTGCTTGCACAATGGGGGAATACACACATAGGTGGAGACTGAAAAATTGTTTTTCTCTTCTTAGTTGTGCAAGCAAAAAAGAACTCTAGTACATAGAAATAGAAAAACCCTATATATGGGTCTCAAACCAAACTCAACTAACTAAGGTGGCATACTGCCTGAGCCACGAACTAGAGTAGATAAGGATAGCTGTCATCTAGCTATTATTCATGGGCCATGTACCAACCGCATCTACAACTAACAAGTCAGTGACATAAATGCACAACGGTCACCTTGGCATATCACGAGTGGAGCTCGATATCTCAACACTCCCCCTCGAGCTCAATCCCAATTCCTGCACACCAAGCAGGTCTCTGAACTTGCGCAGCTTCTCTGTGCCCAATGCCTTCGTGAATATGTCAGCTATCTGATCCTCTATGCTGACATAAACTAGATCAATAAGACCTAGTAAAACCCTCTCCCGCACATAGTGATAATGCACCTCAATGTGCTTTGTTCTAGCGTGATAGACCGAGTTATTTGCCAAGTGTATACTGCTCATGTTGTCACAATAAATGACAACTGGTCAATTTGTAGGCTGATGCATATCATAAAGTAGCTTATGCAACCAAGCTACCTCACATGCAGCCATTGCTGCACCCCTGTACTCAGCCTCTATGCTCGACAAGGCAATTGTAGGCTATTTCTTGCTGCTCCAAGTGACTGCAGCACTCCCAAAAGAGAATACATATCCACTGGTAGATCGTCTATCAGAAATACTACCAGCCCAATCAGCATCAGTGTATCCATGCAACTGTATCTGAACCCCAGTCTCATAAAATAGTCCATACTGCAATGTGGACTTCACATACCTGAGTATGCGTCTAGCCGCATCCAAATGCAGTTTCCTTGGAGCCTGCATAAACTGACTTACCAATCCAACAGCATAGCTCAAATCTGGCCTGGTAATAGTCATATAAATCAAACTTCCTACTATGCATCTGTACATAGTAGGGTCTTCGAGAAGCTCACCTGCATCTGCGCTTAGCTTCACATTCTGCTCCAAATGAACTAAAATAGGCTTGCAGCCTGTCATCCCATATTTGGACAGCATGTCCAATCCATACTGCCTCTGCAAGAGCCATATCCCACTTGGTGATCTAATCACCTCAATGCCCAAGAAATAATGCAGCTCTCCCAAATCCTTCATCTCAAACTTCTGCTTCAATAGCATTTTCACATGAAGGATATCTTCATCACTATCACCTGTCATAATCAAATCATCAACATAAATGACAAGTAGCATAATACCTTTCTCTGTTTTTCTCACATAAAGTGAGAAATCTGCCTTGGAAATCTGAAAGCCAATAGTGACAAGATATTATCCTATCTTGTCAGACCATGCTCTAGGTGCTTGCTTCAAACCATACAAGGCTTTCTTCAACCTGCAAACAAACTCAGGATGAACAACATGCAAATAACCTGGTGGCTGCTCCATATATACCTCTTCTTGCAAATCACCATGCAAGAAGGCATTCTTTACATCCATCTGATGTAAAGACCATTCCTTTGATGCAGCCATAGCAATGATTGCTCTTACGGTTGCCATACTTGCAACCGGATTGAATGTTTCTTCATAATCAATGCCATATGTTTGTGCATATCCCTTGACTACTAATCTTGCCTTGTATCTGTTCACGAAACAATCTGCATTGTGCTTCACCTTATAAATCCACTTACAACCAATTGTTGTGCATATCCCTTGACTACTAATCTTGCCTTGTATCTGTTCACGAAACAATCTGCATTGTGCTTCACCTTATAAATCCACTTACAACCAATTGCATTCTTATCTTTAGGCAAAGGTACCAATTCACATGTAGCATTTGCTTCCAAGGCATCCATTTCTTCATCCATGGCTTTCTCCCATTTTTCTTTTCCCATGGCTTGCTCAAAAGAAGTGGGTTCTAGTTCTTACTAAATGTTTCTTCATAATCAATGCCATATGTTTGTGCATATCCCTTGACTACTAATCTTGCCTTGTATCTGTTCACAAAACAATCTGCATTGTGCTTCACCTTATAAATCCACTTACAACCAATTGCATTCTTATCTTTAGGCAAAGGTACCAATTCCCATGTAGCATTTGCTTCCAAGGCATCCATTTCTTCATCCATGGCTTTCTCCCATTTTTCTTTTCCCATGGCTTGCTCAAAAGAAGTGGGTTCTAGTTCCTGTATCACTTTGACCATGTAGGCATAGTGAATGGCTGTAAATCCATCATATTTCAGCCTATCCATAGGATACCTAGCTCTGGTAGACCTGCGCAAAGTAGGTTCACTCCCAGATGCTCTCAAAACATCCCTGGTCTTCCTTACTCTAGGTGTAACAATAGAAGGAATACCCAACTCATCATCAATGCTATGTTCTGAGCCACTGGATTCACCATCCACATAAGAGTGACCTGCATTCACATCAAACATGGGCTGATCTACCTTCTCTTTTCCTTTTCGTGAAGCCTGCATACCACTATCTGCATTGTTTTGAGGAGATTCTCCTGATCTCAATCTGCCTGTCCATGGCGAAGAATGTGAACCACTGCTAGAGGACACTCCAGGTCCACTAATATTTTGTGACTGCTGCTGTGAATTCTATGTAGCATTACCATTTTGTGCATCTACATCATCAATCACATTTACTGGTTTATACCAGCTACTCATCTCATTAAAAAAAACATCTCTACTCACTCTAAACTTACGAGTAGAAGGGTTATAGCATCTATACCCTTTCTGCTCTGCAGAGAGTAACCAATAAAGATGCACTTCTCAACTTTTGGATCTCAACTCATGTGGCACATGAACATAGGCAATGCAACCAAAAATCTTCAAATGAGAAATATCTGGTTTCCTACCAGTATACCTCTCCTCTGGAGTCATCCCATGTATTGCTGCAGTGGGAGTCCTATTCATTATGTAGACTGCTGTAGCAACTGCTTCAGCCCATTAAAAATCTGGCAAGTCTTTTTCGTTGAGCATGGCACGAGATACCTCTCCAATATGCTTGTTTTTCCTTTCTGCGATTCCATTTTGTTGTGGAGTATGACTGCATGAATATTGCTACTTTATGCCATGCTCCTACAGGAACCTTACAAACTCATTTGAGAGGTACTCTCCCCCTCCATCTGACCTTAGGCATTTTATTTGCAGGCCTGTTTCTTTTTCAACCATAGCTTTAAGAGTTTTGAAATGCCCAAAAACATCACTTTTCTTTTTCATAAAATACACCCAAACTTTTCTACTATAGTCATCAATGAAAGTGACAAAATAATGATAGCCTCCAAGAGATGCAGCTTTAGTAGTCCACACATCAGAGTGGATTAATTCCAATGGCTTCTTACTCTCTTGAACATGTCTAGGAAATGGTTTCCTTGCCTGTTTTTCAAACTGACAGGCTTCACATACCTTATCCATTTCTGCAGCCTTGAATTTAGGCAACCCTGTAACAATATTTTGGGCTTGCATTGATTTAAGTCGTTGTACATTAACATGACCAATGCGTTTATGCCTGATATCAATATCTGCAACTACACCGGTCCCATGTGCAAACATTGCTGCACTCAATTCAGGCATGTCTGCATCCAACGTAAACATTCTGCCCTTCTTCTTTCCTTTTGCTATCAAGTGACCTTTATTTTTCATATCCTCAACAAAGCATCCATGAGAATTAAATCTGACCTGCAAGTCGTGCTCAACCATTTGACCGACAAAAACTAGGTTCTTGGTGATATTGGGGACATGAAATACATCCAACAGGTATTTCTTTTTCCCATCCTGCATAGACAAATGAATTTTTCCAATCCACACAATAGGATGTGCAGTAACATCACCAGTCTCCACAAATCCTAGTTTTTCCATTTTCCTTGCATCCTGCATCCATTCTGCATGACCTGTCATGTGGTTTGATGCACCTGAGTCAACATACCACACATCGTTGCTTTCTTCTACACTTGTCACAGAATTGGTCATGTGCTGCACCATAAACAAATGCTCATTTCTGTCATCCCCCTGTCTACTAAAAGATGAATAATTCCCTTGTTACAATTTTCCATTCATGATGTCATTTTGCTTTTTGTAGCTGTCTTTAGCCATATGACCCATTTTACCATAGTAGTAGCATTCAACATTGTTGTTTGCATTTTGGCCTCTTTGCCATCCACCACGACCTCTTTGGCTCCCCCTGCCTCTAGAGTTACTACGTCCTCCTCCATAGGATTGGTTTTCTTGAGTTTGCTGCATATTCTAATTTCTACCACGGCCTCCAGATCGGCCTCCTCTACCTCTTCCAGCATTTGAGTAGAAGGCAGTTTCTTTTGAAGTTCCTCCTGAAGAAGATGCACCACCATTTCTCTGCTCCTCAGAAATTAGAAGAGCAATCAACTCCTCAAAATCAGAAAATCTTTCACGGATGGAAATGGATATTCGGAACTGTGCATAATCCTTTCCTAGATCATTCAAGGTCCCAGAAACTAAATCATCATCTTCAACTGGCGACCCAATGGAAGCAAGTGCATCTGCAATCTTCTTCACCTTCATGTGGTAGTCATTGATGCTCATACTCTCTCTTTGCACATTGTGCAACTCTTGCTTGAGCTGCATTTTCCTGGCTTGCGTATTTGTGCTATACATTTTTTACAAAGTATCCCATGCCTCCTTTGGCATACTTGCATCCTGCATATGCACAATCATAGAGTCTGAAATACTGATAGACAACCAGTACATAACTTTTTTGGCTCTCTCATGCCATCCTTTAAATGCCTGCATTTGCTGTTGATTGGGAACATCAGGAAGAACTGGTTCTTCTTCATTTCCTGCAACAAATTCCCAATATCCTTTTCCCATAAGGAAATTCGTCATTCTAAACTTCCATGCTTGGAAGTTGTTCTTGTCAAGCTTTTCAGTGACAATCTGTGAAAGAGAATCAGACGCCATTACAGAACACTGCAAAAATTTCTGTCACTGTAAAAAACATAGCTTCAACCTCACAAGGGCAAATCTGCAAAACTGACGAAAGTGGTATTTAACCACACAGTCACTTCCTAGTGACGATTTTGCATCAACAGGCAACAGGGATGATTTTGTAACTCCCAATGTCTCTGCACATAGGCATACGATACAATTTCTACGATAACTTTTCACCGACCTATAGAACGGTGGTCGCACAGCATAAAATAGAGCCTTTTCTTGAGAGCGTGCAGAAAACTTCCGCCTCCAAAACAGGCCTCGAAATGGCCTCAAATCAAAAAAACAGAGCAACCAAGGGCTAAAGCCATTTCCCGCAGCATATACTACCCTCTTGCTACACCGCGAAGGGCGTCTCAATCTGAGACAATACACTCTTGCACTTTCCGGCTGTGCTACCTGCAGAGACTTGCTCCCAAAACAAAAAAATGAAAGCAACACTGGTCCTCTTACCAGAACATCGCGAACTTGGCTTGCTTTCTTGAGCTCCTTACTACGAACAAGGCTCTGATACCATGTCAAGATTGTGGGAGAGAAGGAAGGAGTCTCACTTGTAGCTTTCTTGCTTGCACAATGGGGGAATACACACACAGGTGGAGACTGAAAAACAGTTTTTCTCTTCTTAGTTGTGTAAGCCAAAAAGAACTCTAGTACATAGAAATAGAAAAACCCTATATATGGGTCTCAAACCAAACTCAACTAACTAAGGTGGCATACTAACTGAGCCACGAACTAGAGTAGATAAGGATAGCTATCATCTAGCTATTATTCATGGGCGGTGTACCAACCGCATCTACAGTTAACAAGTCGGTGACATAAATGCACAACGGTCACCCTGGCATATCACGAGTGGAGCTCGATATCTCAACACGGAATGGGATTGTGCCCCATGGGTAGAGAGGTTGAGCGGCACATCCCTCTCACTTCCCATTCTCTTTGAACCAAGAGCGGTATGGATCTCCTTCGGCTTAGGTATCTCTGCGTAAAGTAGGATGTCCAAGATGAGATGCTAGAATATTGTTAGGAGACCTTGACCACTAGGAACCCAAATTTCAGATTGATCCCAGTGGGTTCGTGGCCGCTAACGTTCCATTGTGAGGCGGACTCGAGAAACCCTAAGTGACAAACCCCATAACATTCCATGGGAGTGTTGGGCGACCTCGCTTAAATTTGTCTCTCAATGGACCACTAAAAACATGCTTGGATAGTCAATAGGTGGGCACATTACAGTTGGTATCAGAGCAAAAATTTGTAATGATATGTGATTGATTAATGTATGCTCCGTGGACATATCCTAAACAAAATAACCTCAATAGTGTGGCTTGATTTCCAGGCATCTTCTGCGCCCACGAATACTAGCATGCAAGAGAGGAAATTCCTTCTCAAGCAGATTAAGGCACCCGAGTTTGGTGGAAAAGGAATAGACATTGTAGCAAAGGTGGAGATATGGATTGAGTCGAGGAATGATTATTTCTCTGCTTCGGGAACTACTTTTTCCAATCAAGCAATGATAGCCAAACTTAAGTTAGTTGGCCAGACTCGGATATATCAAATACGGTAAATTGTTGTTTCAAAAGACTATATGCTTATGAGTGGTCAAAGTGTTGCAACAAATGCGTGATGGATCCTACCCCACAAGTTCCAAAATGAAATCCCCAGTCCTTCTAAGATGAGGACATCTCGAGTTCTCTAAGGGAAAGAGGATGTAATATCCCTCCCCAGCAGGCCATAACCCCCCCCCCCCCATCGTAAGGGGATAAGAGGCTTTGATGCCCTGGCACGCTGTAGGGAAAGAGAGAGAGAGGGTGAGAGAGAGAGAGAGAGAGAGAGAGAGAGAGAGAGAGAGAGAGAGAGAGAGAGAGAGAGAACCATCTAAGAATGTTCTTTTTCTCTTCCCCTCCTTAGAGGGTGTCCACACATGTTCTTTCTTTTCCCTTTTCCCATGAAACTATACCCTATCCCACAAACTTACCCCCCTCCCCATCGTAAGGAGATATTGCTATGGAAATAAGGAATGATTTCTTGGAATATGATATTAGGTTGTTTGCCTTGTTTGAGCTTGACTCTTAAATGATTTAATTAAGAAAATGATATTTTGCATGGGTGGATCATCTCCAAGATCACACCGATCAACCTGAAAAGGGCACTACTAGATTCATGGGTTGAAGGTTGAGTGGTGAAAAGGCCAACCACGAAAATGATGTTTCACTCCTAGGTAGCTTGTGGGTCAGGTGGAGCTTTGGACACCCCTTGCCCATCCAAAATGGAGTTGGAGACTGCCGATGGCCCCAATGTCTGTGGCGTTGGAAGATCCCATTCTAGATAAAGGATGGAATTTGTGGTGCCATGTGATTTGGACCAGTTATTTTTGCAGGGCAAAAGGAATATATGATTTCTCCTGTATGGGCAAGAGACAAAGATTAACTTGAAGATAAGTTAAGGAACTTGTTTGCCAAAAGGATTGCTTGCTCTATTTTTGTGTTTGTGCCGTAAATTACATGAATTAACCATGTTTCCTAAAAGGCTTAATTAAGGAATCTGATTTTAAATATCACTCATAAATGTGATAGGACCTAATTAGATAACTAAAGAACGTCTATTGAGGGAAGCGGGTGGTCGGAACCCCCGATGGGTCCATCCTACGGCAGGGTGGTCCCAAAGAACTGGGAGGCTTCTCACAAGGTTTTACTGTCGTCCGACCCTTAGAAATTGTTAGATTAGAACCCCGATTCATGCCGTTTTAGGGGACCAGAATAGGATTGTGCCCCACGTCTAGAGAGGTTGAGCAGCACGTCCCTCTCATTTCCCATTCTCTTTGAACCGAGTGTGGCATGGATGTGCTTCGGCTTGGGTATCTCTGCATAAAGTAGGATGTCCAAGACCTGACGCTAGAATATTGTTAGGAGACCTTGACCGCCAAGAACCCAATTTTCAGTCGATCCTAGTGGGTTTGGCCGCGAAAATTCCGTTGCGAGGTAGACTCGAGAAACCCTAGGCAACAAACCCTGTAACATTCCATAGGAGTGTCGGGCGACATCACTTAGATTCTCTCAATGGACCGTTAAAAATGTGCCTGGACTAGGCACGTTACATCAAGACAAGAGTTCATCGTTCTAGAAGGAATATATCCACTTACCATGGGAGTGTCGGGTGGCATCTCTTAGATTTGTCAATGGACTGCTTAAAACATACCTAGACTGGGCACATTACATCAAAACAAGAGTTCATCATTCTAGAAGGAATATATCCACTTTCCTTTGAGATCATGACATCTCAACTCCTTAAAGGGGAGAGAGAGTATAACATACAAACTTTTAACTAAAGCTAATTTATCTCCTTGGCTTATTTTATGATTTTGATAAGAGTTTATAGTTTAAAGTGAGGTGCATTGGAAGAAAGGGTTGAAAAGTTTCATTAGATACTTAGTGTCTTTTTGCAAACATGTATTAATGACTATAATGTAGGCAAAAAGGTTCCTTCCTACACTTGAGGAATTTACTTAAGATTCTTCTCCTCAATATGATTACATATATAAGCTCCGTTGATGAGCGAGTATGCTAATGTCAAAGGCATGTGAGCCCCACTTTAAAAGGATAAGGTTGAAATCATTGTAATTACAAGAAGAAACACAAAATAATAGTGGAACTTGGTTTTTCTCATGTGGCAGGTAGTTCTAAGGGGAACATGTTGCCAAATGTAGCTCTCCGTCACCAATGCAATTAACAATGTTAGAGAATGAGGGCAGCAACACCCTTCCACATAATGGAGCTAGGAGGCACTTGGGGGTTGTTATTATTTAAGAGTTTTTGCCACCCATCCAAGACACTACCACTACCACCAAGGTCACCATTTAACCACTCATGAGAGAGAGAGAGAGAGAGAGAGAGAGAGAGAGAGAGAGAGAGAGAGAGAGAGAGAGAGAGAGAGAGAGAGAGAGAGAGAGAGAGAGAGAGAGAGAGAGAGAGAGAGAGAGAGAGAGAGAGAGAGAGAGAGAGAGAGAGAGAGAGAGAGAGAGTGTGTGTGTGTGTGTGTGTGTGTGTGTGTGTGTGTGTGTGTGACAAAGAACAGAAGGACAAATACAACTTTTGTGTGTGAAACATAGACAGAGACAAAAGACAAACATGGACTAAGAGAAAGAATAAAGAAAGAAGAGATAAAAGCACAATTCTAAATCATCATAGCTAAGCTAATAGGGGTGCTATGAAATGGGCAATATATAAAAAGAGAGAGAGGGGGAACAAATATGGTTTTTATGTGTGAGAACAGATAGCAACAAAAGACAAACATGGACTAAGAGAAAGCATAGAGAGAGAGAAAGAGAGAGAGAGAGAAGAGATAAGAGCACACTTTCAAATGATTACAACTATGCTAATGGGGGTAGTATTGAATGGGCAATGTGCACCAAGCATAGAGAGAGAGAGAGAGAGAAGAGAGATGAGCACAATTCTAAATTATCACATGTGCACCAAATCGGATGATGAGAGATAGAGAGATAGAGAGAGAGAGAGAGTGTGTGTGTGTGTGTGTGCGTGTGTGTGTGTGTGTGTGTGTGTGTGTGTGTGTGTGTGTGTGTGTGTGTGTGTGTGTGTGTGTGTGTGTGTGTGTGTGCGTGTGCACGCATGCACATGTGACACAAAGAACACAGGGATAGAGATAATTTCTATGCGTGAGACATAGCCAAAGAGACAAAAGACAAACAGGGATTAAGAGAAAGCATAGAAAGAGAATATATAATAACAAAATTCTAAATGATTGCAACTAGGCTACTGGGGGCACTATGAAATGGGAAATCTCCACTAGATCACGAGTGAGAGAGAGAGAGAGAGAGAGAGAGAGAGAGAGAGAGAGAGAGAGAGAGAGAGAGAGAGAGAATGACGAAGAACAAAGTGATAGAGATAGTTTCTATGTGTGAGGCATAGCCAGAGACAAAAGACAAACATGGATTAAGAGAAAGCATAGAGAGAGAAGGGATAAGAATACAATTCAAAATTGTTACAATTAGGGAAGGGGGGCACTATGAGATGGGCTATGTGCACCAAATCATGAGAGTGAGAGAGAGAGAGAGAGAGTGTGTGTGTGTGTATTATGTAAATGTCTCTCTCTCTCTCTCTCTCTCTCTCTCTCTCTCTCTCTCTCTCTCTACACACACATGCACATGCACACACACACGCACGCACAACACACTATTCATTTTTTGGAGTATGCATCATCTTTAATGGAAATAATTGTTAACTCAAGTTTGGATCTAATGTGTGTGTGTGCGTGTACGTGTGCACGAATAATAAAGAACAAAGGGACAAAGATAGTTTCTATATGTGAAACACAAATAAAGGCAAAAGAGAAACATTGACTAAGAGAAAGCACTGGTGCGCAAATTGGATGATGAATGCGTACGTAGCGAGCGCAAGAAGGTCCCCAAGAACAAAGAACTCTACTTAAGCTCAAAAAGCAAGAAAGAATATTTGCACGACATGAGGCAAAAAGACAAATTGGGTACAATCTCCCCCCATGCCTTGTGTGAGCGCTTCACAAGGCATGTATTTATAAATTTTATTCATCTCAAAGCTCAAAAATAGCCCAATTTTAAAATAAGCATGCTCTAGCTTTTGTGTTTGCTTTTGTCCAAATAAAGAATAAAGCGATCGGGTGCCCCAAAAGTTGGGTTGTGCCCAAATACAATGTCCAATGATAAAATATTAAAACCGTGTGTCCATGCGCATACAAAATAATAAATATTTGTCAAGCCCTTCAATAAATAAGCACGCCTAAATAAATATTGGCACCATGCCTTTAATGATAAGACACGCACCCATCAAAAATGATAATTTTTTCTAGATAATTTGGAAACACGCTATCACCCAGTGCTTCCCAACACCACCGCTGCCTACTCTACACATCAACTAAAGCATTCATAATAGTTAGAAAATAATAAAATTAAACCGACAAAAGTGAATACCTAGCAGTCTTCAACTACAAAATAAATAAATAGGTTGGAACTCTGTCCTAACATTAATTTAATACAAGTGCACTCTAAACTCATAAACATCCATTAATTTAAATATGTATTTTGTGGAATCACCCGTCGTGGAATCACCCACATGCACATTAAATTAATATGATGCCCGAAAAGGACAGGCGTCCCCGTCAACTTCTTGCACAAGGAATCCACCTTGTGTACGAGTCCCGGTACATAAATACAGTTTTACGAAATCCACCACAAAACCTCACAGAATCAACCGTGGTCTCACGGAATCCACCATTGCAAAGGCACAACCAAGAAATTTATGCGCTTAACATAATCACCAATTTTAATTTCTAAATCATGAACTTCTTGTGTACCATTGTATCTAGTACCTAAGAATGCAACCTTTATATGCGATAATGAGTTGGAATAATATGTAAATTCAATTCTTTTATCAACTTTGCAGAAATAAAATCGTGTGTGCTCCCATCATCATGTAAAATAATATTTTTTTTACCATGCACAAGACATTTCATCGTTAATAATGAATGAGGATTTGGCATACTGAAGTAGTACCGATATCATCATCGTCTTCTGTGAAATTTTGCACTTCTTCATGGTCTTCATCTTTAGTCGCTCCCAAGTAGTTGATGTGAACAGTTGGCTTTTTGGATTGACAAGTCACCGCTAGATGTCTAGGTTGGTAGAACTTGTAGCAGACTATAGGCTTGGCTTTAAAAATATTATTGGTAATGGTTGGGAGTTTAGGTATGTTGGGATTTGGTTGGAAAGATAGCTTAGGATTTGAATTTGTGTTTGATGGTAAAGCAGGGGGTCATGTCCAAGATTTACGGAAAGAAGAGGAACAAAGCGATTTTGATTGAATCTTCGAAAGTTAGAATTGAATTGCTTTATACCAAAGTTATCGTTAGTTGAAAATTATTGTGGTCGCTTCTCTCATCCTTGAATTTTGTCTTCAGCATCATGGGCTAAAGAAATCGCATCCTCAAGAGTCATTGGCTTGAACATGTTCACCTCTGCATAGAAGTGACCAAGTAGACTAGACATAAACTTGCACTTGTGGATCGCCTCAAGTATGTCTTCAAGCATTCAAAGTTGCAATAAGGCATTCCAAAAATGCTCAATGTATAGCGAAATAGGCTCATGATCTCTTTGTTGCAGAAGATCCCACTGTTTGATTGCTTTTTCATGGAAAGTGGAAGAAAATTTTGCAAAATTTTCTTTTGAAAAACCTCCCAAGTAGTAGGACAATCGATACTTTTGTAGAAAACAATCCACCATAACGATGCTCTGTTAAATGGTTAATGACACACTTGAGTTTGTCTTTTTCAGCATATTGTTCTTCATGGAAATAATCATCAAACTGACTGATAAAAGTGAGAACAGTTTTTCCGTCACATAGCCCATTAAAAGTACGGGATTTGAAATTTCTTTTACTTATCTTGGCTTCTTTCCTGATAGATTGTGCTTCGAGTGTCGCATCGATCGTACATCATATAACATCTTCGGGTTGCGGTCCATCTTGATCGACAATAGATCATTGAAGAGTAGCCAATTGAGCATGTAAACTTTGACGTACTCTTCGTTCCTCTTGAAGCTGCATCATAATTAGGTCAAATTTTTGCTCCACCATTGGTTCCGGTAAATCACCTTCGGCCATAAAATCTTCCATATTTTGATGAGACATCCTGCAAAATTTTAAACAACCTCACACACTTGAAATCCTATTAGCGGGATGAGCGTAGCTCAAGGTTCGGTTTACAAGGCTTGCTCTTTTTTTTATTGCTTTTTGTGATCTTTCTTCTTTTGTGGATACGGTAATTGATGAATGTCTTCTTCAAGCTGAAAATAGATTGTGCGTGTTAGTTTGCTTGTTGGAAACTATCTCTGTCAGAGTGCAAGTACGAACAAGGGCTTGCTGGAGTTGTAAAATCGATTCGAGGTTGATTTGGAGAACTCAGTGTGAACGCCCGCTAAGAGGGAAATTTAGAGATAGAAATCTTTAAGCTTTAGTAAGCTTTCAAGCCTTAAGCTTAAGGAAATTTTTTGAAATCAACGAGGACAGGAGGATGTCAACAACGGATTCAACGCCTGTCACCTGTCAGTATATACTAACGGTGCGAGGACGATGAGATTGAGAGCTTAAGCTCTTTCTTAAGCTTTTATTAAGCTTAAAGATTAATGTTAATGAATTTTTTCTTCTCTGTGTCTTCAAAAAAAAAAAGCATCTTGCAAAGAAACTTCCCAGGTGATCCTCTGTCGGACAGAGAGTGGTCCTTCACGATCCAACACCACAACAGGGGGTTCTTTACCTCCAGGAACACGCTAGTATTGATGGTTTTAGCTTTTATGTTTGCTTTTGTCCAAATAAAGAATAAAGCGGTTGGGCGTCCCAAAAGTCAGGGTTGTGCCCAAATACAATGTCCAATAATGAAATATTAAAACCACACTCCCATGCACATACAAAATATTAAAACCATACGCCCATGCGCATACAAAATAATAAATATTTGTTAAGCATTTCAATAAATAAGCACGCCTAAATAAATATTAGTGCATGCCTTTAATAATAAGATGCGCACCCATCAAAAATGATAAATTCTTCTAGATACACGCTATCGCCTAGTGCTTCCCAATGCTATTGCTGCATGCTCTACACATCAACTGAAGCATTCACAATTGTTAGAAAATAATAAAATTAAACCGACAAAAGTGAATACCTAGCAGTCTTCAACTACAAAATAAATAAATAGGTTGGAACTATGTCCTAACTTTGATTTAATACGAGTACACTCTAAACTCATAAACGTCCATTAATTGAAATATGTATTTTGCAGAATCACCCACGTGCACATTAAATTAACATGACGCCCAAAAAGGACAGGCGTCCCCGTCAACTTCTCACACAAGGAATCCACCTTATGTATGAGCCCTGGCAAATAAATATAATTTTACAGAATCCATCGCAAAACCTCACGAAATCCACCGTGGAATATGCCTCCTGGCATGAAGCACAGAGAGAGAAGAGATAAGAGCGCAATTCTAAACTACTACAAAATGGACAATGTGGACGAGAGAGAGAGAGAGAGAGTGTGTGTGTGTGTGTGTGTGTGTGTGACAAATAACAAAGGGAAAAATATAGTTTTTGTGTGTGAGACACAAACATACATAAAAGACAAACATGGACTACGAGAG